>NC_138207.1:11594434-12041934 GCF_964194415.1 Vipera berus | reverse complement strand
CCCCCCCCCCATTCTTTCCCTTCAGTTGGCATAAAAGAAGAAACAACTTCTGTTTTGGGGACCGTATACAGGTCCACTCAATATGACTTGGATATTTTAAGATAACAGGTTTCCTGTCTTGACTTCCAGCTAACCCATACAGCCTCATATATAATTCAACCCTCCCAAGTTAGTGATCTTTGAGAAACCCGGGTGATTTCTGAGATGTTGCGATGGTGGGAATTGCCTTTGGCAAATGCAGAAATTTTTGAACTGAGCTGAAGGTTATTCATTTGGAAGCAGAGATGCATACTTGAGTGTGGTATGTCTGTGCTCTCTTCCTGTGTAAGAACTCTCTCTCTCTCTCTCTCTCTCTCTCTCTCTCTCTCTCTCTCTCTGTGTGTGTGTGTGTGTGTGTGTGTGTGTGTTATCTAGATCAGCATCCAAAGTCTCAAAACTTTAGCAGTGCAGTTAAGATAAATTGGAAACTTTGCAGGCAATATCTGAAAGTGAGAAAAGCACGAGCAGCCATGTTCTTCCCATTCCCAAGTGCTTTTTCTCATCCTAATATTTACCGTTATATAGTCAAGATAACCTCGACCCATTGGATCATTGTTTCAAAGATATTTCTTTATCTAAACAGAGAAACAAAATACTCGTGGGTGGTCTACATTGAGTGACAGTGCGAGCCACTTCCTGCCAGATTCCCAATTGACTTGACTTAAAGGAAGAATTGACAACGACAGTCTCATGCTCGCAGATGGGCTTGGCAGCCCTGAAGTGACTATAACCTTGCCAAATTTCAATCCCAGAAGAATCTTGGGCCCCAGATTTTGGATGCATTCTTTAAGTTAGCCCAGTTTTCATTTAGTCCTACTTATTTATATGCTTATGGCATATCATACATGGACGCTGGCTCTTCGGCTATGAAACGGAGATGAGCACCGGCCCCTAGAGTCGGAAACGACTAGCACACATGTGCGGGGGAACCTTTACCTTTTTTTATATATATATATATATATATATATATATATATATATATATATACACACAGTATATATATATACACAGTATATATATATACAGTTTATATATATATATATATATATAAACATTTCATCTAGATTAGAAAAACATAGTAAAATATAAATGTTAAAAGAATCTTTATGTTCAAATTTCAATGTCTCTCTAGGCCAGGGGTGTCAAACTGCCGGCCCACAGGCTGGACGCATCATCGGGAAGCCATGCCCACCCCATTATTATTATTATTATTATTATTATTATTATTATTATTATTATTAATTTGGATTTATATACCGCCCCTCTCCCGAAGGACTCGGGGCGGTGTACAGGGCAATTAAAACACTATATACAACACATAATATACAAAAATTAAAATAAATTAAACCACGTAGCCCTAAACAATAAAACATGCTCTAAAATTTAAAATTTAAAATCTAAAACCCTAATCCCTCAGTCCAGGCCGGCAAGTTCAAATAGCCAAGTCTTCAGGTCGCGGCGAATAGAGCGAAGGTCGGGAGCCATCCGGAGCTCAACAGGAAGTTGGTTCCAGAGGGCAGGCGCGCCCACAGAGAATGCTCTCCCCCTGGGGGCCACCAGTCGACATTCCCTGACCGACGGCACCCTGAGGAGGCCCTCTCTATGGGAGCGCACAGGACGATGGGAAGTTAACGCCAGCAAAAGGTACTCCCGTAAATAATCTGGGCCCATGCCATTTAGGGCTTTATAGGTCATCACCAGCACCTTGAATCTCGCCCGGAAGACAACTGGAAGCCAATGCAGCAATGGCGAAAAAGCTCCGATATGTTGCGCGACATCACGAGTTTGACCTGTCTGCTCTAGGTCATCTAACCATTGAAGCGCAGCATTGTTTATATTAAAAAAACAAAACAGATACTGGACTGGTATATGACCTCGGCTTACAACTGGTCACGATGTAATCTATAGTTTTGATGTGGGACTCCCACAGTCACACTGAAGAAAGGATAATATGCTAGTTTAAAAAAAAAAGCACATAGCAAAAACGCCGATTTAAAAATTGTTGCCCTATGATGCGTCTTTTGCCCAGTTGAAGGTTACAAATAATGAAACAGACATGAGAAATTTAGTAGTATATAGAGTTTAGAATGTTCAGGTTCTTTGTAGACATTTGTTACTTTTTTAAACCAAATCTTCAGTACGTAAAAGGTAAAGGTAAAGGTTCCCCCGCACATGTGTGCTAGTCGTTTCCGACTCTAGGGGCCGGTGCTCATCTCCGTTTCATAGCCGAAGAGCCAGCGCTTGTCCGAGGACATCTCCGTGGTCATGTGGCCGGCATGACTAGACGCCAAAGGCGCACGGAACGCTGTTACCTTCCCACCGTAGTGGTCCCTATTTTTCTACTTGCATTTTTACATGCTTTCGAACTGCTAGGTGGGCAGAAGCTGGGACGAGTAACAGGCGCTCACTCTGTTACGCGGCACTCGGGATTCGACCCGCCAAACTGCCGACCTTCCAGTACGTAACACGTGCATAAATAACTTGATGGTATTATAACTACAGCTCTTCTGAAGCCCAGCTACATAATAGAATGTAGTTCAAAGGTTCGTGAGGGAACCAATCTCATCTTAGCCTATTTTACACCTCTCCTAGTTTCATTGTACATAGATCTCCATTATACCAATAAAAGATTTTCTACCTAGTGGCTTAATGGCAGGGCAAGATACAAACCTCAAAGACTTTTGTCATTGACTATTCTTATAGCTCTTAAAGGGTGCTTAACAGATGCTTAACCAAGCATAATTCTCTCTTTGAAAAACCTCTGCCTGCGCATAGATTATCCTTGATCTTTAGAAAGTTTGCCTTGTAGCCTCCACAGTTCAGAGTGTTCTTTCTAGTGAATTTCCTCCAAGACATTTCAGTGCCTTGGGAACACTTCTATTCTGTGAACCAAGAATTAGAAACCCTTCAGATAAATTCAGTTTCTTAAGAAATACCTTATGTTCACACACATACATACTGCGTTTCCAGGAAAATAAGACCCAACCGGAAAATAAACCCTAGCATGGTTTTTCAGGATGCTCGTAATATAAACCCTACCCCCCAAATAAGCCCCAGTTAAGATCATCAGCCAGATGGATGCATTTAGTACCGTATTTCCCTGAAAATAAGACCTAATAGGAAAATAAGACACAATGAGTCTTTTGGAGCAAAAATTAACATAAGACCCGGTCTTATTTTGGGGAAAACATGGTACATATTTGTAAATTTCACCCCTCAGTTTAGTAATAGATAACTTTTACTTTATGTTTATGTTGGAGGGACATGTCCAATTACAAAATGACTGCCATAATAGCATGCCAGTCACAAATCAAAAAGCCAAATTAGTTTGAATGCGCAGATCTGTGAACACCATATTGAGTGTGGGAAAATCAGTTCTTAGATGAGTAAAATTGATTAAATGATGATGTATAAAGATATAAGGCTACAGTTTGGTAAATTAGAATAATCCCATAGATTTGCAATGGGAAATATTTTTCTTTTGGTGTCTGGCATTCCCAAATTGCCCCCTCCTCTTTATTTACAGGAGATTTTTCCTTCCTTGTTTTATTGCTTTATTTTCCCTCTTTTTAGTTTTGGAAGGAAAGTGCAGAAAGTGGCCAGAGGTCCATTATTTGTAGTAACATAAGGTACCTATGAATATGTATGCTTACATAATGTGTTGTTTATGCATTAGTTTCTCCAGTCTTTTTGAGCTGTATAATTGTGAGTGGATGGGACTTCTCTTAGTATTCTTTGGAGGGAGTCTCACTAGCACATGTTTTTTTTTAATAAACACTGCTGTAAACCTTGATTTATTTATTTTGGGATCTGTGTTTGATTCCATGTGGGGACTCCTGTTTATGAAGTCTTTGTCCCCCAATCTCCACATCTACAAACAATTTCCAAACTGAAAATTAAAGTGGATTGTTTGTCTGATTAACACTAGACAATCAAGCAGAAAACTACCCTAAATCAAGGAGCTACCAAGGAAAAAAATCACACCTCCACCAATACTGGCAAAGCTAGCTACTATATATAAATAGGGAGCAAACCCCACACTCTCTAGCACTGATGATGTTACTTAGTTGGTAATGAAATGTCTGCAAGCAAACAACCAAATTCAGACAGCACCAAGGACTCCACAGTTCAGTCAGATATTCTCTTCTATTGAAAAGAGTTGTTTGTCCATGTTTATACAAATATTGGAGTTGCGTAATATATTCCATGGTTAGTAAAATAACATCCTTATTTTTATTTTTGTACAATTTGTAGTTCTCAATCCTTTGGTGTTATTTCTTTTTCTAATAATCAGAAATTCTATTTAGCGGACTTCACCCAAGATGGTGTGCTGAACAATTGGTGACCTCTTTTTTTGCCACAAAAGCTGGTTATTTGGTGGCTCTGCTCCCTGTTTTTTGAAGGGGAGACTAGGAAAGATCCAACATTACCTTCAGGCAATCACGCACCTACGGAGAAGAGGGGATCTTGAAGACTGCAATTCTTGGTGAGGAGCAATCAGAAGGTTGGGTCTCTTACCATCTTTTCTCTCAGCTGTTCATTTTTCTTAAGCATGCCTAGGTTTTAATTGTAATTTTTGAAGCTTTATTGCCTTTTGATTTACAACTAGTTGACTGCTGAACTATTTTACAATCTTTTGTTGGACTTCTGCAACTATTTTTTCCTGTTCTTTCACTGTTTACTATTAAATTCCAAACCACTTTCATTTTAGCCATAAGGAGGTCTGCAATGAAAGTATATTTTCTGACAGTGAATATCATCTGATTGGACTTACATTTATACCGGATCATATTACAAATTTTGTTCTTTCTAGCTCTTTAATAAAAAAACCCTCTGATCTTTGTTTCTTAACTTTTGATGGGAAAATTCCCCTTCCTTTAGTCATGTTTAGTTCTAGGGGGGAAAAAACTTATTTCAACCTTCCTTGTGGATGCTGGGTTATCTGCTCCTCATGTCCTTGGAAAGAACAGTGTGTTTCTCAAATGTCTCTAAAAGGTGATATAATTTTCTGGGAAGCATTTGAAAAAATGTTCTCCAATGTATAGGTTTTATTTGAAAATATAAACAAAAAAATTGCTGGTTCAACAATGGCTATGAACCACACTCAAGACAAACCCAAAAGCAGGAAATAACAATGGGATTTGATTTGCAACTTGAAGAATTGGAATCTGATCTGTTGCTGGCAGATGTGAAGAAGAAGGCACTTGGTTTGAAAAATATATATGTGCCAGAAGAGTTTGAAAGGAATACGAACACAAGAAATTCTGAGATAGTGGAATTGATGAACAGTGGACTGGACTTCTTTCTTGGCAAGAGGAGTGTGAGAAAGGAGAATTTTTCAAAAACAGATGTTGCAGAGATATTTACAACAGAGACTTATGAACTGTGTTGGGAAAGTTCCTAATTAAAAACCTAAGGAAAGGTTTCATTATTAGGAGCCAAACAAGGGTATTTGATCCCGGACAGATTAGCAATAATGGTTGGGGTTGATTTGTGATAGATAAGGAACTGTTGTAGAGTTTCTATGAGTAAATTACAATGGTAGTCTGTTAACATAGGGCCTTGAACTTTAACTTTGCTGTTGTTTTTCATATATATGTAATGTATGACAGGTCAATTAGGCTGCACAGAGATGTAGAAATTTATAAATTCTGGACCTGCTTTGCAATGCGGGGAGCTATTATGGTTGGAATAGATTTTTTAGTGCTCAACTAGGGTGGATAATATGTGTTTTTGTTTTTTTGCACTTTTTAACTCATAATTCTTAATGTTCTTGTCAAGTTTTGTTTTGCTTTTGTTATTTTTTTCTTTTTTAGATTTTTTTCTTTAGTATTTCATATTTTATATTTATTTTTTGGAATAAAATAAAAAAATGTTAAAAAAAATTCTATTTAGCAACTTGTACGTTCTTTCATATTTTTGTTTTACAGATCTGGAGATGCAAACAGTTAATTTAAAATTGAATTTGAAAAATTCATATTATAAGGATTCATTATAATTATAGGGAAATTCTTAGACAGATTTTCTTTCTTTCTTTCTGGATTGCAATATCATTCTTGAACATCGAAGAGGAGAGAGAAAATGACATATTCAAAAACCAGTGAAAGCCAAAAGTTGTATAATGCTTAGAGAAGATGCTTACATTTTGGTAACCCCCCATAGAATTAACAAAAACTACAATGAATTCACTCCCTCCACTTTCAAGAAAAGGGTCGCCCTTTATTCCCACTGGCCCCTAAACTAGAAAGCTTACTTTACATCACAGTGAAAGCTTTGTTGTTCAATACTCAGAATAGGAGTTGCATTGGTGACACTGACACATTTCAGCTAGCTGTCAAAGCTTGTCAATAACCCAAAGCCCCTGAAAAAGGACTTTCTTCAACAATAGAGAACCAAGATAGAGATTTACTGTTGATTCCTGCTGGCTTTTAGATCAACTTGTAGATAAAATACCATCACAAATGTGCTTTCATTCAGTTTGGGAAATTGTAGCATAATAGACTGTTCTCTTTCATTTAATATGTTGTAGTGTTGATATAGGGGCATTACATGTTTTTTTAAAAAAAATACTGAGAAATAACTTCATAATCCTTTTACATTCAGATCTCTAAGTAGTGCCTCTCACTAGCTTACATGAGAAGAATGGAGCATTTGTTTCTGACCATGCTTTTTCCAGGTGCCTGCTTGAGGTTGTAGTTTCTAAGCTACATATGCAGCCTCAAGCCACTTTTAAACAAATTATCTGTCATTTTCTTTAGAGATCTCCAAGAATCAGACTTTGAATTTACAAGATTTGCACCAGGAGAGGACAGCTTTTGTTTAAAACTGATATCAGATCAAGAATAATTTATCAGTAATATACAATACTAAAATAAATTGCCTGGTGAGAATTGAGAATTGTCTAGCGGGGTTCTGCCATACCAGGACTATACTTATGAATTATGCATTGAAGCTGACAGATAAGAATCGCCCTGAGCAAATACTGTCGCATCTTTTTCATCATACTTTTGGGTTTACCTCAGCAATAAAGAGCGAAAGTGTATTTTCTTATGAAATCTTTAACTGATATTTTAATTAGTAAGAAAATTTCTGACCTGAGGCTTCTGTAATTGGGTGGTAACATTAAATTGAAATGCGATTGTGAACTTCTTTTATTCGAGAAATTATTGAATGGTATTTCTAATGCTTTCTTTGGGCATCTACATTTAATAACACAATTCCTATCCTAAAATACTTATAAATCGTCCAATAAATAATAAGGCCAATTTAAAGTGATAATATCTTGCATCTGTGAAATAATTATACAGCGGCTGCTGTGACAGACAAGGAAGCAAAGTACAGAGAACTTTCTTGTATCCAAATCGGCATGTTAATAAAACTTAAAGATGTGTCCGAATGTCTATTTCAGCAGCAAGAGGTTGCCAGAAAAAGGAGGCCACGACCATGGGATCACAGCCCTATTTGCTCTTTGCAAATAGTCCTCGAGTTATGACCATAATGGAGCCTTTCCCATCACGGTTGTAAAATGGGTCTGTCGCATGACTAATTCGATGCTATAATCTTTTTTTTCTGGCTGTTATTCAATGAACCACCATTGATCCACTGTTAACACTGCAATCCAAACCATCGTAAAGAATGTTCATATGACTGCAGGACGCTGAAAACAGTCATAAATGCAGCTTGATTGCCAAGCATCTGGGGTGTGGTCCCTTGGCCACGGGGGGGGGCCCTCCGGACCACTGGAACTTTGAATCCAGGTCATAAGTACCCGCCCCCAGGTAGTTGGGTCAAAATTTTGACCAGTTCACTTGCACACTTACACATGAAAGTCATCCAAAAGAAAGCGATGGCAAGTTATTCCAATATCATTGCCAAGTAAAACAGGAGTAAGCTCAGTAGGTAGGTAGGTAATTTTTATTATTGCTGCTGCTGCTGCCAAATAATAATAATAATAATAATAATAATAATAATAATAATAATAATAATAATAATAATAATAATAAAGTTGGAAGGGACCTTGGAGGTCATCTAGTCCAACCCCCTGCTCAGGCAGGAAACCTTATACCATTTCAGGCAAATGGCTGGCCAGTCTCTTCTTAAAAACCTCCAGTGTTGGAGCATTCACCACCTCTGGAGGCAGGTTGTTCCACTGGTTAGTTGTTCTAACTGTCAGGAAGTTTCTCCTTAGTTCTAGGTTGCTTCTCTCCTTGACTAGTTTCCATCCGTTGCTTCTTGTCCTGCTTTCAGGTGCTTTGGAGAATAGCTTGGCTCCCTCTTCTTTGGGGCAACCCCTGAGATATTGGAAGACTGCTATCATGTCACCCCTCATCCTTCTCTTCATTAGATTAGACATTCCCAATTACAGCTGCAGAATTCTCAGCAGATCTGCATTTTTGGTGCACCAAATTAAGGACAATGGTACTTGGAATATCTGGATCTGTATTCTAATCTAACTGAACCTGCCTGGGGTGCACTTTGTAAGTGTGCTGGCAGATAGACCGATTGTGTTGGTTAATCGGGTGGGGTTTGGGTTTCTCTTGAGGATTCCATCTGTGTAATTCTTAACTCTTCATAACTGCAAATTGACCAGTAGTGCATTAACTAGTATGCTTGACTTTGATTGCTGTTATTTCAGACCAAAGCAAAATGAATGAGCATCCAAAGAAAAGGAAAAGGAAGACGCTGCATCCGTCACGCTACTCGGGTAAATCAAATGTAGCTATAGCTGCTCATTTGAGTTACTGTAAATTGCATTTTCTTCTGAATGTATGTTAAACTTTCCAGAAGCTAGATTTTTTTATTTTTTTTAGATGAGATTGGTTAACTAAAAACTGAATTCTTAAAATTCTGTGTAGTCTTGTCTTTAATTCGTTGTTACATTATATAAGTACAGGACAAAGTAACTGATTTCAGTAGAAATGTTAATGTCTGTCTCCTTGGATGTAAAGGTTGAAGATACATTGTATATCATCTAGCTCAATCCCTAAATTTAACCCAATTCCTATGCACAATATTTGTTTAGTTGCTATCCCTGTGGTTTATTTTCTTTATTATACACTGAGATTTGGAAAAAGGAAAAATTAAGCACACAACACAGTACATAGACTATCACGTTTCCCCACAGCACCAATTCTACCATCGTTTTTGTTGTTGTTGTTGTTTTAAATGTAAAGCATACTCTGGCAAACAGAACCTTTCAGTCCTGACAGAATTGTTTCCAGAGAGATAGTGATACTCTGTGGATCCTGTCCACTTTTTTTTAAAAAAAAGAAATCGTCTATGAGTGCTTTCGTGTGACCCCAGAGAGCAGTTACCTTTCTTTGCTTAAGTGAAGATGGGGGCAGCCATAAATTACCCCCCCCCCCCGAAAGAAAGTGAAGCAAAGGACAAGCCACTGTGTAATAAAGGGCCATCAGATTTCAAGCAGAAGAATGGAAAAAGGATTAGAAGTGATCTTCTGATGCAGGAAGAAACCAAGAGACTGAAGTTGGGATGAGAACCTGGCAAAGAATGAAATGCAAGGAATCTGAAACTAGTGGGTAGAACTGGTAGAAACTAAGAGCGGTTAAAGAGAGGCATGAAGGAAAAAAACAAGGAAGGTGTCTCTGTGCTTTGGGTAGAGGCAGACAGGAATAGCATTGAAGAAAGTATGCAGTCGGGAAAAGCAGAAGGGGGCGAGAAAGAAATTCAAGATTGGCCCACCTTAATTATCTTTGGTATAAGGCTTATACCAAAGGAAAGAGAAACTTCCATTCTTTCAAGTTTCTGTCCTGATAATTATATCAATAAAAAAATAGAGTTCTACTATTAACTTATACTGTCTGTATTCTTACCTGATCTACCTTAAAAGAGCTAACATTTAAAGAATTGTATGTTGGAGAGCAATTAAAGTATAATTTAGAAGTAATCAGAAAAGTTTAATTTTAGTTCTGGAGGGATAATTGAGACAAAAAGAATTGATCTTACCTTGATGGTAAGGTGGGTGGTCAATAATTTTATATATATTTAGGGCTTCCGGTTTGCCAAGTCAGCCGACATAGACGTCTGGAGGACGGCTCTCATCTTCCACGTCCAGTTTTGCATCGCTGGGGGGTCCTAAAAGGGCCGAAGAGCCGCCTTGGAGGGGCAACCAGATAGAAGGGGCTTTTGCAGAAACGCGGGGGAACCGCAAACCCCCCCCATTAATGCCTGCATTCCCTTCATACCGGCAGACGAAAGACTGGCCATAGTAATATGGCCAGTTAGTAGGCTGTAGACAGCCAAAGTCAAACTTACCATCAGGCAACATTAAAGCAGCATGGAAGAGATGGGGGTAAGATTCCTCTCTTATACCTTAATCTTCTTCTTTTCACCTAAGTAAGCTGCTAAGTACCTTCCCCCCTGTGGAGAGGGAGGGGGAATTCAACCCTCCCTTCAAATAAGCGGCAAGCAAGCCCAGGGGTGTTTTTTTAAAAAAAAAGTTGAAAAAAGACGGACTAAAAGAAAAGAATTTTCAAAGTACTTGGGGAACACCTAGTGGCTAAACCTGAAATTGCAATCTGACTTTCTCTTTAAAAAAATCAAGAAAATATTTAAGAAAAACAAGATTAACCTTGAACACTAGATGTGAAACTTCACTATGGAAGAGTTTCAAAAACAAATCTATGCTATGTGGGAAATATCTTACTAAACTTATCAGTTCCTTTCTTCAGCTGGCAATGAAATAAGAGCTTTTGGAAAAGAACTAGAAAGCATCTTGAAGAAACAAACTCAAACTGTGACTACAACTAATATTTTATTAGGACAGAACTTAACAGAAGAAATTGAACAATCAAATACATTGACAGAAGAATTAAATATTCAACAAATACAGACTTTTGAAGATTATAATGGAAAAAGGTGGAAAAAAATTATTCAGACCAGGACAATTATATCAAGAGGCAAAAATAATGAGAAGATTTAGTGCTGCTAACAGACTCCTCAATCCTTCAAAAGTGGAGACTGGAGGGCCACTTCAATATGATATAACAACACAAGAATGCTTTGATGATCCTGAGGCAAACAAGCGAAAAATGAAGAAAGGAAGAAAAGGAATAAGAAAGCAAGAATAAGATTGCAGAAATATGGACATTCTTAAGAGGCCTGAAACAGATAATACCAAAATAGACAGGATTGTACTTGGGATTACGAGAGATTGTTTTGATGAGTAGATAAAAATACTAATTAAAAAAATAAAAATAAAACACAGATGTATGAATACTAACATTGAAATATTGAGTTCCTTAAATGATATGGATAAAGATGTATATATGTTAAAAATGATAGAATGTAACTAATATACTTGGATGTAGTGACATGAGAGGATGTAATACTCAGCCTTCCATCCTTCCGAGGTAGGTAAAATGAGGACCCAGATTGTTGGGGGCAATTAAGCTGACTTTGTAATAATGCCGCTTGGGGTGTGTGTGAAAGCCCTAACAAGCAGGCATATACATAGAATGAAGGCTACTGCTAAGCTTGTAAGCCACCCTGAGTTTTCGGAGAAGGGCGGGATATAAATGGAATTAAAATAAATAAATAAATAAATGTTGAAACGGAAGAAATTTTGGTTAATTTTTAATATGTGGAAACTATAAATGAGAAATAAGAATATTGTATTGTCCTCCTCTTTCTCCTCCTTGCAATTGGTATTCTAATGACTACTATTCTAATATTGTACTACTAATATTGATATGGAAATGAGATAAATAAGTGTATTAGATTACTAGGTATTGGAGAAAATTGTAAAGGGAAAGGAGGTTATTTAGCAATATGAAAATGAGAAATTTTAAACGTTTAATTTTAATATCTGTAAAATTAAAGCTAGAAAAATATATAAGGTGTTTGATGTTTTAAAGATGGAATGTTAAAATATAAAATATACTAAAGTATTGATAAATATAAGAAAACTATTAAATGACTGATGGATAGCAATGAGAAGTATGTTAATGTAGATAAGAGAGAGTATATATTAAAGGAAAAAAGAGAGGTATTGGTTACAACAATTTGGAGATTTGTAATAATATGTATTTGTCTGAAATGGAATTATTGTATCCCAGACACCACGTTGCTTTTTAAAGATACTATTGTAATATTGGAAAACTAAAAAAATAATTTTATATATATATAAATGTGTGTGTGTGTGTGTGTATATGTATGTATGTATATATACACACATATATATACATACAGACACACACACACACACACAAAAAAAAACCTAGAAAACCTGGCTCTTTGAGCTATCTGGTCTGGACTGAGGGGTTTTAATGTTTTTAAATTGTGTTTTTAATTTTTTGGGGCTAGACTTAATTTAATTTTATTTTAATTTTATATTGTATTGTTTTTAAATTTTGCCTTGTAAACCATACACACACACACACACACACACACACACAGAGAGAGAGAGAGAGAGAGAGAGTACACGTACGCACACATATCAGATATTTGTCTATTTATCGGAGAGTTAGAATTTTTCCTCTCTCATACCTGTAACAGACAACTTATTGTTAATTAAAGTTTATTAGGATCACAGACCACCGTCTAATTTTTACGCATTTATATATTCCTTTCTGGGTCTGCAATTCTGTAATACTGGCAGTAAATCTCACTAAAGCCAGTTGAACTTATTTTTAAAGAAACCTATTAAGGATTGCACTCTATTCTCTTAACATCAAATAATTTAGCCATAGGAAAGTTAAAAATGTTGATACAGGTGTCAAGAAATAACTTCCATCAGATATTTAAGTTCATGATTTTGTCTTTTTTGTGTCTTAGATTCTTCAGGGATTCCAAAATACATAGATAATAGTGGCATATTTTCTGACCATTGTTACAGTGTCTGTTCCATGAAACAGCTAGACCCAAAAGTTCCTGATAACCGAGGTAAAGATTAGCCTTTTGCAAATTTGTATTTTTGAGCAGGTTGCCTGTCTTGTATATATTCGGGAAGATTTAATAGTATTCTACACAATATTCCATTTTATAGCCTATGTACAACCAAAACTTGTATGAAAAGACAACTGTAAAGTTAAGAAGTAGATGGTGTAATTAGATTTTTAAAAATAACTTTGTCTCTGGTATTCATTTAGCATTTGTGTGCATTTGTGTTTGACAATGATTATCCTGTACAAAGGAAAAGATAAAAAGCGAATGCAAAACCTACATTAGTTTGTTATATGCCTAAGAATGTGCACCCAAATTTTTATGAAAAAGCTCACAACAGATGTCAATTTGCAAAAGTGTGGGTGGTGTACTCTACCTTAATATTGAATATAATATGTGCAGAAGAGTTTTTTATATATGTGCAAGTGAAAAAGAAAAGTTTACTGCATGTTTGATGTTTAAAATTTATGATAAGATGAAAAGGCATGAAAGGTAGAGTGATTTATGAAAATATGTTTGCTTGATGAATGAGATAAAGTGCTATATATAATGGAATTAAAACTTGGAGTAGGTTAAAGCTACTTGTGCCATCATAGTATGTCATGATTACACAAGGCAACGACTGGCAATTCCATTTTTGTAGGCAGCTACCTATTACTGATATAGGTGACTTCAGAAATGTTTGACAGGATTACTATTATTTTTGAAAGAACTTCTGCCTCTGAGTAAAGATGGGATTTCAGATAATCAGTTCAGATTGCTATGTTAAAATATGCATTGGAAATTTAAATGTTTAAGGGAACAGTAATGTTTTAAAACATTTGGTCATGTTATATCATCACGTACTTTGCATGACATAATAAATATGGGCAAGAGTATTTTAAACAAAACATACAAGTTTATGAGAGGCAGGCCTAGCTTAGTAGACTTTCTCAGTGTCTGGAGTCAGTCTTTCCGTACAGAGAAATAATTTTAGCTTTTTAAAATTTTACTATCCTGTACTCAAGTAGGAGGAAGCCATATTATTTGTTATCAGTCTTTTAACAAGGTATGAAACAAGCTCTGAATTGCAAGCTCTGAAAAAAGTATGAACTGAATTAGGGGGCTAACACCAGAATACTCAGTTGTGTTCTGAGTGAGTCTCCAAATAAATTGATTAAGTAAACAATAATCTTTTTCCTCCTCAGGTCGATTTCATAACACAGCGCCTAGTACAGATGCTGATGAGGATGGCAGCCAGGTGTTTGCTGGGACATCTCAGTGGAGTGGGATCCAGTCTAATGTGCCGGGGACACATTTGATGGACCCTAAGAAAAAAGGTAAAGGAAAGGTGATTGTGTAAATTCTCATTTACTCTCCCTATTACTAATAATACCAAAATGAGAAAGGGGGAAAGATGTGAACATTAAAAGTTTGGATCATGAGAGCCTGGGTGCATTGTAGTCATTAGAACAAAGATAGCTCTTCTCATGCCCTCCATATGTTTGGGACTGTAAATCAGAATCATTTCCTACTGGCCTTGTTCCCAGAGCAGATGAGAGTTGTACGCAAGACTATATAGAATGTAAGAAAGCTATCTTCATCTTCTTAATGAAAGAGTGGAATAAAAATATGCACCTCTTTTAAGATGTATCCAGGTATAGTTCAGACAAATTCAGTAGAACTGACAAAACAAATACGCAGAGAATTGCCATGGTAGTGATCCAGCAAAAATAACGGTATTTGCCCATTTTTATTTTTTTACCATAGCATCCAGTATCTCTTACTACTTATTCTTAGGGAGATCGGGTGCTCTTTTTCTCAGGAAGACAATTAAAGTCTCTTCCCCTGGTGGGGTGGTGGTGGTGGTGGTTTGGGTAAAAATGTACTCGGTAAATTAAAATTTAAAAATACGATAGAATCCATTCTTGGTTAGTTTGGTCTTGGCTCCTTTTGCAGATAAAAACAACAATAACGGGATTTTTAAAGATTCGTGCGAGTCCCCCATCTTCAGTGACAGTTTAACGGAAGAGGAGAAACCTTTGGATATTCAAACTGTAGAGATCTCCACTACTGAAGTCCAGGCTGTAGAGGTCCACGACATTGAAACTCAGACCATTTCCCCTGAGAAGCTTGAAGCTGAGGATGCAGAGGAAATCCCCTTTGCAAGTTGCAAAGGGCTCGACAAAAACCCTCCTTTGAACGTCACCATTCCGCCCAAATGGCCCCTGCTCCGGGCCAACAGCAGCGGTTTGTACAAATGTGAACGATGCACATTTAACAGTAAATATTTCTCGGACCTGAAGCAGCACGTGGTTCTAAAGCATAAAACCTGCCCTGAGGGCAACATCTGTCGTGTGTGCAAAGACAGCTTCTCTTCCAAAAAGGTGCTTATTGAACACTTGAAAATCCACGAGGAGGACCCCTACGTTTGCAAATATTGTGACTACAAAACCGTGATGTTTGAAAACCTGAGCCAGCATATAGCAGATACGCATTTCAGTGACCATCTTTACTGGTGTGAGCAATGTGATGTTCAGTTCTCTTCCAGTAGTGAGTTGTACCTCCATTTCCAGGAGCACAGCTGCGATGAGCTGTACCTGTGCCAGTTCTGTGAGCACGAAACAAGCGACCCCGAGGACTTGCACAGCCATGTGGTGAACGAGCACGCAGGCCGGCTGATAGAGCTGAGCGACAGCTACAACAGCAGGCAGCCCCAGGGCCATTACAGTCTGGTCAACAAAATCAGCTTTGACAAGTGCAAGAACTTCTTTGTGTGTCAAGTGTGCGGCTTCCGCAGCAGGCTTCACACCAATGTCAATCGCCACGTGGCGATAGAGCACACCAAAATATTCCCTCATGTTTGTGATGACTGTGGGAAAGGCTTCACAGGCATGTTGGAATATTGCAAACACCTAAACAGTCACCTGACTGAAGGCATTTATTTGTGTCAGTATTGTGAATATTCAACAGGACAGATTGGCGACCTCAGAAGTCACTTGGACTTCAGGCATTCGGCTGAACTGCCTCACAAGTGCACTGATTGTTTGATGAGGTTTGGTAACGAAAGAGACCTTTTGAGTCATCTTCAGATACACGAAACTACTTGATTGTGGATGCGTGAATTTTCTCATCTATCCCAGAATAATAGCATTTCAGGGTTTCCATCAGTGTAGAAGGCTGCTGAGCCTCAGGATAAGTGTATTTCATCAAATTTTTAATGCATAATAAAACACATGTACAGTTGTCTGGAAGCACAGCATTAAGCCCTATGATGGCAATAAACAACCATCCTGCTCAATGTGTAGTGTTTGTGTTCATGTTACTATTTAAAAAGCAAAACAGAAGTTACTTAGATGTGTCCTCACCCTCCACACGATGTAGATCAGACATGTCAAACTCGCGACGTCACGCGAGATCGCACAACGTATCGGAGCTTTTTCGCCATTGCTGGCAATGGGGTGGGCGTGGCTTTCTGGTGACGTGTCCGGCCTGCGGGCTGGCAGTTTGACACCCCTGGTGTAGATGTTACTGAGGTTGAAAAAATACCTTTTATGCAGGTGTTGCCTTTGTGTCCCTTCCTGTAAAGTTCCTCATTCTCAGTGATTGTCATCTGAGTTTACTTCATGCATATGATGAACTTTCTCCCTCACAGATTTCTTAGTATTTGCTTTTATTTATAGAACCAGAGTTATATTAACTAGGACTTTTGAATGTCACTCTCATACAGAAAGCCAATTACATTTATTTCCTTGAATCTAGCCATTAAGAGTTATTTTGATTTGCGATATTTCAGTATTGGCTAAATGAGGGAAATAAAAAGAGAATGAACAAATAAATAAGTAATATATCTAATGAGTTTTAAATAGGCTTCCAAAAATCTTTCATATCATTTTTACTTCGTGATTCATTACTCTATTACTGCAAGAATCCTTGATTTAAACACAGACGTCTATTTTTTCCATTATTTGTATCCACAATATCATTTTTCCCATTTATGTTATTAAAGAGAAATATCTCATATTCAATATGAATCAGCCCTGAGACAAGAGAACCGAATATTAAACAGGACACATGTCCCAGGAAAGACATTGTACTCTT
Source organism: Vipera berus (assembly GCF_964194415.1). Lineage (NCBI taxonomy): Eukaryota > Metazoa > Chordata > Lepidosauria > Squamata > Viperidae > Vipera > Vipera berus. The sequence continues at coordinate 12,024,912 of NC_138207.1, read as the reverse complement.
ATCCAGTGTTTTAATTTCCAAGCAATTTGTAAAGCAGTTTCATTTTAAGAATGAAATGTTGCTATGTAAAGCATCAGGCCACTAATGCTAGTTATTGAGTAAAACATTTCTAAGAACCAGTTTATGCTAAGCTATTTTAACAGCTCTATTACCGTATTTTCCGGCGTATAAGACGACTGGGCGTATAAGACGACCCCCTACATTTCCTGTTAAATTATAGGGTTTGGGCTATACTCGCCGTATAAGACTACCCCTCTTCCAACGCACACCAAATAAAAATTAAAAAACATCAGATTTTAATATGGTAATTTTAATTCAAATGCTTATGACATGCAGGTGCTTAGTAGGAAAACTCACTTATAAACATAAGGCTGTTTGTCATCAAACATGTAAACATAAAACAGTGCAAGTGGATTAAACTATAATAGTAATAATAATAATAATAAAATAAATAATAATAATAATAATAATAATAATAATAATAATAATAATAATAATAATAATAATAATAATGAAGAAGTAGAAGTAGTTGGAGGGGACCTTGGAGGTCATTAGTCCAACCCCCTGCTAAGGCAGGAAACCCTATACCATTTCAGACAAATGGCTGTCCAGTCTCTTCTTAAAAACTTCCAGTGTTGGAGCATTCACCACTTCTGGAGGCAGGTTGTTCCACTGGTTAATTGTTCTGTCAGGAAGTTTCTCCTTAGTTCTAGGTTGCTTCTCTCCTTGATTAGTTTCCATCCATTACTTCTTGTCCTGCTTTCAGGTGCTTTGGAGAATAGCTTGACTCCCTCTTCTTTGTGGCAGCCCCTGATTCCAGCAACCATTCCCTATTTTCCTAATTCACTTTTTCACTTTTCCTAATTCACTCTAAAGCTTTCCCTGCGCAAAGCCTTAAGTAACACAAGCTGCCTGCAATTAGTGCAGGTTCGCATCCCACCAGGCTCAAGGTTGACTCAGCTTTCCATCCTTCCAAGGTAGGTAAAATGAGGACCCAGATTGTTGGGGGCAATAAGCTGACTTTGTAATAATGCTGCTTGGGGTGGTGGTGAAAGCTCTAATAAACAGGCATATACACAGAATGAAGGCTATTGCTAAGCACATTGATTTGTGCTTTAAATTGTAAGCCACCCTGAGTCTTCGGAGAAGGGCAGGATATAAATGGGATTTTTTTTAAAAAAAAAAAAAAGACCAAATGGGAGATCCACTCCAGGTTTTCCAGCCAGCCCGCCCAGTTCCTGAGTCAAATGTGTCCTTAGAGCTAAGCCGCTGCTCTGGCTGCTGCCTTCCCCACCTGCCTTTCAAGTTGGGATATACTACAGCTGCTCTTCAATTTTAGAAAGAAAGACGCCCAGACCCCAGCCTGTAAAAAATCACAGACTGCAGCTTCTTCTCCAATTGGTCCCGCTTTCCCTGTGCAGACTAAATGGGAGATCCGCTCCAGGTTTTCCAGCCAGCCCTGTCCCTAAATTTTCAGCACCCGGCGTATAAGATGATCCCTGACTTTTGAGAAGATTTTCATGGGTTAAAAAGTAGTCTTATACGCCGGACTATGGTAAGTAGAATTCTGCAACCCCGAAAGTTTCTTCATTTTAATGAAAGAAATTAATCCTGGAACATCTAACAATTGCCATGAGCATCTACTGTATCTGTGGAGGTCAATGTTAATGCAATTTTATTCAATCAAAAGCCCCCTGCCTGCCCAATTTTTACCGTATAATGTTCACTTCCAAGTTAATATTTTTAGGTTTCAACATGTACATTTGGATTTGGATCAGTCATGCCATGGCTGAAGTAAGGCTATCCATTATGTAGCAAAGCTACTTGTCACACATAACAAGTCCTCCATCCCCTTTGCCTCAGGGTAGCTGTTCCTCCAGATTAAAAGATCAACCAGGACAGTGTTCTTGAATGAGGAGAGGTCCTACTTTTGTACAAAACTAAATCCAAAAATGCTAGAGAATTCCTGAAAGCCTGATGCTTAAGTCAAATCAGCCATCAACAGTAAACAACATATACATAGAAAATCATATGTACCACACTTGTGAGGTCACAGACGGAGTACTGTGTACAGTTCTGGTTACCACCAAAAAACATGCTGAAACTCTAGAAAATATAGAGAAGAACTAAGTTGTTAAAGGACCTGGAGGTTAAATCCTATGATGAATGGTTGAGGGAGCTAGGAGCTAGATATGTGTCTAGCCCAGGGGTAGGCAACCTTGGCTCTTTTATGACTCCTGGACTTCAACTCCCAGAATTCCCAGGAATTCTGGGAGTTGAAGTCCAGGAGTCATAAAAGAGCCAAGGTTGTCTACCCCTGGTCTACTCTAGCCTATCGGAAGAGAAGGATTGGGGAGGGACATGATAACTGTCTTCCAGTACTTAAAGGGAGGCTTTCCTAAAGGAGGCTTTCCTAGGATCAAATCATTCGCTTTGCTCCACTACCAGGAAAACGCTCCAGGCAGTTAAGTTTTATGAATGAGATAACAGCACTTTTGTATCTATTGAGAAAACGAGCATTCCATTCAGTCTATTTACAGAAAGCCAGACAGACAGCTCCGTTCATAAATCGCCTTGAGCTACAGCTCCCACAGAAGGTGAAGCTAATGGGATTAAAAGCAGAAAAACAAAGACTCCTAAAATCTACATTCCCCATCCAGCTCCAAGGACACGGAGGGCATGGGACCTCCCAGGCACAATGGGAGTCAGGAAACAATTATTAGAATGCCAAAAAGGGCACACTCAAGCAAAGAGCAAAGTACATTTCATCACAAACAGGCATTTCAATCACAAAGCCCCAAAGAATGTATAAAAAAAACACCACCTACTCTCAAATGCCATTTTGTCAGCCACCCCAGAAACGTGCTGGTGTCACAAGTTTCTGGCTAACAAACAGACCTCCCTGCAGCCAGCCTTCATTTTATTTCCAGTGTCTGCCTCCCAGTTTGGGCCTGATTTTTCTTCCAACAAGTTGAGCTACACATATTCACCATTATTGCAAACATAAGGGGGATATCACAAAGAAACTAATTTGCTCTCCAAACAACCAGAGTGCAGGACAAAAAGTAATGCGTGGATGCTTGTTAAAGAGAGATCTAACTTGGAAATAAGGAGAAATTTTCTGGCTGTGAGAACAATGGAGTAGCTTGCCTCCTGGAGGTGTGGGTGCTCCATCAATGGAGGTTTTCAGAAACAGACTGGACAACCATTTGACCAGGAGGGCATAAAATCTGCCTTGAGCAGACTAGAAGACCTCTGAGATCCCTTCCAGCCCTATTATTTTATGTTCTGTCTATACTATTCAAAAGAGACAATCCAAAACCCAAAAGGCCATAATACCTCCTAGCCAGCAATCAACACCCAAATAAGCAGGAATTAACACTTAAGAAATAATATCCCAATCAAGGAATTACCAACTCAGTAAGCAAACTAGCCTAATTTAGGAATTGAAGGTGGCCACGTATCATAGTTTAGATGTGGTTAGTTTTATAGAAAAGTGTTATTCCTAGAAAGCATGGAAAATTAGCCTCCCCAGAGATTACCCCAAAACACACTTGATCTGGTAGAGAGGAAATGCAACTTGGATCCCTGTGGGGTTTTGCAGTCTTTTATCTTCTTTGACCTCAGATTTGGTGTGTGTGCGCATGAAGAAATCTCTTAATGCAATTACGAACTTCTAATACCTTGAGATTTTTCCCAGTTTTATTTAGATTGCTGATAAATCCCTATCTAAAGATGGGATTTATCAGTTCCAGCCTTGGTGTCCAAAACAAAAGGAAGATTTAGGAGCTCTTTTGTCCTATTATCTGAAGTTCATTCAGATACCTCCTGATCCTGAGGTCATTGGCAAATCCATGAGTATGTCTTCTAACCAACAAATAACTTCTGTTTCTGAGCTTTAAACCGTACAGATTTTAAACAATGAGGGAGAGCTTTTGAAACCTCATTTAACAAATGCACACACTACCTATAGAGGATCAAGCGTGTGTCAATGTAGCCTAAAGCTACATATAAAAGCTAATAACATTACTATCCAGGCAGAGCATCAACAATGGAGAAAATGGCAGGGAAGATAAAGCAACAGGGGGGGGGGAAACGCCCACAAATCTAGCACTTCGGGGTCTATTTTCTTGGTCAAAATTATCTTACTGATTCTACTTTCCAAAGTATTTGGAGCAAAAGTCTATAATCCCAGACCCACTCAGGAAATAAGCTGCTTCGGTCTTTGCTGTTTTCAGTCTATGAGAAGGGGGAAAAAAGCCCTAAGAAATCCTGGCTTCTTCTCTTAGCCTAAATTTAATACAGTATTGAAAAGAGAAATGGGTTTATAATTGTAAGGAATGCTTGTGAGTTACTGACTACTACTTGCTTTATAATACCAATGTTTCTCAATCTGAGCAAGCTGAGGAATTCTGGGAGTTGAAGTCCACCCCGCTGCCCAGGTTGGAAACCCTGCCTTACAAACGCCAAGTTGCAGAAATGGCTTGTTTGATTTAAGAAAGGAAGCACAATTACTTGTATAAAAGAATGAAAGCCCTTGATGGACATTTTGCTGAAAATGGACACAAATGAATTGGTGATTCCAGGATTTATTGATTAAAAGTTTGTCTATAGGAAGAAGAGAACGATGATTATAATATGGAAAGATTGATGGGCAATTGCTGTTTGTAACTGCCACAAAGATTGGAAGTTCCTATGGTTTTTTAAAAAAAAAATTATGTAAAATCTTCTTTTAAATAAAAGTATTTTCAAAAGAGAGAGAGACAGAGAGAGAAACCAACACCGTCTTACACAAACCCTTAATTGGACTCAACTACCACGCCAATATCGATCTCTGTGGAAAGTCAGGTTGGCAAAAACTGTCTTGAAGTCCTTTGCCCCGCATAAGTCAGCAGTCAAACGGCAACCTGAAATAGATGGCGTCTCCATTTAGCCCAGCCTCTTAAGGCAAACCTATCTTATCTGGCTGCGAAAATCCGGGCGACCACGAAACGGAACCCACAAAAAAAACAAAAAACTAGAAAACTCTGTTTAATGCCACCGATTGCGGGATCCGGATTTTTGCCTCCGGATTTTGAAGGACGAGAGAGAGAGAGAAGTTGGGTTCAGAACCGCACTTCAGGCTGCCGTTTGAAGGAGCCGGCGAGATAGAACTTCGAGGCGTACTGCGCATGCTCCGAAGGAAAAAAAAAACCCGAGGCCTGACGTAGGACCCGGAGTAAAGATGAAGCAAAGCACAGCCGGCGTGGGAGAGGAGGCGGAAGTGCCGGACGCATCCTCCTGATTGGGTGAGAGCAGGAGGCGGGGCAAAGCCGATGAGGTTCTGAGGAGGGGCGCGAGCCCCGTGCTTGTCTTGCCCAGATCCCCGCGCATCCTGCCAGGTAAGGTGGGAGGCGGCTGTGGCGGCGGTGGGGTGAACGGGGAGCCTTTAATTAATTTAATTTAATTAGCCCTCCTCTTAATTAGTGAGGGCGGGGGGGGGAAGGGTTCATTTGTGAAGGCGTGGCGGGGGTGGGGAAGGCTTCGCACCCATCCAAGGGCGTTTTGGCAGCCTTCCTCCCCACCTCGTGCTTCCCCAGGTGCGTTGGACTACAGTGCCCAGCTGACTGGGCGTCCGGGCGTTGTAGTCCCATTCTCTGGGACTGGGTGGCATCAGGCCAAACGTTTTTTTCGGGGCAAGGTTGCCTGCCCATGTTTCCTGGGCAGACCCCAACCCTGAAATTCCAGGTGAAAAGAGGTCGAGGCATTTGCAAGCACTTATTTCTTATTTTTATCTGATCAGGTTGCGGTGGGTGGGTGGGGGGGGGAAGAGAAGCGGAGGAAGTTTAAGGGCAGCTGTTTGGGGGGTCGTTTCGGAAAGAAAGGGGGCAGCGCATGTCGGAGGGTTCCGTCTGAAAAGTTTTGGTTGTTTTCTTGCAGACGTTTCGGACAAGGTGGCAATCTTCAAGTGGTAGCACTGAAAAGTTTCTTTTCGGGTAATGCTGAATTTTGCAACCCTTTGAGAAAAGGGCTGCCGTTTCTGGCCAAGGCTCATCCCTTAAAAGCTTTACCCAGAGGTCTTTTTGCAAAAGCTGACTCTGTCCTCCCCCCCCCCCCCCATCTTTGGCTTGAAACTTTTCTTTGGGGAGGATCTTGCCTTGGGGAGAGGAAGAAGCCTGATGAGCCGGTGGCCAGAAAACCAGAACCATTCTTGATTTAAAGCAGGGGGTCTTCAAACTTGGGCCCTTTTATGACTTGTGGACTTCAACTCCCAGAATTCCTCAGCCAGCATGCCTGGCTGAGAAATTCTGGGATTTTTTTTTTTAATCCCATTTATATCCCGCCCTTCTCCGAAGACTCAGGGCGGCTTACAATCTAAGAAGCACAAATCAATGTGCTTAGCAATACTGAAGTCCACAAGTCATAAAAGGGCCAGGTTTGAAGACTCCCTGCTTTAAAGAGCAACAGATGGAAACTTCTGGGTGGGAGACAAGACCAGGCAGATCAGTTAAAAATTGCCCACCAAAAATATGTTCTTACATGTTTTGAACTTTCAGAGGGAGATTTCAATACTTTGCCAGCTCCTAATCCTTATTTTTGGCTACTTGCTGCAATTGAAAGATAGGGTACACCAAACTCTTCAGTTCATTGTCTCCTTAATGCTCATTGACCCCCAAACATTTATTATAAGACAATAATTTAATAAATGCTACTTTAATGGTACTACCAGTGCTTTTTTTGTAAAAGAAAAAGTTGCCGGAACTCACACATGTCATACAACCTGCCTTGCCTATCCTACAAGGTTCCTTCCAAAAAAGGTGCCGGAACTCCGTTCTGAGCGTTCTATGAGAAAAAAAGCCCTGGGTACTACAAATAATAATAGTTCCATGGGGTCAATATTGAGCACTTTGGAGAACCCGGGGTAGACATTAGATCTACACAAAAATATACCTATAGGGAAAATAGATATGTACTGCTTAGCAACCTTATGTAAAGTAATATATTTTACAGCATATTTAACATGAGTGCACAGGTTACCTTTTGTGGTCATCTTATTCATTTGACTGGATTTCATATGAATTTAATTTTGGTTTGTGCTTTGCACATATCGCAACACCTTAATGTTAGAAATTAATGTGTGAGACTTGGCCTCTGATGCCTAAAAGCCTCTGCCCTAATGAATATATTATTAAGCTTTTCATTGCTGTTGCATGCGCCTTTGTTTGTGTTTAGGCTGTATGGAAATGAACATTTAGTTTAATTGAGTAAGACATCTTAATTTGTATAGTATCAATATCATTTGTGCAGTATTAGTATGAAATTTTATTAATTTGATACTAATATATTTGCAAATAACATGGGTTAGCTACTGTTGCAACACAATCCATTTCCGGGAAAAGCATATTCCATGTACAGCATTAAATTGGCCGTGCTAGTAGGCAGGGCACATATGCTCTGAGTATCTAGGTCAGTGTGGCACAAGGAAAATAAGACTCTAAAGCTTTTCAGCCCTGCTGTATCTTCCTGGTTTCATCCTGGACTAGAAAACTAGTCAGTTTCAACCTCCATTTGACTGTTTTAATCTTTCAAGTTTCAAGCAATAAGGTCCTCGGCTGCTTTGCATTTCACCCACCAAAATATTGATAATATATACAGAAGGAAAACTCCATTGCTGAGATGAAAAAAATAGCTATTGGGTTATGCAACAAAAAAAAAGAAATATTAATATGTGTTTGGATTTCTAACTATACATCTTATCTTGAATTAAAAGCTGAATCTATGCTGGATGAAGTGAATGCCTTTGATGATAGATAGATAGATAGATAGATAGATAGATAGATAGATAGATAGATAGATAGATAGATAGATGGATGGATGGATGGATTGATAACCTTTATTGTCATTTTTTACTGTGGGCACAATGACACACATTAAAAACGAAATTTAGTTGCTTGCTGGACTAAGGGCTGGACTAAGACAGAGTGACTGACCCCAAAGTCACCCAGCCAGTTTTTCATGCCGAAGGCAGGACTAAAACTCACTGTCTCCTGGTTTCTAGCTGGATACCTGATTGTTAACTTCAATATCATTTTTAGTTCCATCATGGCGGACTCTAATACCTCTCCACTCAAACACTTTGTGTTGGCTAAGAAGACAATTACTGCCATTTTTGAAGAATTACTGAATTTTGTTACCGAAGGAGCAGACTTCATTGAAGGTTGGTTTAAGGGTGGGGGTGGGGGCAGGAATGCATATTTTGGGGAGAGTAAGAGAGAGCAGCTGCATGAACCTTGCAAAAGCTTTAATGATTCAAACAGAAGCGCTTTGTTCACACTCTGGAATATATGTCCTTGGAAGGCATTTCATAGCTCTTTTAAGAGTTCTTTCTTTTGCATAGCCATGATGAGGCAAAATTCACAAATCTTTTATTGTAAATAGTGCTGCAAGATGAATATAAGATTCCTTACATTTTGGTCAGGCCATAAATTTCTGGCAGGTTTTTCTGTTTGTTTTTTTATGATAAATCTGTAAAGAAAGAAATAGGCAAAAATTGTATTAGTGCCTCCTCACACTTTATAACCCTGAAAAAAGCCTCTCAATATGTCAACTTAATTGTGCCTTCATAATGAAAACAGATTCATATTCTATGGCCCCTAAACAGCATTTGCTAGCCATAGTGCTTCCTCAGAAAACATTGATGTTAGTGACACCTATCAAATATTAGGAGCTTCTTAAAAGTTGACAGACAGTATATGCTGCTGATCAAATATACTAGGGATAATTAGAGGTGCCCCAAATAATTCAGAATTCATAACATCTGGCTAACTGAGCGATGAACCATAATACTTTATTATGAACTATTAGGCCGTATCAGAATATAAAATACCAAATATAGAACAATAAGGCTATTTGTTAAAAAGTGGCCTAAAAGACATAAGTGAAGGAAAAGGCAAATCATATTTCTGTGTCATCTCTACATTTTACCCAAATTCACATGTGCAATTCTCAACTGAATTGTTTTGTTCCAATAAAAGGTCATATTACTGTATATGTTATTTTTGGATTCTGACCACACATGAAATATGCGTGTTTTAATATAAGGATCCTAATAGGCTGTTTGTCTAATATGCACTCTTTAGATATTTCTGTCTTATACAGATGACAGTCAAATCGTAATTGTGCTGTGTCCTCTAGCTGGCTCAGGCAAAATTGAGAAAAACAGCCAGAGCAAGTTTCCACTTTGCCTGTTCAGGCCTGATTATATTTATGGTCCAGGCCCATAGTCCTTTGAGGACTCATTGTATTGGCACAAGGCGGGTCTTTGGGAAACAGGTGTCCCTTAAAATTGCATGGATTTATCACATTAAATGGAAAAAGTATTGTAGTTCTGCTTTAGCCTTCTGTAACTGTTGTTTTTCTCTCTCTGATGACAGAAACCCACAAAAACCCAGAGCTTGAATGCATAGCTACCATGGACGAATTTAAAAAGATACAGGCCTATAAAAACAAGCTAGCCGTAATTGGTGAAGTATTAGCACGCCGGCATATGAAAGTCGCTTTTTTTGGCAGGTATGACTTGCCCCTTGGGGGAATTAATGGGTGAGGTTCTTCTCTTGGGAAATATAATACATTTCAAATTATTTCAAACACATTACCTAAGAAGCCATTAAAACCATACAGTACTTCATGAGGAAATTAAGCTCAGAATCAAAGAGTTACTCCAGTGCTGTTTTGTAGCCAATTTTCACTCGCCATTGATGCTTGTACAACATAATTTCTCAGTAGATTATATCAGTTTCAGGATTTTTTTTCTTCTGAAAAAGGGCTTGAGGCTTTATTTGCAGCTGCCATTTTGACTTTTCTGACTTGCCTGCTCCAATAGATCCTCTTGCCTCTGGTACAATGCGTTTGCCATAAAAATAGAATATGTGCAATTGAGCTTTTACAGCGACTATGCTATCATTAGAAATGAAAACAACTTTCTAGTGGGTATAATGGGAAGAAATTATAACCTTGAGGAACAGAAAGAAGACCTCCAACCAAGATGAGTCAGATGAAAGAAATCTGAGTGGGGGGGGCAGAATTGTAATTTGAGAGCATCTGAGGCAGGACTGTCCCTAATTCTCATGCAGATAAATAGAGGAGGGAAGAAGGGCATTCAGGCTTGCAAGATTCTGTTACTGTAACCTTATTATAAAGTTAGTATTAGCATTGAAAACGTTGATTTCCTATTGTTGTTAATTGCGAAGTCATGTCCGACCCATCGCGACCCCATGGACAATGTTCCTCCAGGTCTTCCTGTCCTCTACCATCTTCTGGAGTCCTGCTTCAGTGACTCCATCCAGCCACCTCATTCTCTGTCGTCCCCTTCTTCTCTTGCCCTCAACCTTTTCCAGCATTAGGCTCTTCTCCAGTGAGTCCTTCCTTCTCATTAGGTGGCCAAAGTATTTGAGTTTCAACTTCAGGATCTCACCTTCTAAAGAGCAGTCAGGGTCGATCTCCTCTAGGACTGACCGGTTTGATCGCCTTGCAGTCCAAGGGACTCGCAGGAGTCTTCTCCAGCACCATAGTTCAAAAGCCTCAATTCTTTGGCACTCAGCCTTTCTTATAGTCCAGCTTTCACAGCCATACATTGCAACTGGGAAAACCATAGCCTTAACTATATGCACTTTTGTTGGCAGGGTGATGTCTCTGCTTTTTAGTGTGCTGTCTAGATTTGCCATGGCTTTCTTCCCCGGGAGGAATATAGCAGTAGGTTTTTTTAAACATGGCCCTTTGATGACTTGTGGACTTCAACTCCCAGAATTCCTGGCTGAGGAATTCTGGGAGTTGAAGTCCACAAGTCATAAAAGGGCCATGTTTGAAGACCCCTGTGCTATAGTCTGGTGTATTTTGAAGGACTTGACAGCCATCCTCTGGGTATATAATGAAAGATACTGGCATATAAGAGAAAGGTAGCAAATGTATACACTTTGCTTCAGAATCAAGACTTTCTAGTCTGATATCTGGAATTATTGCCCAGAGAATTTATAATGTTGGCTACAATGTGAAGATTTTTAAGATTTTCCGTTCTTGCTCCGCTGCAGAACCAGTAGTGGGAAGAGTTCAGTGATCAACGCAATGCTGTGGGATAAAGTGCTGCCAAGTGGCATTGGCCACACCACCAACTGCTTTCTCAGCGTAGAAGGAACCGATGGCGATAAAGCTTACCTGATGACTGAAGGCTCGGACGAAAAGAAGAGCGTTAAGGTAAGTCATCCTCATGGCTGTCCCAAAGGTGCTTTTTCATGAGGCAACTGGACTTTCTTATTTACCTTTTGAAGACATTTCGCTTCTCATTCAAGAAGCTTTTTTGGCTCTTCCCAGGTGGCTTCAAACAAGCTAAGTAAATGGGGGAAGTCAGATTCGCTTCACAACTGCAACAAAAAAGGCTTTGCAAAATTGGGCATGACCCGTTTAATGACCACATCACTTAGGAATGGAAGATCCGGTCCCAGTTGTGGTCGTAAGGCAAGGAGCGATAGAACACTCAGGATGGACTGTTTTAATGTCAGAACGCTTTCCAATACAACATTGGGCACATACATTTTAATGTGTTACGTAAACGGTGCTAAAATTAAGCCATCTGGGGAACATGGCTTGATATGTGTTGAAAAACATGTGGGCTGTTATTCAAGATCGATGCAAGCATTAGTATGTTACTTATTTACTAGGGCTTAATTTTATTCTCTCTATGTGTGATTTTAAAATTAGAGAAAGTTCCATAGACAGAAGATAAAAAGAATTGATAGGACATTTTTTTTGCAAACTGTGGCTCATGGTTCTTTTTATCAAGTAAGTCACAACTAACTCAGATTAGACATTGCAGTAAACCAAAACTAAGCAAATCATATCAGGGATTAGTCTGTTGAGTAAGCTTAACCAGTCTCTATTAGAGGTTAGAATTCCATATTGCAGAGAGTATGCATTAAAATCATACTCTACCTGTTTCTATCACGCCAAGGTAATTCCAGAGTTCCATATGAACTGCCCATGTAGCATGTAGATTATTGTACTGCTTCAGTGAGTACATGAGCGTGGTTTTTCACCAAACCTTGTGCTGTAAGCCACATCTCTTGTGAGAGGGAATTCAGAATGTCTTTGCTCATCTCTGCATCCTCACTCCTAATTTGACTTTCTCCAAACATTGGCTGATTTTTCCATGAGCGAAGCAATATTTCTTCCCATGTACTTCCTCCTATGTGATGTTAAAATCCAGGTCCCAGTCGTATTTAGAAGACCCGGGTGGGGGGGGGACCTTCCTGTCCCTGCTCTTTTGAAAGAAGCAGTGATATTAATGTGACCATCCCATTGGCTTTTATTTTATTTGCATCAGGCTGCGGGTGGGGAATGCTAGTAACCAAAAAAAATTAGATCCTAGAAATGTCAATGGAGACTCTCAGCCATCCAGGTCGGAGTTGTCCCAAAGATGCTTTTTCAGGAGGCAACTGGGCTTTCTTGTTTTTCTTTGAAGATGTTTGGCTTCTCCTCATCCAAGAAGCTTCTTCAGCTCTGACTGGATGGTGAGGGAATGGAAGGATTTATACTCCTTGCAGACAGGTTTGCATTCTTTCTACTCAAGGACTCTCTCAAAGAATGCAAATGACCAGCTGTCTGCAAGGAGCATAAATCCTTCCATTCCCCACCATCCAGTCAGAGCTGAAGAAGCTTCTTGGATGAAGAGAAGCGAAACGTGTTCAAAGAGAAAAGAGAAACGTGTTCAAAGAGAAAAACAAGAAAGTCCAGTTGCCTCCTGAAGAAGCACCTTTGGGATAGATCCTAGAAACTTGGTTTGTGGCTGATTCAGATAATATTCAAGTTTGTTCACGTCGCGCCACTGACATTCTCCTAACGTGTTCTTCCGTTGCAGACAGTTAACCAGCTTGCCCATGCACTCCATATGGATAAAGACTTAGAAGCTGGCTGCTTAGTTCATGTCTTTTGGCCTAAAACCAAATGTGCTCTCTTGAGAGATGACTTGGTGTTAGTAGACAGGTATGACTCTTTTGGATTCATTCTAAAGGTGCCACAAGATTCTCTTGTCTTTCTTTTAAATGCACACTCCATCTTGGCTGTTTTTCCCTTCTGAAATGCCCGATGAGTCACCACAAGCGACCCTCTTGAAAGAAACGGGGGGGGGGGAGAAAGAGAAAGAATCTTTTTAAAAGGAACAAGTCCACCCACCCCACCCCACCCCAAAATAGACCTTAAATTCTAGCAAGCTCAACTGTTGTGATATGGCGTATACAGGTAGTCCTCGACTTATAACCATTCATTTAGCAACGGTTCGAACTTAGAACAGCATTGAAAAAGTGATTTACGACCAATCCCTACGCTTGCAGCATCTCTGTGGTCATGTGATCAGGCACTTGGCAACCGGCCCTGTGCTGAGGTCACGTGATCTCTAGAGGGGATCTGCTGCCAAATTGCAACTGTGGTCATGTGATCAGGCACTTGGCAACCGGCACTGTGCTGAGGTCACGTGATCTCTAGAGGGGATCTGCCGCCAAATTGCAACTTTTCAACTTTTCACGTATCAGAAATGTATGCTTGCGAAAATAATGATTTTCCACTGGATTTAATTTCAAATAATAGAAGAAATTAATTTCAGTTTTTGTTTTTAGTCTGGTATGCCACTCATGGGTCCAGTAAGGCCTTCAGCCTGAACTAATTTGCAGGTTCTTTAATTCCTGGTGTATTTTTAAGTGGGAAAGAATCTTAAAAAGTGACTAAAACTATGAATTCGTAGTTGTAAAGAGCATGTCAGAGACTGATACACGTGTAGGAGTTCGGATTCAGATGGTGCGTATTTTACACAATGAACAAAAACAGCACACATCTGAAAAGACCGAGCGGTTAAGCCAACTCTAGACTGCAACTTAATATCCTGGCTTGTTCAGAAACTTTTCATCATAGTATCTAAAGAAAGGAACATGCAATGAATGGAAATCTTCTTGACTTGTTTGTTGAGACTCTGGAAAGAGTGCAGAGAAGAGCAAGAAAGCTGATTAGGGGGCTGGAGGCTAAAACACACGACGAAGGGTTGCTGGAATTAGGTATGTCTAGTCTAGTGAAAAGAAGGACTAGGGGTGACTTGATAACAGTGTTCCAATATTTGAGGGACTGCCACAAAGGAGGGTTCAACCTATTTTCCAAAGCACCAGAAGGCAGAACAAGAAACAATGGATGGAAACTTAATTAAGGAGAGAAGCAACCTGGAACTAAGGAGAAATTTCCTGACAGTGAGAACAATTAATCAGTGGAACGGCTTGTCTTCAAAAGTTGTGTGTGCCCTATCACTAGAGCTTTTAAGAAGAGACTGGACAGCCATTTGTCTGGAATGCTACGTGGTCTCCTATTTGAGCAGGGGGTTGGACTAGAAGACCTTCGAAGCCCCTTCCAACTCTGATGATGTTCTGTGTCCTAAGTGTGGCCAAAAAGACATTCAGAATTTATCTTACTTAACTATGGTTGTGTCGTGTGTTTCCATGTTTTTCGACATTTTCAAATGCCATCTATAACTCCCTCCTCTCGTTCCATAGTCCAGGTACTGATGTCACCACAGAGCTTGACATCTGGATTGACAAATTCTGCCTGGATGCCGATGTTTTCGTTTTAGTTGCTAATTCAGAGTCAACCCTCATGAATACAGTAAGTCTTCATCTTTTTTAAGTAAGCCCTTCATTTGTTTTATTCATATTTCCTCTTCTCAAGTGTTATCTTGTTTTAATAGTTGTAAAGGTAAAGGTAAAGGTTCCCCCGCACATGCGTGCTAGTGGTTTCCGACTCTAGGGGCCGGTGCTCATCTCCGTTTCAAAGCCGAAGAGCCAGCGCTTGTCCGAGGACGTCTCCGTGGTCATGTGGCCGGCATGACTAGACGCCATAGGCGCACAGAACGCTGTTATCTTTCCACCATAGTGGTCTCTATTTTTCTACTTGCATTTTTACGTGCTTTCGAACTGCTAGGTTGGCAGAAGCTGGGATGAGTAACAGGTGCTCATTCTGTTACGCGGCACTCGGGATTCGACCCACCAAACTGCCGACCTTCTGATCGACAAGCTCAGCGTCCTAACCCACTGAGCCACCACGTCCCTTGTTTAATAGTCGTAAGAACCCTCTAAGTTTGAGGCAGCTAATCCAACGGTATATTGTAGGTATAAAATATCTCTATCGAGGATCTTTATCTGCTTTTATTAAATGTGCTGTTCCACTTCACCCTTCGAAGCTACCATAGTGAATATTCCTATTAGCTGATCCATATTGGGGAAATCTTGAATTAAAAATATTGTTACCTTTCATTTTCTCACGGCAATGTTTTCCACTAACTTTTTGATGTTACGGATAGCCCTTGACTTTTGATCACAATTGGGACCAGAATTTTCATCATGAACTATTGTCATTGTAAGCAACTCGGACCCAAATTTATGGCAGCTTTTACAATGGTCGTTAAGAGAATCACCATGGTCATTAAGAGAATTACCATCGTCATTGAGCAACTCGCTCAATGGGCTTTTTCTTGCCAGAAATCAGCAAAAAAGATCACAAATCATTTATTTATTTATTTAATTAAATTTTTATACCACCCTATTCCCGAAGGACTCAGGGCAGTTTACAGGGCAACATAAAATACAATATAAAAATAGTACAAAATTAAAATAGATTAAATTAATTAAGCCCAACAATTAAAACAATATTAAAATCATGATCATGTGACTGCAGAATGCTGCAACCAGTTGTAAACGCAAGCTAGTTGCTGTGCCCGAATTGCAGTCGCGTAACTGTGGGGGTGATGTGACAGTCATAATTGTAAGTACTAGTCATAAGTCACTTTTCCCAAGGCCGTTGTAATATTGAACTTTCATTAAACAAACGGTCATAAGTCAAGGACTACCTGTTTGTGGATTGCTATTTTGGGTGGGAGACTGTTCTAACTCTTGGTTTCTTAATGCTGTTGCTCCTTGTTAAGCTTTTTCTGTCTTTACCACATTGATGACTAAATAATTCTTCTTTTGAACTGTGTGGGATAATCTCAACATTAGCACAAAACAGGTTTATTGATTTTGCTGATCAATAAATGTTCACGTGGGAATTAATTCCATTGTATTCCATTTGAAGCTCAATCTTGAGGTGTGCACTGGACTGCAGATTCTTTATGCAAAAACATTTCTTCCCTTCTGAAAAGAAAACCTAGAGTGTCAAATTTGAAGAGAAATTATAGATAGGGTACAAATTATAGGATATAATTATAGAGTATAACTATAAATTACAGGGTAGATAGGAGCTTTTCAGAGACTCCTGTTTTTGCTCTCCATTTTATCTTTCATAGTTGTTTGTTTTCATTTCTGATTATTTCTAATTTTAAGTTTCTTTGGAAGATGAAACAATAACACAGGAATTCTTTAATCCTTAATTGGAAAAAGTATCTTTACAAAGTAAAACATCATATATCTTGGAAATGTATTCTGACAGAACGTATAAATTGAAGGTCAGCATGACATCTTCGATTAGATGCCTGCTGCTGAATGATCAATTTGAATGAAGTTAGGAGATTTTGTTAAGCATCTTCTTTGCACTTGGATCCCAGACAGAATTATGACTCTTTGAATCTGCGAGTCAATTAAAACCCAGAAATCTTTATTTCTGAAGTGAAGTTCAGAAGTTCCCTGGTGGCTTGTCTAAGGCTTGTCTAATCTGCAAGACAGGAAGTAAAATAAAGTAAAAAGGGGAGATCAAATGCTATTTCAAGCATCAGTTCTTAAAATGATGGTAAATAGTTCTTCTGTGGGCGTCTTAGAGGCAGTTCTGCAGAAGAAGGAAAGTAATGAAGCTGTATTCTTTGCCAAGTTGATGAATAAGTAGCTGTTCCCCAAAGGTCTTTCAATAGATCTGTGTCTGTCTATATCGACTCTACCATGAATTAATGGATTACAGGGTCGAAAAAAGGGAATGTGCGTGTGTATACATACATACATATCTATCTATCTCCATATTGGTATCTCTATTTTAGGAGAAACAATTTTTCCACAAAGTGAACGAAAAACTTTCTAAACCAAACATTTTCATCCTGAACAATCGCTGGGATGCTTCTGCATCAGAACCTGAATACATGGAAGATGTGAGTTACCGATTTGTAATTTTCTCAGAAAGGGCAGTTTAAGGGGTGCTTAGATTGGCACTTAAGACTTCAAAATTTATTTAAGGTGACAGTCAAGGAAATCCCATAAATTCACAGCTTGTCTTCCCCAAGGAAGCCACTCAGGAGGTTGTGTAGACAAATTAGAAATTGGTTTTTTTTGTGTTTGGTAAATGTACAGGAGACTTGATCGGTGATCCTATGCCACTATTGTTGTCCTTTTGCAGGTACGCAAGCAGCACATGGAGCGTTGCCTCACTTTCTTGGTGGATGAGCTCAGGGTGGTAGACCGTTCTGAAGCCCAAAATCGAATTTTCTTTGTTTCAGCCAAGGAAGTTCTCAGTGCAAGGAAACACAAAGCTCAGGGCATGCCTGAGGGAGGTGTGTATTGTTTGTTAGGCCCACTTTCTAGTGGTCACGGTCCTTAACCTCTTTTGAAGGCTGGCTATTTTTTTCCCCCCTAGAAGCACCCATGTTGTAAAAAGAGTCCTGCATCTTCAAGAAATGCCCGTTCATCAACTCTGTTTTGTGCTCTTGTAGGTGGTGCAATCGCCGAGGGATTTCAGGCACGGTTCCAGGAATTCCAGCACTTTGAAAAAATATTTGAGGTAAACTTCCAGAGTATCTTAAGTCAGATTGAAGGGACCTATGTATATGATATCATTCGTAGGTCTGTTCATTCCAGGATTATCTCCAGAAAGAAATTTATCACAAGCTTGGTGTGTTTGCTTAGAGAGTCAGAAGGGAGCTGCTTTCAAATAATTATGACTCTTACATTCAGCCGTCCTGCTAAGAATGTTGCATTAGTGCAACGTGTAGTTCCATTCTCTTCCAGTGACTACCTTGTACATCGGAAAGTCAAGAGAACCCAACTGTTTTTCTATCATGGAGTAATGAAGATACTTCTAGCTTAGGCCTATTAAGTGTCTATGCCCATGGTGGCGAACCTGTGGCACGGGTGCCACAGGTGGCACGCAAAGCTCTCTGTGGGCACGCATGCTGTCACCCCAGTCCTAGGCCTTCAGCTGGGTTTTATAAAACCTTTTCGCTTTAGGCCTCCATATACCAAAAAGAAAGGTTCAATCAATCAATCAATTTCAACTTCTCATGGGGGAAAAAAAAGTTCTCGCAAAGTTGGAATTGATTGATTGAACTTTTTAGTCCCACCCAGTCTGCAGCTACCATTGCAGCCATGCCCACCCAATGGGCCACGCCCACCCAATTAGCCACACCCACCCAAAGGGCCACATGCACCCAGCACCCGATCATACATAAGTGGGTTTTGGGTTGCAGTTTGGGCAGTCGGTCTCTAAAAGGTTCGCCATCAGTGGTCTATGCCAGGGCTTTTCAACCTTTTCACCCATTGTACCACTTTTAGGATATGGCAACATCCGAGTACCACCAGTCACCTAGGAAGGTGTCAAAAACATGATGACCAAAAAAAAAAAGGAAAAAAGTGATGAAGTTCAGGTAGTCCTCGACTTACAACAGTTCACTTAGTGACTGTTCAAAATTACAATGGCACTGAAAAAAGTGCCCCCCAAGCCACAGCCGAGCAAGACACCTGCCTGCCCGCCCGGCAGCACTCTTCCTCCTGACCGAGGTTTTCATTGTTGTTAGCATTTCTGTTGAGGATTGGCAGCGGGGGTGGGGTGGGGGGTGTTTGTTTTTTATTCCCCCCCCCCCTCTGCTGGGTGGTTGCAGCAGGTTTTGGTCACTTCACATGACCCTGGGACACTGTGAACATCACAAATATGAATCAGTTGCCAAGCATCTGAATGTAAATCACAAGACCCTGGAGATGCTGCAACATTCCAGCTGATTGGCGCTTCTTCTGGGCTCAGCAGAAGCACCGGGATCAGCGCCGAGCTCCAGCTGGAGCCTGGCACTTCCACTGAGCTCTGACAGCCATGCAGCTCCAGCCATCTCTTGCTCAAGATTGTGTGGTGCTGCCACCGGTTCAGCTCATTCCCCTCCCCCACTACCACTTTTCTAGGATGGTCACATACCACCTGCCAGGTGCCAATGTACCACAGGTGGTACCCGTACCACTGGTTGAAAAGCCCTGGTCTATGCTATTCAGGTCTGAAGTGTTTTTTTTTTCCTGGGGAAACACACTTTCTTTTTTTCAGATTCATGACGTAACTGGCTTCTGTCTCCCTCCCTAAATGTTTTACTCTTTGAGTATGATAACAACGGATGTACTTCCTGTATCCGATATTTGGCAGCCAAAAGTGAATTTGTATTATAATCATTCTTAAAATGCTCCTGGGGTCTGCGGGATGGGCAGCCAATGGTAAGGGATGCTCTTCATTATAGTATGGGGAAATTTGGAGGATCACCATTTCCTTCCCTGTTCTAGAAGGCAGCAAAGGTTGGTGTGAGACATTCCAGAAGAAGCATCACAAGTCTCACAAAATAAGAACTAGCCTGATCCTTGTTGGCTTGCGTGAGACCCTTAAATGCCATTTTATTTTAGTAAGGCTGGCTAAAAAAAGGAGAAGCTGGATGGCCATGTTTGTATTGTTGACTATCATTGATCTTGTTGCTTATGCCACTATGTCATATTATTGCTTTGTCTTTTTTGTGGCAGTCCAGCCAGCATCGCCATTGATTGAGGTAGTTTGCAAATACCATTTTAGATATAAAAGGAGGAGGAGGAGGAGACGCGCCACAATCATGTTTTTCCCTGATTCAGTTCCTGTCAAGCTTCAGGGATTGAATCCTTGACTAAGAAGGAACTTGAGTGTCCTCTCGAAAGAACTGTAGTGTTATGAATGCTTTGCTAATGCCTTTTCTAGGAACACAACCCAGAATCTTCTCTTTGCGTGAAAATCAATTCTCAGCATCTCTGTGGAGAAATATGGAGCGGGTGGAGTGGAGGAAAATTTGGGGAAAAAAAGCGGGGGCTGAAGGGCTGTAGACATCTACAAGAGAAAAAAACTAACCAACTCAATAGCCAGGCAGCCTGCAGACAGAGCTGTAATGGCGCAGTGGTTAGAATACAGTATTGCAGGCTAACTCTGCATTCCACTGCCGAGAGTTCGATCCTGACCGGCTCAAAGTTGACTCAGTCTTCCAGCCTTCTGAGGACTGGTAAAATGAGGACCCGGATTGTCTGGGGCAATATGCTGACTCTGTAAACTGCTTAGAGCAGTGATGGTGAACCTTTTAGAGACCGAGTGCCCAAACTGCAACCCCAAACCCACATTTATCGCTGGGTGCCAGGTGGGTGTGGCCTGCTGGGTGGGCATGGGTGTGGTGGTCATGGAAGATTGGGTGAGTGTGGCCAAGGTAGATGTGGGGAGGGACACCTGTGGGTGGTGGGTAGGGTTGGGTGAGATCCAGTGGGTCTCTGGTAGGTGTGGCGGTAGGCAGGAGGCTCATCCTGCGGGATAAGGCGAGGTAGGGTGGGGATGATATTGCCATGGGGCAAGGCAAGGGCTGGGGCGGCTGCTGCCTGACACCATCGGCCCCCGCACACAGAAGCCAGCGAGCGCATGGGGGCCGACGGTGTCCATCAGTAGCGACAGCCTGCCGGCCTCTCGACTGGCAAACTCTGGGGCTCCGCAGCCCATCGCCAGCAGTTCAGAGAAGCCATCTCTGAGATGGATAGTCGGCTGACAGCTGAGGAAACAATGCAGTGGGTCATGCCTGGGAAAAGGAGAGCATGCGAGGCCAGGAGGGACGGGGGTGGGGGAGGGAAAACAGCCATGCTGGGATACCTCTGGCCACGTGGGGCCTCGGCAAGTTAGCAGGTGGCTGGTTGAAGAGGGACAGTTGCCACCTCTGAGGCATGGCACGAGTGCCCACAGAGAGGGCTATGAGTGCCGCCTCTGGCACCCGTGCCATAGGTTCGCCACCACTGGCTTAGAGGATGCTGTGTAAAGCACTAATGAACTGGTGCAATAAGTCTTAAGTGCTATTGCTATTGTGATACAGTAGATGCGGTCATTTATCATCTCTCAAGACCTGAAGGACCCATGATCATCATCACTGAAGGAAGTACTTAGAAACGTTTCATCTTTTTGTTTGTTTGTTGTGCTTTAGGATTGGCGGTCAGCTTAGAAAGCCAGAACACCTGTATTAAGGCAGGCCTCCGAAAGCCCAGGGAATGGGGCCTACTAGCCAGCCATTCAACTGCCCTCTTTTAGCTGGGCCTGGCTAGAGACGAACTCTTGAACTGTTGGTTGGCAGGGGGTCCTGGCATCTCTCTGTCCTGATCTTGTCAGTGAGGGGGATTGTTTAAACTGATTTGTCTGCTTTTTTATTACTTGCTCTCTCTTTTTCATCCTTGAGGTATGGCTAATGCTTCCCATAGCTTCCTACTACTTTCTTGTTGTAATGTCTGCCTTCTACCTGTTAGCTGACCTGGAATTGGACTTCTCTGCGAATCTTGTCTAGCTCTAACAATGTGCTCTGGTTAAAGTAAATCCCTTGCTTTTTCATTGCTGATTTCTAGATCTACTTCGTCGAGAGTAATGGCTCTTGTCTATTATTTCCATTTTATATTTCCTTTGCTTCTTACTCTTCTTTTGCCAGTAACCCTTATTAAGGTGGAGAGTGTGAGCTGCAATTTTAAGTCCTGTTAAGATTCAAGAGTCTAGGGCAGGGGTAGGCAACCTCGGCTCTTTTATGACTCATGGACTTCAACTCCCAGAATTCCTGAGTCAGCTATGCTGACTCAGGAATTCTGGGAGTTGAAGTCCATGAGTCATAAAAGAGCCGAGGTTGCCTACCCCTGGTCTAGGGGAATGCAGTGAAGAAGAAAAGCAGCTCTTTGTCTTGGTAACCAAGTGAATAAAATATTCAAGGTTTTACTGAACAGCCAGTAACTCTTCAGACGTAAGCCTGTACCTTCTTAATCGAATAGACCCTATTCCAGGGGTCTTCAAACTTGGCCCTTTTATGACTTGTGGACTTCAACTCCCAGAATTTCTCCGAAATTCCGGGAGTTGAAGTCCTCAAGTTATAAAAGGGCCAAGTTTGAAAATCCCTACCCTATTCTATCAACAAAGGATTTTCAAGTATTTAAGAGTCATTATACTCCTCATGCTGCCATAACAACCTGAAGGTGACATTTGGCCTAAGCTGACCAGAGAATAAACTAGAACAGCATTTTTCCAACCTTGGACACTTAATGAAGGGTGGACTTCAACTCCCAGAGTTCCTCAGCCAGGATGGTTAACTGAGGAATTCTGGGAGTTGAAGCCCACCCATCTTCAAATAGTCAAGGTTGAGAAACACTGAAGTAGAAGACCTCCATCCTAATGATGACCCGGTTGTGTCTACCCAGACTTTTTGGCTACCTTGTCTTTATATGAATAACATAAACATCTTGATTTATTACACTTAACCTGAAAACTTCACATGTAGAATTTCTAGATGGCTTTCTTCCGTGAACAGAATCAGATTATTATAGCACCAGCATGGGGGCTAGATCAATATGTCTTCAGCCTGTGGCATGTGGGAGATACTCCAGCTACTATGTATGGATGCAGGGAGCATTAATCCGTTTATGTTCCCCCTTTCTGTGGTTTTTGGGTAAGGACCATCATGCAATGATAGGGTAGGCTGGTCCTCAGTATGGACTGGGAGTGATGGAGACTCCGGAGAGCCAATCCTAAGGTAGATGGCTCTGCATCAGATAAGACTAATAGTTAAACCAGCTACGATCCATAGCATTCAAAAACGAAAGCTGGCAAGTACTTGTAGCTGCAGACTTTCAAGAACGCCCGCACAAGGAAATCCAGATGCATTTATCCAGTCGCAGTCTTCGTAATTGCAGAACATACGCCAAGAGTGTCCACGGTGTGTGTAAAAACAAGTCAAAATGGCGGCCGCTGTGGTGCAGTTGAAGCTCCTCCCACTTTTTACGTGCCTTACATGCCCTGCGGACATTTCTCATATATGCATTCTCATTTTCCCCCTAGCTTCTCAGGAGTGCGTCTAAACTGTAATATAAATCACCCGCAGCGGGCAATTTCTGAGAGATTCCAAAATACTTGCGTTAAGTGGATTTTTTGTTGTTGTTGTTGATTGTTGCCTTTATCGTTCTTTTACTTTCTACACATTACTGTTAGCTAAACGGTAAAAGGAAGCGGAATTTCACTGCTCTAGAGTTGGGGTTTTATTTGCTGTTTGCCACCTTTTCTTTTCGTTTTGTGTTTCTCCCCCACCCCCTTCGCTTTATTTTATACGTATGCATATCTGTAACAGCAGCAGAGCGTTCCCTGAAAGCTCGAAATTCCCAAGTGTTTTGATGATGGAATTGCAGTAATGTGTTGTGACTTGGGCCCCTCGCAGGAGTGTATCTCGCAGTCAGCTGTGAAAACCAAGTTTGAGCAGCACACTATCAGAGCTAAACAGATCCTTGAGACTGTGAAAAACATTATGGACAGCGTAAATGTGGCAGCAGCCCATCAAAGGTAGGCCTCTCCTGTTGTGTTTGCCCTGTTGCCCAAAACTGGACAAAGCCACCAGGTTGCAACGACCTTTCTTCCCTGTTAGTAGGGGGTGAGTAGAGCTGATGAGGAAAGCAGGGTTTGAGACTTTGCCTGTGATACTGGATTTGCCTGTGGCTGAGTTCCTGTAGTCACATGGAAACACAAAACAGTCTCCAAGTCATATTTATTGTTGTTAACATTATTTCTGTACCCCCCCGGCCCCCCCTTCATTGGCGAGCTCACGTTGTTTGCAGGTGAATGATAATTTGAAAACCTTTAAAGTGGGTTGCCAGTTTGGTGTAGCGGTTAAGGTGCCAGGCTGGAAACTGGGAGACTGTGAGTTCTAGTCCTGCCTTGGGCAGGAAGCCAGCTGGGTGACCTTGGGCCAGTCACACACACTCAGTCCTAGGAAACAGGTAATGGCAAACCACTTCTGAAAAACATTGCTAAAAAAAGCTACAGGAAATAGTCCAGAGAGTTGCCAGGAGTCAAAAACTGACATAGGCACTAAATATATAAATATTATAGGCTAGAATCATAGAATCATTGAGTTGCAAGCTGAGCCTGGATGCCAACTAGTCCAACCCTCAATCTTCAACAATAAACGCATTTTAAAGGGGAAAAAAGCATTTTTTTTTCTTTTTCACAACCCTGTAATCCACTAATTCAGCATTGAATCGGAATGACTGAGTGGCATCGGGGCAACTGAGTAGAGCTGAGCATTTACTGGCCGAATGCCCTCCCTGATACCTACACGGAGTTCACAGCAGACGTTTTTTTTTTATCTGTGCCCTGAGAGAGACGCATCTGCCAGCTAACTAGGATTGAAATCTCAACCTTCTGAGTGGGAGGCCGAGCGTCTTCACCACTGGGCCACCATCCCACTCACAGTCCTAGAAAGCAATACAAGTACAAAAAAAAAAGTAAGGTTCCTTTTAGAAGAAGGCAGGCTAGCTCTGGAAATATCCGAGCGAAGAGTCTTGGCTACGGAACCCAGCCACGTGTCCGTTGCAAAAGGAATATGTGCTTGCTCTGTCTGTACCCCTGGCCCTCCACTCCATACTCCATCTCCAGGCCCTGGCTTCCAAGCTAATTAATGGCTGGTTTCTTTTCCTCCCAGACAGGGCCTGAACTGCAACTCTGGGTCACACAATAATCAAAAAGATCTGTGTGTCCCTTTAACATAAACCTTAAGCAGATTGTTCAAAGGAGCAGGAGTTAAGACCAGAGGAGAAACGCAGACTTAAAAGTCGGTTTGAGCTGCAAATTGAGTTGGGTCTCCTTGCCCTTCATTTTGCCTGGAATCTAGCTAGCAGGGTTGGTAGCCCCGTTTATTAGGCTGGGCTTATGTCCCCTAGAGGCTGATGGCTGCTTTCCCCCTGCCTTAGAGTGCATTCAATGGAAGAACGAGAAGACCGGAGGGACAGGCTGGACTTTGTACGAAACCAGCTCAACCTTTTAACAGACGAAGTTAAGAAGAAAATTAAAGATGTAACAGAAGAAGTTGCCAACAAGGTAAAATAGTCAAGAGATCTGGTCCTGGATCCCTCCCTCCCTCCATTCATAGCGCTCAGTTTTCCACACACCTCCCAGAGCAGTAACCCTGGGTGTGTGAATCCATAACTAATACATTCGTCAGGACATTACTAAGCTTTTACCTATGTCGGTACCTGCTGGACCGCTACAAAAATAACATAGGTTAAGATGTTAGGCTAAAAGGAACGCGGTGGCTCAGTGGGTTAGGACGCTGAGCTTGTCGATCAGAAGTTTGGCAGTTTGGCGGGTCGAATCCCGAGTGCTGCGTAACAGAGTGAGCGCCTGTTACTCGTCCCACCATCTGCCAACCTAGCAGTTCGAAAGCACGTAAAAATGCAAGTAGAAAAATGGGGACCACTCCGGTGGGAAGGTAACAGCGTTCCGTGCGCCTTTGGCGTCTAGTCATGCCGGCCACATGACCACGGAGGCGTCCTCGGACAAGCGCTGGCTCTTCGGCTTTGAAACGGAGATGAGCACCGGCCTCTAGAGTCGGAAACGACTAGCACGCATGTGCGGGGGAACCTTTACCTTTACCTAAGATGTTAGGCTACTATCCTGCAACCAAGCCTTTCCTCCATCCCTTTTATTTGGGAAGCGATTACTGGTCTACCCTGCAGGGCTCTAAAGAAGGTTTGAGGATGTAGGGAAAAGATGTCACTCACCTTTCCTCATGCATGTGTCGTGTTTTCCAGGTGTCTTCTGCCATGACTGATGAAATTTGTCGGCTTTCTGTTTTGGTAGATGAGTTTAATTCCGATTTCCATCCGTCTCCACAAGTTTTGAAACTTTACAAAAGTGTAGGTTCTGCCATTGGCTTTCTGTGCCCTCTGTGTGTGTGTGTGTGTGTGTGTGTGTGTGTGTGTGTGTTTTACTCACATATCAGCTACTTGAGCATCACGTGCACTAATTCTTGTGATGTTAATACGTTAATATCGGTCAAAGTTACATAAACTCGCCTTGTGTTGTTTTTTAGTAAAAGGAAGAAGAAGAAAAAAAAATCTAGATTCATGGTAAAGCTCCCGATCTTCCTTTTCACCAGGAACTCAGCAAGCACCTAGAGGAAGGATTGGGAAGGAATCTGGCAGACCGGTGCTCCAGTGAAGTCAACACCTCTATGCATCAATCCCAGCAAGAAATTATTGGTAGAGGAGAACAAACAGATGCTGCCCCTTTTTTCCTCATGCTGCATATTTGGGTTGCTGTATATTGAATTCAAGACCCTTTAGCTTTGGCCTTTGGTGTTTCTAAGTAGGTCTTTGGGTCCAGGCTTTTGGGGAGACAGGCACGTTCGTCTATTTCTGGAAATGGGTTTGATGTGCTTCCCCCCCCCTTTTACTCCATGCTTTTTTTTTCTTTTCTTTTTTATAGAAAATGTGCAGTCCTTGTTGCCTTCAGAGGTCCAGAACAAGCTCCATTTGCTGATTCCGTGCCGGCAGTTTGACTTGAGCTATGATTTGAATTGCAACACCCTCTGCTCCGATTTTCAAGAGGACATCACCTTTCGCTTTTCCCTGGGCTGGACGGCTCTCGTTAGTCGCTTCCTAGGAACTCAGCACGCTCACCGGGTTCTGCTGAGCATGGCCGAGCCCGCTCTCGCAGTGAGTGCCTCAGATGGTTTTGTTCCAGGGCTTGTACAGATGGTCCTCCTGCGTGCAAAGGGCAGAGTAGATTGGAATATTGATGTTCTGTACCAGCCTACTACCGGCCCTGCAGAAAAGGCAGGGACAACCCCTTTACAAGAAGGCAAGAGGCTGGAACTAAGCCTGCCAAATTTATGGACACAAAAGCAAACAGAGCAAAACAAAACACGAACCATGAAACAGGAGCTATTCAAACGGTTGCCTTCAGCAAACCAGCCCTCCCACACATTCCCCTTTTAAACAGTTCAAGGCGTGGCTTCTCTCTGCCTCCTTCCGAGGTGCCCCATTGCCTTCCTCTGTTTACTCCTGCTTGACTGCCTCCTGCGTCGGGCGTCCTTGAACAGGGCCAGCTGTGGGTCATCTTCATCCACGCTGTCAGGCTCACACAGCTGGGTCTGCGTCGTAACTAGATGGGAGGGCCCCGGCTGAGGGCTCTGCGGAGCCTCAAGGCTATCCTCTGCAAGCTCTTCAACACCCCCCTCCTCCTCCTCTGAATCGTCCGACCCAACTGCCAAACCCACAGGCTGACCCTGAATCACAACAATTGGAGATGGATCATTCGGCAGACCAAGTCACAGCTCGTGATTGTGAACAGCTCCCGGAAACAGTGATAGGGAATCTTGTTCGACTGTTCGGATGGATGCCTCTGGTGCAATAGCAGGATATCGTTTTGCACAGAGAATGAGACTCTTTCCCAAAGTTGATCCACTGCATGTCTTCAGATGCACCCACAGTAGCATTTGATTGGCTCACGAATACACGAATGGAGAGCCCTTCTTACAAACCAAGCTGTCTCCAAGTTCCCAAATGCGTAGTTATTCTCCTATAGCTTGGGGAAAATGCTAGGTCCTTTAAAGCAGAGCTCCCCGACCTTTCCAGCTTGGCGGCCCAGAAGGAAAGGGAGGAGCACGGAAATGTGCACCCATGCGGCCCTGCACACGCGGGTGCACGACGGCACTAGCACGTACATGCACATACAACCCCCACACATGCACAGGCGGGCCACTGGCACCTGCATGCAGGTGCAGATGAGCCGCTGGCATCCGCATGACCCCAGCAGCGGTACTAGCCCCCCCATGAATACGCAAATGGGACTGCTAGCGCCCATGCGGTGGCGCTAGCGCAATTGAGGGTCCACGCGCATGTGTGTGCACTCATCAGCCATTCACGCGCGTGCCCCCCCGGCCAAGAGGGCACAGCCCAATACAGGGCCGTGGCCCATAGGTTGGGGACCCCTGCTTTAAAGCCTTGTGGTAGGCTAAAAGTGTCGAGGCCTGCTGAATGTCAGGGGGCAGAGGGTTCCACTGGACAGGGGCTGCCACGGAAAAGACACACCTCTTAGCTCCCATCAGATGATAATGTTTAAGGGAAGGAACTTAGAAACGTGCCCACCCTGACTTGATAAGGTGGGTAGATGTCCTTAGAGAAAGACAGTCCTGCAGGTAGCCATTTAGGTCTTTAAAGGGATGACCAACCCCTTGAAATGCACCTGCCAAAAAACTGGAAACCACTGCCACTCAAGCATCAGAGGTGTTACATGGGCAAACGTAGGGGGCCCCTTTACCAAGGGTCTTCAAACCTGGCCCTTTTATGACTTGTGGACTTCAACTCCCAGAATTCCTCAGCCAGCGTGCCTGGCTGAGGAATTCTGGGAGTTGAAGTACACAAGCCATAAAAGGGCCAAGTTTGAAGACCCCCCTGCCTTTACTGTGCGCACTGCTACATTCTGGACTAGGCGAAGTTTCTGAGTGGCCTTCAAGGGCAGTCCCGTCACGTAGAGCGCAATGCAGCAATCCAGAGAGGTGGTGACCAAGGCATGAGCGTCCGTGAGCAACAGGAGTTTGCATTCTTCTTCCCTAGATTCCCAGGTCTCTCGCCTCTACTCCTTGCACAAGTGCTCCCAGTCTAACCCCGGAGAGTGCCTCGCAGGAGGAGCTGATGTTCTCCTTGGTCAGCAATCTGGCATCGTTGACATCTCGGACTTCCATGACGGTTGTCATCCTTGGTGGTCTGGTGAGTACCACGACCGTCTCTGCCTCCATGGGGAAAACTCTGCTGTGTCTTCCGCCAGCCCTTTCCGCTCAAACAGCTTCTCTTAACCCGGCTCTACTGATCTGGGTTAAGATCTGCCGATCTTCCTTCGGGGGTCTGAGACTGCCCCATCTTTTCCAAAACAAATTTCAGATATCTTTTTATTAGATGGATAGCAAGGTGAACTCTTAGCTATAGAGGGACAAAACTGTTTTTGTTATATCGCGAAGTCACATTATCTGGGCACATTATCCCATCAGACAACTTTTCTCTAGCCATGCAGTTAAAAGCAGACCCATTGCTCTCAGTAGTTGATATTTGGGCTTGCAAAGTCACCCTCCTTGACACCGGTAGATCCTTTTTCAACAGAAAATAAGAAGCTCTCAAGTTAAGTATAGGCAGGCTCCGTAAAGCGAGCAGTCCTCACGTGTATCTAAAGAGAACTTCCCTGTTTAAAAGATGCACATGAAAAAAGGAGGAAAGTCTCTTTTGCAGTTACAAAAATTAAAAATAATGGGCCATTATTAGCTCTATCTGCTCGCTGTGAGGTGCAGCTCCTCTACCTCTAAACTACCACTCGCTCACTGTCTTAACGCTTTTTTATACATAAGTGCCATAGTGAATGTTTTTTTTTCTTCTGATCATGGTTCCTCTGCAAAATGCTGCACTTGTTTCCGTCTCAAATTGTTAATAACTCGAGATTGTTTTCAAAATTCTATGACAGATATAATCTCGTAAGTAGCTATCCTTTTAAAAAGAAAAAAGTAGCAACCCTTCAGATTAAAAAAAAACAGAAATATTACCTTAATAAGCCAACATCTATTGAGTAGTCAGTCAGCTTTGTATTTTTTTTAAAAAAACTCAAGACTGAAAAATTAGGGTCTCATATCCAACCCAAGGAAAGATTGTCGAGCAAATATCAGTAGCAATAGCACTTAGACTTATATACCGCTCCATAGTGCTTTATAGCGCACTGAGCAATTTACAAATTTAGCATTTACATAGTGCTCTCAACAATCTGCGTCCTCATTTTACCAACCACATAAGGTTAAAAGTCAACCTTGAGCTCCATTAGGATTGAACTCTTGGCAGTGGGCAAAGTTTGCCTGCACTATTGCATTCTAACCACTGTGTCACATTTTTCAATTGGAATATTCTTTGATAAAGTGGCTCTCTTCCAGATTTGGAGAACTGTGGGCTGGAAGGTCATCTCTCTTTCGCTGAGTATGTACGGGGTGTTGTATCTCTACGAGAGGTTTACTTGGACAGCGAAGGCCAAAGAGCGGGCTTTCAAGCAACAGTTTGTCAACTATGCTACAGAAAAGCTGCAACAGATCATCAACCTTACCAGCGCCAACTGTAGCCATCAGGTGCAACAGTATGTCTGACCTGTTTTGTAATTGGACTTCCCCTCCCTCTGGTGCCTGTGGTGTATTATCCCTGGACTGCTGATGAATTGGGCTCTGCCATTTTCTCTCCTAGGGAGATGGCCACCACCTTTGCTCGCCTCTGCCAGCAGGTTGATATCACAGAGACCAATCTGGAGAAGGAGATCGAACGATTGACTCAAAAAATTACTCAGCTAGAAAAAATCCAGAACACCTCAAAGCATCTACGGTAATCCCAGGAGCGTCAGTGCCTTGGATGAAAGATCGGGGATATTTGCATAGCAAAGAGTACATTCACTTTCAGTTTCCATTATGTGTGTGTGTGTGTGTGTGTGTGTGTGTGTAAAGTTATGAGTATTTTTATTAGTAGTAGCGTATGGCGTCGTTACAGCAGCCAGGAGACCACGGTGCTATTGCAGAGTAGTAGTTTGGTTTGCCAAGGTACCAGCCGTGTTTTAGGACATACTTGCACGCTTCCCATGGTGCGTCACAGGGGGACGAGCCGACTTCCCATTGGAAAGAAAGACGAGCGGCTTTTCCTGTAGCATCACCCAAGGCCTCTTCCCTTCCCAGAGCTGTTTCGCAAGCGGGTGCCTCAACCAGGGAGGTTCAGAGCTATTAGGAATCTGATTGCCTGCACAAAGCGCCAGCTTATCTCCCCCACTGAAGTGGTACCTATTTTGTCTGCTCACATAGAACGTATTTTCAAACTCTTAAATGGACAGAAGCTGAGGCAAGTCCGGGGAGCTCACCCTGGCCACACAGCGCTAGGGCTCAAACCGCCAGCGCTGAGACCATCTCCAGCTTCATTAAGCCATTGAGCCCCTGCACCTCTTAGTTATGAGAATGAATGGGTATCCATATCTAATTTAGATTCATTTAGCGACATTTTTTATTTTAATTACTTTTTTATTTCAAACACTAATTTACCAGTTTTCCTCCAACTGACTTAGATATCGTTAACGTTTGAGGTCCCCTACTCGATGCCCTCTCAGGGTTGGTGGTTGAATTCCCAAGACTCATGGTCTTGGGCGACTTTAACCTACCGTCCCTGGGAGGATCGTCCGATCTGGCTCGGGAGTTCATGGCTTCCATGGCGGCCATGGACCTGTCGCAAATAATTTCTGGACCGACTCATGAGAGAGGCCACACCCCAGACTTGGTGTTCTTGTCTGGACGGTGGCGCGATGATATCGGTGGGGGTGCCACGACTGTTATGCCCCTGTCATGGACCGATCATCACCTCGTGCGGCTAGACTTCCCCTTTACCACCCCCCGCCGTGGGTGCGCGGTGCCAACCAGATGGTACCGCCCTAGGCGCCTAATGGACCCTGATAGGTTCCAGGCAGCGCTTGGGGACGCACATGCACTCCCTGCTCACAGCTCGGCGGATGCCTTAGTGGAAGCCTGGGAAAAGGCAGCCACGGAGGCTCTGGACCGAGTTGTACCCTTGCGGCCTCTGACCCGGCGCAGATCCCAGCGAGCCCCATGGTTCACCGCGGAGCTCCGGGAGATGAAGCGTCGGAGACGGGGCCTAGAGAGCCGTTGGAGATCCAGTCGATCCGAATCCGACCGATTGCGATTAAGAATCCTCACCAGGTCTTATCTCGCTGCGATAAGGGTGGCAAAATCCAGCTACTTTTCCACCCTCATCGCGTCCGCAGATAATCGCCCGGCTGCCTTGTTCAGGGTGACTCGCTCCCTACTGAACCAAGAGGTGAGGGAGGAACCCTTGCAGGGTCGAGCCGAGGAATTCGGTCAATATCTGCTGGATAAAATTGCTCGGATCCGAACCGGCCTGGACTCCAACTGGGCTGAGCTGGAAGAACAAGGCATGGACAGTCTTGTCGACGTCATCTGGGAGGAATTTGATCCTGTGACTCCTAAGGAAGTGGACAGGATTATGAGGAGGTTGAGCTCCTCCACATGCTTACTGGACCCGTGCCCTTCCTGGCTGGCATATGCAGCTCGAGAGGGGACACAAGGCTGGGTCCTGGCGGTCATCTCCGCTTCTTTGAGTGAGGGTCACTTCCCCACCGCCTTGAAGGAGGCGGTGGTGAGACCTCTCCTCAAGAAGCCCACCTTGGACCCATCCTCACTGAATAACTTTCGTCCAGTCTCCAATCTTCGCTTCCTTGCGAAGGTTGTTGAGAGCGTGGTGGCGCACCAACTCCCTCAGATCCTGGATGAAGCGGTTTATCTAGACCCGTACCAATCGGGCTTCAGGCTGGGCTACAGCACGGAGACGGCATTGGTCGCTCTGATAAATGATCTCTGGAGAGCCCGGGACAGGGGCCATTCCTCTGTCCTAGTCTTATTAGACCTCTCGGCGGCTTTCGATACCATCGACCATGGTATCTTGCTGCGACGCCTCAGGGGACTGGGAGTGGGAGGCACGGTTCTGCGCTGGTTCTCCTCCTTTCTCCAGGGTCGCTCGCAGTCGGTGTTGGCAGGGGGACAGAGGTCGACCCCGAGGCCTCTCGCTTGCGGAGTCCCTCAGGGGTCGGTCCTCTCGCCACTCCTGTTCAACATCTACATGAAACCGCTGGGCGAGATCATTCGCAGCTTTGGAGTAGGGTACCATCAGTATGCTGATGACACCCAGCTTTTCATCTCAACTCCAAACAACATCAGTGATGCCCTCGACGTGATGTCCAGCTGCCTGAAAGCGGTCCGGGAATGGATGGGGAGGAACAGGCTTCAACTGAACCCGGACAAGACTGAATGGCTGTACGTACCGGCAAGCCAGGATACTCAGAACATCCCATCCCTTAACATCGGGGACAAGTTACTACCCCCTGTTGATAGGGCCCGCAACCTGGGTGTCCTCCTTGACTCGCAGCTCTCCCTGGAAGATCACATAGGAGCTGTGACCAAGGGGGCCTTCTCCCGGGTTCGACTAGTTCGCCAATTACGGCCTTATCTGGACCTGGATGCCTTACGTACAGTCACCCATGCTCTTGTGACCTCTCGCCTAGACTATTGTAACGCTCTCTACATGGGGCTGCCCTTGAGATCCACTCGGAAGCTTCAACTGGTGCAAAGTGCAGCGGCACGGACACTCTTGGGAGCCTCCCGATACTCCCATATCACACCTCTCCTCCGTGCGCTGCACTGGCTTCCGGTTGCCTTCCGTGTGAAGTTCAAGGGGCTAACAATGACATACAAAGCCCTACATGGCATGGGTCCGGACTACCTACGGGAGCACCTTCTGCCAATGTCAGCACCCCACCGTCCTGTGCGCTCCCACAGAGAGGGCCTCCTCAGGGTGCCACCGCTCAAGGAATGTCGGCTGGTGGCCCCCAGGGGGAGGGCATTCTCAGTGGGTGCGCCAGCCCTCTGGAACAGCTTACCAACCGAAATCCGGATGGCCCCAGACCTCCGCACCTTCCGACGCGAATTAAAAACTTACCTGTTCCACCAGTCCGGCCTGGCCTGATAGCTCTAATTGGGGTCCCAGCTTGTATTTTACTATTGTTTTTTTCACTATTGTTCATTCTGTATGCCCACCTTATTCTGTACACCGCCCCGAGTCCCTCGGGAGAAGGGCGGTTTATAAAAACAAATAAATAAATAAATAAATAAATAATTATTTCCCTCCTTTTGTTTTGTAGGAAGAAAGCTGTTTATCTTGAAGATGAATTTGACTGTTTTTCAAAAGACTTTCTCCAGAAAAAGAAGGAGTGGAATTGAAAAGATTAGCACGGTTCCCCTCACAGGAATTTAGTCACGTGAATTTTTCCTGCTGCTTTTGACTGTTCCGACTTCTCCATTGCCACCCGGCTGTTCTGATACTTAGGCTATGAATTGTGCCCAAGAACTCAGGAAAGAAGCAGTATTTACTATTGAATCATTTTGCAACTTTTCATAAGATGAACTTATTTGTATTTACTGTAGCATATGAACTTTATTTGGAAATGTAAAAAGAAAAGTATATAAAATAAACAAGAGACCCATAGTATTTTGTATAAATGTTTATAGCTCGAGTCAGCTCCTCTTTTTCTGGGATCCAGGAGAAACTTTTTCTCACTCCAGTTTGATATCATACTGCTATTAACTGCAATTCTCCATGGGAGAGAGCAGTGGTGATTTTTTTTTTCCAAAGACACTTGTATAAACCAATGTAGTAATATAGAGTGTTGCCAATTTTTGAAAGATTTGTAGTGCTTGGATGCAGAGACAAATCAGTTCTCCTGATGCCATTCTGGGATTTTCACTTGGCTGAATGAAAGATGAATTAAATCTTCAAAGTGGCATATTTAAAGCGGTATATTTTTACTAAGGGAATTCCTGACTCAAATCAGATATATCAGAAAGACTGGATGTACTT
Source organism: Vipera berus (assembly GCF_964194415.1). Taxonomy (NCBI): domain Eukaryota; kingdom Metazoa; phylum Chordata; class Lepidosauria; order Squamata; family Viperidae; genus Vipera; species Vipera berus. Next base: position 11,990,389 of record NC_138207.1, on the reverse strand, counting down.
TCACTATTTTTCAGAGCAGCCTTTCTATGATAGCTGTGTAAGGCAGGCATCATTTTCTGAAAGAAAAAAAAAATCTAAAAAAAACCAGAGAATTGTTATAATTGGTGTGGTAAACAGGACAGTATCTAACCTTACAAAATTGAACATGCCAGTCTGCCACATGCCTAGCAGAAGCATTTTAATTCAGGACTGGTATGCCTGGATAGCTAAAATTGGGTGCAAGTACAGCCCAAATAAGTAATGTGAAGGTTTTTTTGTTTTTTTAAAAAAAATATTCCCAAGATTATAGCTGCTTCAAATGGAACAACAGAGAAGGAAATACTTTCACAGCTGAAATATGTGAGATTTATGTTAGGGTTAGTGGCACAAATCAATTTTGGAAGCCAACACATGGTGTTACTGCTCCATTTATTCCTTCCATGCTGGTGGGATGTCATAATGGTTGACATAACAGAGGACCTCCCTGTTTTTCTACTCATGACTTCAACTGCTCTTGGATTATATCATTAATGTGTTAATCTGGACTACTTAATTCATAATGGACTAATTTTTGCAGCATAATTGACATGGTAGTCATTTTAACTAGGAAAATATCAATAGACATGTTTTTTTAAAAGAAAGTGAGAATTGACTTCAGTTCTTAAAAAAATATTGGGTGCTGTGGTGAGGCTTGGTAAGAGTTCCTAAAATACAAAGGGCTAGTTATTTCATTGGCAGATCTCTCAAATTTCTGCCTTGTTCAGCAACAAGAGTTACTGTTGTATTATTCTGTTTCATTTGAATGTTTAATGTGGAATGCTTCTGTTCTCATGTCAGATCAATACAATGATTGTAAATGGAACCAGAGACATTTGCTGAGATGTTAAACAAAATGACAACTTGAATCATACATCTAAACTGGTTTAAAAATCTGCAGCTGTTTTAAGATCCATTTTTCCTTCCAGGATTTTAGAATTGAAGAAATTTAAAATAGAGCAAGGAAGGTACTGAATAATAACCCTTCTTTCAGGAAAGTCTCTTTAGTAGGGCATAAAAACATCATACATGCATTGTGTACATGTTCATATGGGCTTCTAGAAACTTCTTTAAATGGTAAAACGCTCAGTAGAATCTGGTTGGGACTATTGAAACTTCTAGTGTTTTCAATCATAGCAACTTTTAAGAGATGTGGATTTCAACTCCCAGAATTCCCCAGCCAAGATGAAAAACATTCCAGGTGTCCCACCTTGGGAATTTGTAGACTTCAACTCCCAGAAGTTGATGGGCTGAGGAATTCTGGGAGTTAAAAGTCCACAGGTCTTTCCCAAGGTTGGACACCCCTGCTGTAAACCTTGTTTTAATTTAAGACATTTTGAGGCCGATGCCAATGCTACCAGAAAAGCACTTCCTCATGCAAATGAGTTACCTGGTATAAGTTTTCTACATGAAAGGTGGCAGTCTTGGTATCTTCATCCGGGGGATTTTGCAGGCTGTCCTTGCATTAAGATTATTTTCTTTTGTGTTTCTGATCCTCCTGAGTTTTCTCTAAACCAGGGGTCTTCAAACTTGGCCCTTTTATGACTTGTGGACTTCAACTCCCAGAATTCCTCAGCCAAGCACTGGGAGTTGAAGTCCACAAGTCATAAAAGGGCCAGGTTTGAAGACCCCTGCTCTAAAAACGCATACCCTACAACTAAGTATGGCTGGCTTCTTTTTGGTTCAAGAGCTACAGGTCAAGCCTTAAGAGTCCCAACAGGAGGCAGCATGAATTGAGTTTGATTCATTCTGCAGAAGAAAAGGAACGTGTGCTTTGTAGGTGCACAGGAAGTTCAAGACTACAGGTTGCAGTCTGAAAAATGCAAAAGCATCCTAGAATAGGTCCCCAACCTGCGGGCTGCGACCCACTACCGGTCCGTGGCCTATTTGCAACCAGGCCACGAGTGGCTGGCTGGTGCTCACGTGTACACAGGCCCACTCACACTAGCATCGCGGCTGCTCAGGGCTCCTTGCGCAAGCGTCATGAGTGTGCTCAGCCCCGTGCAACGGTTACTCGTGCACGCACATACACATCTGCCCCTTCCACAAAACCATCCCCTTTCCCCCCTCTGGGCCTAGAAGGCAGCCAAGGAGAACTATTTCCATACTGTGGCCAAGACAATGTGAATATTATGTCCATCTGGTCACCAGTTCAAGTCACAGAAGGTGCTATATTAGCTGCTAAATTATGACTGAGGAGTGATAAATGCAGCAATGACTGTAAATAGTTATTATAAAATATCTAGAGTGGCAACCTGTAATGTACACTGGGTTCCAGCAGCAATGCCTGGCCAAAAAAACCCCCAGTAAAACCAGGTTCATTCTGATATTGTTGTTGTTGTTGGAAGGGACCTTGGAGGTCATCTTGTCCAACCCCCTGCTCAAGCAGGAAATCCTATACCATTTCAGACAAATGCCTGTCCAGTCTCTCTTAAAAATTTCCAGTGCTGGAGCATTCACAACTTCTGGAGGCAGGTTAATTGTTCTGTCAGGAAATTTCTCCTTAGTTCTAGGTTGCTTCTCTTTGGATAGTTTCCATCTAACCAATATACACGTTAAAAGTTCCCAATTTCCCTAAAATAAGGAAAAGCTCAAAACAATTCTCAGTGACATGTTACCTGCCTTCCCCTAATATATCTGGTTAAAACTAAAAACCTGCTTTTGTGTACTGACTTTAATGCACCATTTTAATACTTTTAAAGCGGTGTTTTCTGAACCATAGCAATTTTAAGATTGGTGGACTTCAACTCCCAGAATATCCCAGTCAGCAATGCTGGCTGGGGTATTCTGGGAGTTGAGGTCCACACATCTTAAAATGTCTAAGTTTGGGAAACACTGTTTTAAGGGCAGTCTATCTTAAGGGCAACTTCTAAAACTAATATCCAACGGTGGGAATTATAATCAGAATGATTTTATATGAATTGTTGCTTCAATGCAAAGTTTGGGGGGAAATGTATACACAAAAAAGTTACCAAAACATCAAAACAATCGTATTTTGATTACTACAATACGCTCTATATGGGGCTGCCCTAGAAGAGCATTTGGAAACTTCAACGGGTGCAGAATGTGGCTGTCCAGATGGTAAACAGTAGCAAATGTAATATCACTACTGTGTGAGCTGCATTGGCTACTGGGATGCTTCCAGGTGCAATTTAAGGTGCTGGTTGTCACCTTTAAAACCTTAAATGACTTGGGACTGGTTACCTGATGGACAATCTTTTTCCAATTTGTCCAATTCCATCCAGCAAATTGGTCATTCTGCAGATCCCTTCAGCCAGAATGTCTGGGCCTTGTTTGCTGTAGCCCCTGCTTTGTGGAACACTGTCTCTTCTGAGCTTAGAATGATCCTAGCCTTGCTGGTCTTTCATTAGACTTTGAAAACTTGGCTATATTTCTGGGCTTGGGCTCAGAATGCGTTAAGGACCCCATTTCTTAGTTGGTTAACTATCTCAGCTGCTGTATTTGTTATTTGGATGCTTTTGTTTTTATTGCTTTATACTTTTAGAATTGTAAACCGCCAAAGCCACTTGGCTGTGAAATGAGTGGCTATAAGCAACTGAATAATAAGGCAGGAAAAATCAAATGCACAGGTATAGTATAGGGGGTACCTTGCTCAATAGTAGTAACTGTGAGAGGGACCTCGGAGTCCTAGTGGACAATCACTTCAATATGAGCCAGCAGTGTGCTGCAGCTGCCAAAAAAGCCAACACAGTGGTAGGCTGCATTAACAGAAGGATAGAATCAAGATCAAGTGAAGTACTAATACCACTTTACAATGCCTTGGTAAGGCCACACCTGGAATACTGCATCCAGTTTTGGTCACCACGATGTAAAAAAGATGTTGAGCCTCTAGAAAGGTTACAGAGAAGAGCAACAAAGATGATGGGGGACTGGAGGCTAAAACATATCGGGAACGGTTGCTGTAATTGGAGAGAAGGGTGAAGAGAAGAGAAGGGTGAGGGGTGACATGATAGCAGTGTTCCAATATCTCAGGGGCTGCCACAAAGAAGAGGGAGTCAAGCTATTCTCCAAAGCACCTGAAAGCAGGACAAGAAGTAATGGATGGAAACTAATCAAGGAGAGAAGCAACCTAGAACTAAGGAGAAACTTCCTGACAGTTAGAACAACTAACCAGTGGAACAACCTGCCTCCAGAAGTGGTGAATGCTCCAACACTGGAGGTTTTTAAGAAGAGACTGGACAGCCATTTGCCTGAAATGGTATAGGGTTTCCTGCCTGAGCAGGGGGTTGGACTAGATGACCTCCAAGGTCCCTTCCAACTTCTTCTTCTTATTATTATATTATTATTATGTAAATTTTAAGACCCAAATGCTTGCAAGAAATGGCTATTTGCAGAATACAGCCTCTGCCTGAGGCATACTATATTAAAAGTCTTTTTTTGTTAAACTCCACTTCTTAGCTTGGTTCTATTGCCAGAAATAAGATAACTGATTAGATTTAGAAGAGGGAAGGACGAATCACAAAATCATTTAAAAGATAAAAAGTGAACTACACCCAAATCCAATGAAAACATCTCAATTCTTTCATAACACAGAAGATGGAAACAAGGAGTTAAGATGAGGATTGCCTCTAAACACTGTACCAATCATTTCCTGAAATTCTATTTAAAGAATAAAAAAATAGAAATTCCACCAGTACAAAGTTGGTGGATATACCTGATTGGCAGAGAAGGCATAATTAATTCCTTCTTCCTCCATTTTTGGGAAAAAATAAATTCTTTGTCCTTTTTGTTCTGTGTCAAAATGCAGTGATGTGTTTAATATACGTATCCATTTTTTTAAAAAGAAATGTGACCTAAATCATTCAAAAGGGAATGGCTTTTAAACAGTAATGTCCCATATTTTAATGATTCTCAATGAACAGGATTCATAAAAAAAGACTTACAGGGTAATAATCCTTTAAAACCGTAATATCCTTGAAAAGATTTTTTTTTTGCTTTTGTTTTCTAGCATGGAGTAATCCAGGTTCTTTGAGTGAGTAAAAGTGGTGGGATTTTAGATGCAATATGCCAGACATGTCAAACACAAGGCCCGGGGGCCGGATCCGGCCCGTGGTTTCATGCGGCCCGCGAAGCCATCCTGGAAACAGTGAGGGAACGGCCCCCATTGCCTTGGCCCTGGCCCAGAGACCCTCCTCCTGCCAGAGACCCTCAGATCTGTCCCACTCCTACCCAGCCCCCCCATAGGCACCCTTGATGTGAACGATGTAGAGCTGGCCATGCCCACCCAGTAGGCCATACGCACTCTAGCCACGCCCACCCAGTAGGCCACGCCCACCCTGGCCATACCTACCTGGCCCCCCGAGGGCAACCGCAATGCTGATGCGGCCCTCAGTGAAATTGAGTTTGACACCCCTGCAATATGCTAAAGAACAGGCAAATATGAAATCAATTAACAGGAGAAAGAGACAAAGCCTAGTTAAAAGCACTTGTTTATTGGTTACAATGTTAAGTCAGGCAACATTTTTCACTGAGACACTGTACAATTACAAAGGAAAGATTCATTAGGGGAAGAACTATAAACAATTCATAGCAAGTGTCCATTCCCCCCCCCGCCCCCGCCCCGCCTTCTCGCCACCCAACAGGGAAGTCTTTATACAACAGCACTAAGAGAAAAAAAAATGGCACAAATCTCTGTGTTTTTGTTTAATCAATCAGGATCAATCAAAGGATTTATCAGATGTTCTGAACACACAATCCAAGAGGCAGTGCAGAATTCACTTGGTACCTGGAAATATTTTGGAAGGTTTTCTTCTAGAGAAGACAGTAACAAGTGAAGGTTAAAAATAACCCTACCACACACTTCCTGGAACTGTTAACAGCAAAAGCACAAGACTGTTCATTTATGAAAAAACACGTCAGACGCAACTCCTTCGGGGAAGGAGGAAGAGGAGGCTAGGAACCAACACAGAGATGTGCTACAGCAAGAAGGAAACAAAGAGAGCACCATTGTGTTGTAAAAATAAAGGCCTGAAATATCTAAGAAATCCCCTATTATTTAAAATCAAAGAAAGTCAGGCACGTTTTTTTTTTCAAAAAAAAAAAAAATCTTATTTATTAATCATTTAGTAACACTGTGAACAGACTAACCAGAACACCACTAAGAATTTTAACAGTCTCGCATGTATTTTACGCAATCTTTTATTTCAGCAAAACAGAAAAATAAGACTTGCAATGCCTCAAATATGGAAGTAAGTCTGAGTAGCAAGAGGGCCTAATTAAAAGGGGGAGGGGGGAGGGGGGCACAAGGACGCATGATTTTTCTTTTTTTCCCCCCCCTCCCAAAGGATAGAAATTGCCACCTTGCGTTTCTAAATAACAGTTGCAATCCCAAAGAAGTCCCGGGTCTCATCCACATATGGAAGGGTGGCACCTTCCCTTTCGGCTGCGGCAAATGCTGCTCAGAAGCCCCTGCCCCTTTCTCCAAAAAAAATAAGGTTTCGAGGGAGGAGGTGCAGTTAAGAAGGGGGCAAGGAGGAAGGAATAAAAGTCACGAGAATATCCAACCGTTCAGATACACATGCAGGACCTAAGAAATCTAGCTACCAGGGGAATTGGTTATATACAGATTGGTCAGGTAAGGAGCCCTATTGCAGAGGGAGGCACTATGTGACCTGGCTTGGTGGCTCACTCTCTAAATAAAGCCTACCGCACAGGTGTCCAATCTTGGCAAACTTTTAAGACCGGTGGCCTTCAACACCCAGAATTCTGGGAGTTGAAGTCCAGAGGTCTTAAAGTTGGCAAGGCTGGACACCCCTGGCCTGCAGGGCTTTCTGAATCGCCACTGGGATGTTGGAGACACCATTTCTTAAGTCAACTGTACAGTTCACCACCTTTGAGGGCGCTATCCCTTCTAGGTGGTGCTACCTCCAACTGGGCAAAACTACTACAACCATTCAGTCCGATGGGTAAAGAAGAGCGGGTTACTTAATCATAAACTATCATCAGCACCAGAGACAAAAACTCTCACGGGGGGGGGGGGGGCAGGGAAATAAGAGAAGGAATGGAAATCAAAATCATCAAGGGTACCTTTTTGGCTTAGAACGGTATTCCCCGAATTGAAGCGGAGTGGACCTCAGCTCCCAGGATTCTCAGCAGTGGCGGTGCTGGTTGTGGAATTCTGGGAGTTGAAGTCCATAGACCTGGAAATTGCCAAGGGTTGCGCTGTAGGACACGAATGGATAAATATTTCAGAATGGGACCTTCATTTCGCACAGACTTCAAGCCCCACCACCCCCATCCCCAGCCCAGGCAGCAAAACAAACAAATGATCAGGTTGATTTTCCCCACTTAGAAGAAAAGTTAGGGAGGAAACTAAGCACCTCAAGGCTTTGTATTTTCGTTCCTTAACCCCTTCTGGCAAAAAAAAAAAAAGTCTGAAATTGGAGCCCTGCCTCCTCCACAGATACAACAGCAGCTATAAATCCTCCAACTCCATGGGAGAGCAGGAAGAGAATGTACACACACACACCCCAGACCCCACACGTTTGCCCAATCCCACTGCAGGAAACCCACTCAAGCTCCGTTTCATTTTATGCATTCCAGGCAAAGGTATTTTGGCCAATCGTATTGGGGGGAAAAAATCAAAGATTTCCTACAATTTATACCGAGGACTCTGCGATACACACCCAGCCACATATTTATTACGCAAGCTGCTCTGCTTTGTAGGGGAATTATCCCTAAAATCCAGTATGTGGTTACGAACTCTTCCTGATGGATGTAGGATAATCGATACACTAAAGCTGGGGTGTCCAACTTTGGCAGTCTGGCTGACTGAGGAATTCTGGGAGTTAAAGTCTACAGCAGGGGTCCTCAACCTTGGCAACTTTAAGACTTGTGGACTTCAAGTCCCAGAATTCATCAGCCAGCGTTGCTGGCTGAGGAATTCTGGGACTTGAAGTCCACAAGTCTTAAAGTTGCCAAGGTTGAGGACCCCTGGTCTACAGGTCTTAAAGTTGCCAAGGTTGGACACCCCTGTACTAAAGTAATACAACAGACTGTATGATGGCTCCCAGCTTCTTTGGCAAACCGAACAATTCACTGCGCTGAGTTATTTTGTGCTGAACATTTTTCCCCTAAAAGGGCAATTTTTTTCCTTACTCATGCAAGGCGATCTTAAGGCCCTTACAAAATATATATTGAATACCAAGGAGACAAGTAGTGGATTAAGGGTGAGGTAATCTGCAGAATGAAGAGCTGTATTACAACACTAGGAAAAAAATTAATAAATCCCTCGAGGTGAAATCACATCAGTATTCAGGTGTGAAAAGAATGAACCGTATCAAAGATAGCAAAAAGCTGCATGTATGTAACCTAACACGTGTTTACACGTCTCTCTGGATATTAAGAGATGATTCATGGACTATTAGAGCTCCTACATCCAAAATGTTTGGCACATGCTTTGGCACTTTTGCCACCAGTATAAAAAAAAAAAGCTGGAATACAGGATAAAAATTGGCCAAAGCTGAGAAAACTAATGGCATTGCAACAAAATATGTTTGAAAAATATTAAGAACTACCAACCTATGTTTAGACAGTGGAGATTTTCGGGGACATATAACATTGGATCTTTCCTCTAATGTCAAATCAGATTATTAATACAGAACTGAATCTACATCTCAGGCCAATCCGTGAATACTTCAGAAAAGTCAGATCCACGTCATACCTGCTAAAAGTACAGACAAGCAAGAAAACTAATTTCGAGGATTTTCCTAAAGCACATTTTCAGCTACCCCTTTGTATATTTATGAGAATGGGACAATTCCTACGGCCAATTATTAGATGGCCTTCACTCAAAAATTTTAAAAGCCCCAAAGTAGGATCCTACAATACTTGCTGCTCAAGAGAAGACTGAAGCCATGGCGAGTCATGGGAAGTCTTTCCAAATGGGATCTGTTTTCAGGAAAGAGGAAGACTGGGGAAGGCATGTTCATTCGTTAATGCTTCCCCGAGACTTACAAACACAAAAACTTAAAAAAGACAAGTTCAGTTTTCTGGAATGTCTAGGTCAGGGGTAGGCAACCTCGGCTCTTTTATGACTCATGGACTTCAACTCCCAGAATTCCTGAGTCAATTTATGAGTCATAAAAGAGCCGAGGTTGCCTACCCCTGGTCTAGGTGAACGTGCCCTGTCCCTTTGCACAGCAGCTATTAAAATGAACATATCTGCACTCCTTGTAGTAGTGGGCGACCGGCTGACCTGAAGTTTGAAGCAGCTCATTAAAAATCATCGATGCGACATAATATACCAGTGTGGTCTTTTCTCAACCTTGGCAACTTTAGGATGCCTGGACTTCAACTCCCAGAATTCCCCAGCCATCAAGCTTGCTAGCTGGGGAATTCTGGGAGTTGGAAGTCCAGGCATCTTTAAATTGCCAAGGTTGGGGAAACACTGTCCCAAGAGTTTTAAAGAGGTAATACGAACGTGGTATTAAAAGAGCCTTCATGCAATGAATGCAGATTTCAAGAGAAACACTGTGCTGGAGTCTAAAGGGGGCAACAATAACGCTTCCCCGCCGCATGAGCAAGATTCATTCGAGAGAAGACTTTTTCTACCTGGGATATATATATAAAGTGGAATTATAATGTATGGATGCACTCAGAATATGCCCCAAAGACATTTGGAGTGGTACGGTTCAAAGAGAGTTCAGTTTTCTTTCCCGGAGATTGGAAGCAGCCCCGCATTCGGTCTTAAGCTAGACAATAAATTCACAGAAGAGGAGAAAATATCTCATTTACAATTATTCAATCGCCACAAAAATACATCCGTCGAACACCGTCTCAAGCAAATACCTCTCTTTCCATTTCCTGGCCCTAATCTCATGAGAGGCTGTCAGAAGGAAGCTCAGAATCGAAATCCTTAAAACATTTCAGTCCTTATATTTGAAGGATGCATCTGACCATCGGTTTAACTCTGCCGTGATCAGAGTCCCTTGGCTTCTAATGCAGCGTTTCCCAACCTTAGGAACTTGAAGATGCGTGGACTTCAACTCCCAGAATTCCCCAGCCAGCTATGCTGGCTGGGGAATTCTGGGAGTTGAAGTCCACGCATCTTCAAGTTCCTAAGGTTGGAAAACGCTGTTCTAATGGATTACCTGGGATCTGCCGCCACGAAGGGGAGGGGGGAAAAAATCACCCAGCAAGAAAGGAGCTAAGAGTCATTATAAGGGGATTTCCTTTTGTGTTTTGTTTGTTTGGTTTTATACAGACACTCTGTTATAAAATTTCACAAACAGCTCATTAACTTCACACTTTTTATCTACAGTAAATTCACGAAGGGGGGGGGGAAATTATAACAGCAGACCAGCCGATCCGCTGTAGAACTCAGAAGATACATCTTTAGGTTAAACGTAGTGCTATATAAATGCAGTTTCTTTAAAATAAAAAAAAAAAAACAACGCAAACATTGTTCCTTTACTTACAGACAAAATGTTACATGATTGGCTGCTAAGTGTATATTCAATTATGTACAAAAAGGTACAGAATTAGCAGGACTGGGGCACAAGCAGAAATCCCCCTTCAGGGCAAATGTAGCCAAACGAAATGCTAACTGACTGGCTTTTTTTTTTAAGCTTTGCTCACCACAAACAGATGTCCTGCCCCCCCCCCCTTTTTTCCTTGAAAGAAAGTCACTGATTTCTCCCATCTACCACTTCTTCATTCTTTTTGTGTGTGTTTAAACTTCATTTACAGAAAGCCTACTTAATGCAATAATCAGCAAGTAGAAAAACTTCACCTGTAAATACAAAGTAGAAATGTTATTTCACAGCAAGAGGCTGCAGCATTGCTCTCTCCAGATCTCAGTGGAGAAGGTGTGCGTGTCTATTGGTGGAGGTGTCAAATGCCACGTTAATTCCAGATTCTGAGGAAGCTGTCCCAAGATCCTGTAGCTACTGCCATGCCATCATCAGTCACCCCTAAGCAGCTGACTCGGTTGTCGTGACCAGCAAGAACACCTGAAGGGTCAAAGAGCAGCGTACTTAATCAAATGGCGACCCTCAACAATCTCCTTTTAAGAAACAGACTGACAATTCTCACCTTCTTAAATGCATTTATATCTCAGTTTTCAGAAATATCTTACTCACATAAAATGCCTTAACAACAGTAGAGGGAATGGACTGAAGTACCAAAAAGAAAAAAAAATCTACACAAGAAATATCTCTGGCCATGTGGCCAGCGAGTCTATACGCTGAGGCACAGGGAGCACCGTTACCTTCCCACCAAAGGTATTTATTTATTTATCTATTAATCTACTTGGTTTTGCATGATTTCAAACTGCTAGATGGGCAGGAGCTGGGGCAAGTAACAGGAGCTCGCCCCGTTGCATATGCTCTGGTCTTGAACCTGGACTGTCCGCTTTCCAGAGGACAAACTCAGCACCTTTAACCACTGAGCCATCACATTCTCCATTTTAAAAAAAAACAAACTTGCACTACAGATGAAAGATGCCAAGTATGCATAAATAGAAAGGACTTCCAGAGGGGAAGAGCCATGATTGGATAACTTCTGAGGCACACTGATCAACCTAGCTATACTCAAAGACAACTCTTCCAAGAAAACTGTTAAGAGTTATGGCTTTGAGATCAAAAACCAGGACTCGGCGTTAACGATGAATTTGTACGCCACATAACTGGCATCCCGTGGAACATTCACGAGCGAGAGGTTAACGCACTGAAATCTGGCTCCTGTTAACCTATTAGCTTTAGCTCACCTGCACGTTCACCCTTCAGGGTATCCCAAACATTGCAGTTGAAATCGTCGTAGCCTGCCAAAAAGAGACGCCCGCTTTTTGAGAAAGCTACAGAAGTGATCCCACAGATGATGTTATCGTGAGAATACAGCATGAGCTCCTGGTCTGCACGAAGATCAAAGAGTCGACAGGTAGCATCATCTGAACCAGTGGCAAAGGCATGGCCGCTTGGGAAGAACTGTGAAATGCAACAAGAATATGAAAAATGCAGACAGAGGAGGGAGAAAAAGGAAGAAAGCAAGAAGGAGAAGGAAAGAGGTTGATTCTAGAAGTATATGTTGTTGTTGTTAGCTGTGAAGTCGTGTCCGACCCATCGCGACCCTATGGACAACGTTCCTCCAGGCCTTCCTGTCCTCTACCATCTTCTAGAGTCCACTTAAGCTCATGCCTACTGCTTGAGTGACTCCATCCAGCCACCTCATTCTCTGTCGTCCCCTTCTTCTCTTGCCCTCAATCTTTCCCAGCATGAGGCTCTTCTCCAGTGAGTCCTTCCTTCTCATTAGGTGGCCAAAGTATTTGAGTTTCAACTTCAGGAAGTATATGCTAACATTCAAAGTTCACTTACTAATATCTGTGCTCAAAGTAAGATTGGAACAGCATCTTGCATGATCCTTGAAGCTTTAAATTTGCCTGAAATCTTTATATACTTAAACATTTGCAAAGTTCCTTTATTCTTCAGCGGCAAATTAAGACAAGTTCTTTCAAATAACAGAACAATTAACCATCTAAAACAGTGTTTCCCAATCTTGGCCACTTGAAGCTGTATGGACTTCAACTACAGAATTCCCCAGTCAGAAAGGAATTCTGGGAGTTGAAGTCCACACAGCTTCGAGTGGCCAATGTAGAGGAACACTGCTCTAAAACTTCAGAGAGATTGCCTGGATGACGCGTGATTGAGTTCCGCACCCTGAGATACCTGCCCCCCCAGAAATTGCACACACTTCTAGCTCTGCTAAGTCTTCTGCCCAACTAGTTATCCCTCAGAAACCCTTGGCCTATGAAAAGTTGGCTTCCACAGATGAGAGAGATGAAAAGCATTTGCGCGTGTCTGATACACTGAGGGGAAATCCAAAACCATCTAGCAGATGTAGAGAAGTAGCTAGCGCATGCATAGAAGCATTTATATTCTTATATACTCATGAGCACAAACTTACACAAACTGCATTGATGTCAGATACGTGTCCCATGAATGACTGCCTGCACATCCCATCTCGGATGTCCCAGAGCTTGGAGGAGGCATCGCAGGCACCCGAAACAAAAGTGCTCATGTCTGGGCTTAAAGAGAGACTCATCACATCGCCAGTGTGCCCAGTAAACGCAGTAGTCTGTTGGCCCGTCTCAATATCCCACAGAGCACTGCAAGTGAGGTAAAAAGTATTTGAATTCAGAAGCTTAAATAATTAGTTAGGGGAGCTCATTAAAAAAAAAAAGTTCCAAGATACTCACCAGGTAGTGTCTCCAGAGCTCGTAACTATTTGGTTATCATCTAGAAAGCGACAACAGGACAAGTACCCTAAAAAGAGAAAAGTAGCAAGATGGCTATTTCAAACTGCAACTCAAATTAAGTCCAGAATTCCACTTTATTACAGTACTTAAAACTACAAATGTCTAAAGTCAGAGGAACGATCTCAAGATCTGGGGAAAGCTGAGTCAGCGAACAGATTGGAAATGGGATGGCCCAGTGGCATCTAACTCAATTAAAGAAATAAAAATTACATAATAAAAATAAATAATAAAATGAAATAAAAATAATAAAATGAAATGAAATGAAATGAAAATGAAATGAAAATAAAATAAAATAAAATAAAATAAAATAATAGCTAGCTAGCTAGCTAGCTGCCAGCCATAAATGTCTATAACACTTATGAAGTTAATTTGCTGGATGCTTAATAATAAACATTGTTAAATTGTTTGGACAGGACATAAAAAGCAGCAAATGTATGTGCAAATATTGCAAAAAAAAATACCAACAACCCCAAAACCCAATATCCATAATAGTTATTTTACACAGAATCAATGGACCAAATTCTATATTAGTAAATGCCATTTGTTTTTCTGGAAAAATATTCCTATTAAAAGCAATTCCAGAGAGGTAAAATATGCAATTATTTTTTTCCAACTTGACTCCCTTGCTTTTAGAAGGCAAGGGAAAGTTACGTGTATTATAGTTTCATTAAAAATAATGGGGGGAAAAACACAAAAAGAAGCAGAAGGCAGCTGACCAGTATGGCCGGGTAGTTCTCTGCTCACTCGTACGTTGCCCTCCCTTGTCTTCAGATTGTAGATAGAACAGATGTTGTCTAATCCACCACAAGCGACGTAATTGCCAGATGGTGCATACGCACAGGTCATTACCCAGGAAGACCGCAAAGGAATAGCATGCATCTTTAAAAGTAAAATTGGGGGGGGGGGGGAGAGAAAGCACCATGAGTTGTCCTCTCTTCAAAAATCAGATGCAAAAAAACTGATGAAGATCATTAACTGATACTATGAGAACTGCCATCGCACAGGGAGCAGCAGATACAAATAATTCTTAAGTTACAACCGTAATGGTCAGGTTCCATTATAGTTGTAAATCGGGTCACTCACGGTTTTTGCAGCAGTCATTACGCAAACGCTGCAGGAGTTTGCCAAATACAAAGTACATTTTTGTGTTCGGCAAAACGATAGTATGGGGGGGCTAGACCATCAGAACTTCAAATCTAGGTCATAAGCACCCATCAAGGCAGGTCCATCCTAACTCTGATTGTCACTAAGCGACTGATTTTAAGTTGAGGACAATCTGTAATTAAACTAAACCTTTGCTCTCAATAATGTGTGGGCAGTAGCGTTACAAAATCAATTCAGAACTTTCCTTCAAAATGTAATATTCCAGCCCAGTTTCCAGAAGGAGCTCTGACCTGCTCCGAGCTAAGCAAGTTATCGTTTTTGTAGAAGGTTCTCACAATGGCATTGAACAAATAGTAGAGCAGTTTAATGAGTTAAAAATACCAAACTGACATTGCTACCAATTTTAAAGAGGGGGAAACAATACATTCTGCAAATAGCAAAATCTCCGATGGCAAAATTACTTATGTTTAAAAAAAACCATTCTAATAACGTCCAATGCTTTCTGATATGGTAACAATATTTCATTAATCTCATACTATCCCAGGGTCTTCAAATGAGTATAAGAAAAATAATAATAATAATAACTGGTTAATCACAAAATGTCTCATGAAAATGACCGACCTCCCCAGGACTTGTCTCAATCCTATTTTAACTTGCCAGATCCCTGGTCTCTTTTTACTGGTTCTAGAAAGGATGAAAAAGATGAGCAAACTCTACACTGAAGTGGCACTGAATGATTCAGTTGAAAATATATTAAGAGATTATGGCACAACCACTATTGCCCATTATTAAATAAACACCATTAAACTGTCAAGAACAGTCTAATGAATAACAGAGTTGGCAGGGACCTTGGAGGCCTTCTAGTCCAACCCCCTGCTCAGGCACGAAACCTTATACCATTTCAGACAAACAGCTGTCCAATGTGTGCCACTGTGATCACAGCAAGCGAGTTGAAGTGTGTTCAGTACCTTTGACAATGCTGAACTTCAAGCCATCAATTCCCAACTTCTTATATTTTTTATAAGAAAATGTCTATCTGGAGAATGACTTGGGGAAAAAGGATCTGTTAATTAACTGACCAAGATCGGTCACCTTCCAGGCCTTGGTTGACTGCTCTCCAGGTCAGTTTTTTTGCTTTCCTTGTGAACAACTTAACACCTCAAAGCACTTTTGTTATACATTTCAACATACCGTACATCCAGCATTTTGCATCCCCAAGCGTTTGAGTCAGAATTTTTAAGATTAATGAAATAGAATATTTGACAGTATGCCTGAGAAAAGAACAGACTTGTACTTCCAAACACAGAAAAAATAATAACAAGACAAGAAATTGTATTGAAATCTGAAAACCATCAAGAAATAACAAGGCCAATAAAGAGGTGTGGATGGGGGACAGAAAAAGTAAAGAATCTTTTTTTAAAAAATAGCAATGGAATCTAAAATGAAGCCCATCAGCAAGAGACACATAAAATGTCCAAACTGAACATTATTAAATAACTGTACCTTGTTTGTTGTATAACTATCCCAAATAATTAATTTTCCATCTTGGGAAGCACTCACTAGTAACCTAAAGATAATAGTAAAATAAAACAAAGGGAAAAAAATACAATCAAAATATGTATTAACACGTTAACCTGGTATCTCCCTCTTCGTGGTTTCACAAATTGAAAATTCAATGCCAAATTCCTGCGCATCCTCTAAGACCCTAATTTCCCTTTCTCTATTTGTGAACCACACAGCTTAGGGCCCAAGCAAAAGATATTAGGGCCAAACGTTCAAAAGCTAGTTCTTCTATGAAATCCTAGACTACTCTTCCCCAACCTGAGTCTAAACATCATGGCCTGAATCCAGGTTATCTGAAGAACCATCTCAGCCCAATGGGATTGGCCTGTCCTACCCAAGTTGGCACAAGTGGCTTGCTGCGGACCCCATCGATCAAGGAATTCAGCTGGCAGAGTCCAGGAAAAGAGCCTTCTCTGCCATGGCTCCTGGAACATTGTGCCATCCCAGGTGAAATCAGCCACTATTCTTTTGGCTCTCTGAAAGGATCTGAAGATTTGGCTCTGCCAATTGGCCTGAAGCTCGATGGGGCCAGGTCACAGATGAAACCCCATCTCCTCCCCATAGGCATCTCGCTTTCTTCCTTCCCACCTCTGTCAATTTTAAATCACATTTAGTATTCCTATTTATTGCTTTAAAGTTTCACATTGCTGTTTTTATTGATTGCAAGCCACATAGAGTCATCTCTAGGTGAGATGGGCAGCTGATAAGTTTAATAAATAAATGTCATATTGGCTTTGAATTGTAATCCAACCGAACTGGAGAACCTCAAGATGAAACTGCCGGATCTGGATCCCAAGTTGTCCAACATGTATCCTAATTTACAGTCTAAATGTTGGAGATGTGGTACTTCAGAAGCTACCTATTTTCACATGTGGTGGACTTGTAGAAACATAAAAGCTTTTTGGATCAAAATTTGGTGGAACATTCAAAAGATTTTTAAGAGAAAGATAAAGTTTTCTCCGCAATTATTTTTATTGGGTATTGTTGTAGATTGTGATGTTAAAGAAACTAATTTGATGTTGAATATGATAACAGCAGCATGGTTACTGGTGGGACAATATTGGAAGAAGGATAGTTTGCCCACTATAGAAGAATGGGTGTTTAAAGTTTCGAATCTTGCAGAAATGTCTAAGATTTCTGCTTATTTGAAAGATCATTCACAGGAAAGATATATTTCAGTTTGGAGGAGATGGATAAATTATATTCAGAACAAATATGGGACTAAAAAGTTCCATTTAGCTTATGAGTAGATTTTAGTGGGATATTGTTATTGGTACTTTGTTTGTAGTTATGTCAAAGGGGAGTTAAAGCACATTATGAATTTGGTTAATTGTATATTATGCATAATTTTTATTTAGAATATGATTATTGTAACTATAATCCTGTATTTAGCTCTGGGAAGTGGGGGGGGGAAGTGGGTGGGTTTGGGGTGGGAGGGATTTGGGGATATATTGTAAAATTTTGTTTTTGTAAAACTCTTTAATAAAAAAAAAAAACTGCCGGTGTATGGGATTAAAACCCAGATAAACTGACAATGAGATGAGAAATCAGGAAGACCCTCTAATATTGTTATACACTGTTGGTGAAGAGTGAACAGCCCAACACAAGATAAATAGGTATATCCCAGTGGTGGCGAACCTATGGCACCCGTGCCACAGGTGGGCACGGGTGCCATAGGTGGGGACGTGCGCCACTACCCCAGTCCTAGGCCTTCAGCTGGGTTTTATAAAACCTTTTCGTGTGCAAAAAAAAAAAAGTTCAATCAATCAATTTCAACTTCTCGTGGGGGGAAAAAAGATCTCGCAAAGTTGGAATTGATTGATTGAACTTTTTAGTCCCACCCAGTCTGCCGTTACCACCGCAGCCACGCCCACCCAATGGGCCACACCCACCCAGCACCCAACGATACATAAGTGGGTTTTGGGTTGCAGTTTGGCCACTCGGTCTCTAAAAGGTTCGCCATCACTGGTATATCCTATTCATTGTAATAGTACAATGTGTATGCTTCCTCCTTTTATTTTATTCAGTTACCTGGAAGAAAGGGAAGCAAGGTCAGATTGGATAGGCCTACTTTCCTCCATCACTATTTGACTGTTTTAAGGAAAGGAAAAAGACTAAGAATTTTATTTATATTAAATGTAAATGAGTAGTTTCCCCGGAAATGACTGAGGCAGCTCCATCTACATAAAATTTCCAATCTGTTTTATATGGGGTGCTGAAATATGCAGGAAAACCCTGAACAATATAACTTCTCAATATATACAGCTTAAATCTTAAAAATAAGGAACAAATTATTTCCTATCTGCCTAAAATAAGGAATTATTACTATAAATTTCTAAAGTTCTATTTTAAATGCTAATCTAAATACTGTTTTGGTTCATAAAATATGTTACTGTAAATACATATGCATGCTCTTTTTTTTTAACCAAAGCTATTTTAGGAACAAAATATAATATTTTTAAACACTAAAATCTAACGTCTCGGAGTCAAATCCCAAATACAGCAAACATATTTTCAAATTACAGGGTTGTTGTTTGTTTTTTTAAAAAAAGCTTTGAATACGTTCCCAAGAATCTACATTTATTTTTGCTTAAGAGAATTTTGTTTCCATATTAACAGCCTGTTGTTTTTTTCCAATGAAATGGTTCATATGGCCAAGAAACAAACAACTCCTTTAAAAAAAACAACAACCCTATATTTTGCCCACCTGAAGTATTCATACAAACCTTGAATCAGATCCCCAATGCATAGCATAAATTTTGGCTAAATGACCTCTCAAGGTACGCCTTGTACGCATCTGGATTCGACCCACGGAATCAAGACTTGTGGTGATCTGAGAAAGAGAATGACACTTTTCAAAACCTTCTCCTGGACAGCGTAAGAATATATGACAACCGAGTATAAGAAATAACTTAATAATGCTAAGTCATTTCCTATATCTGTCATGTACAATTTCTTTATATGAAAAGACTGCTGATGCTAAGTTATAGTATCATACGTTTGGGATTTATAATAATAATAATAATAACAACAATAATAAGTTGGAAGGGACCTTGGAGGTCATCTAGTCCAGCCCCCTGCTCAGGCAGGAAACCCTATACCACGGGTCGGCAACCCGCGGCTCCGGAGCCACATGCGGCTCTCCTGCGGCTCCCAGCCGCCCGGTGCGCGCGCACCTCTTCGAACGGGCAGTGGTGCGCGCGCACACCTCTCCAAATGGAGTGGCACCG
This sequence comes from Vipera berus, assembly GCF_964194415.1. Taxonomy (NCBI): domain Eukaryota; kingdom Metazoa; phylum Chordata; class Lepidosauria; order Squamata; family Viperidae; genus Vipera; species Vipera berus. The sequence goes on along the minus strand of NC_138207.1, from coordinate 11,971,204 downwards.
CCCGTTTGGAGAGGTGCGCGCGCACCTCCGCCCGAATAGGCAGTGGCGCCGCTCGTTGGGAAAGCTGCCGCGGCCTGTTTGCACAGCTGCCGCCTTCAGAAGAAGGCGGCAGCCTGCAAACGGGCCGCGGCAGCTTTCCCAACAAGCGGCGCCACTGCCCATTCCGAGAGGTCCGCGCGCACCTCTCCGAATGAGCGGAGGTGCGCGCGCACCTCTGCGCAAACGGGCAGCGGCGCTGCTCTTTGGGAAAGCTGCCGCGGCACGTTTGCAGGCTGCCGAAGGCGGCAGCTCTGCAAACGGGCCGCGGCAGCTTTCCCAACAAGCAGCGCCGCTGCCCGTTCCAAGAGGTGCGCGCGCACCTCTCCGAACGAGCGGAGGTGCGCGCACACCTCTCGGAACGGGCAGTGGCGCCGCTTATTGGGAAAGCTGCCGCGGCCCGTTTGCAGGCTGCCGCCTTCCTCCGAAGGCGGTAGCTCTGCAAACGGGCCGTCGCCGTCGCGCAACCGGTTCCATCATACATTAAAAAAATGGCAACCGCGCGCGTCCGCGCATGCGCAAGAAAAACATTTTGCACATGCGCAAAACATTTTTTGCACATGCGCGTGCATGGACGCACGCACGCGGCTCCCACTTTTTTTTGTGTATGATGGAACCGGTTCCCAGTGGCTCTTTTCCTTTTTCAGGTTGCCGACCCCTGCCCTATACCATTTCAGACAAATGGCTGGCCAGTGTCTTCTTAAAAATTTCCAGTGTTGGAGCATTCACCACTTCTGGAGGCAGGTTGTTCCACTGGTTAGTTGTTCTAACTGTCAGGAGGTTTCTCCTTAGTTCTAGGTTGCTTCTCTCCTTGACTAGTTTCCATCTGTTGCTTCTTGTCCTGCTTTCAGGTGCTTTGGAGAATAGCTTGACTCCCTCTTCTTTGTGGCAGCCCCTGAGATATTGGAAGACTGCTATCATGTCACCCCTCACCCTTCTCTTCGTTAAACTACACATACCCCAATTCCAGCAACTGTTCCCTATATGTTTTAGCCTCCAGTCCCCCAATCATCTTTGTTGCTCTTCTCTGCACTCTTTCTAGAGTTTCTCCATAACATATAAGCCCATTCTTTATGACTTAGTATAATATTCAAATCTGGCCAATTACAGATGGTTCCATAAACCGTGATTTTAAAAACAGGGTTTCATGTCCTCAAATGGATCAAAGCTTGACCAAGTGGTTACAACCAATACACAAGTCCAAGAAGGCATGACTGTTGTTTTGGTTTACTGATTTCTTTTTTAAGCCCCTGTAAACTATTGTGGAAACATGTACTAGCAGATCTTCAGAGTCAATATCAAATAAGAGATCAAAACCTTTTTTCTTTTCCTAACAAGGAAACGAGACATAAGACCTCTGCGAAACTGCAGACTCTGCACATCCATTTTAGATGCTGCAATTGCCTTAGAGCTGTTAGCTGCTTAGAAAAAGAAGCAGAGCAGGAAGGAAAAGTAAATGGCAACCCACCTGAGCAAGAGTTGTGTCGCTACATGCTTTCCTTGCATCCTTTAAAAGAAAATTTGAAGGATTACTTTACATAATGATAGCTGGAATGAGTTTTGCATCCTTACCAAATTACTGCATTTATTAAAGGGGAGAGAGATTCACTCTGGCAGGCTATGTCTGGCAAGTGGCAAACCATTAGGCAAAAGGCTCACATACTTGACACGCCCTGGCTGCAAATACCACAAAAAGGATCAATAAGATTCCAGAAGTCAATCCTGAACCCAACGATCCATCCCACGGGGCTCTCTGAAAGAGGCTCAGCGCTGTGCCCTGAAGCCTCGTTCAAGACTCCTTCATCCATCCGGTGACAATATCCTACCAGGAGAGGTGGTTATGGAAAAAACTCCACCCCTTACTCTTCACAAAAAGATCTCCTTGGGTTACCATGAAATATGTTAGAAAGACATCTTACTCTGATTTGATTCCGGAGCTGGTCTGCCTCCTGCCGTAATTGTTCCAGTTCACTCATTCTCTTGAATGGGTCTCTTTTCGCCTCTTACAGTACAAGTGATGAGAAATCTGCTGAAAAGAATTGACAGAAACCACTTGAATTGTTTGCCTGTAATTAACATCATCAGCATTTACCATTTACAGTCATCCCATCATTATTCCATCCTTCTCAGGGCTACATAGAGCCCCCAAGTGTCTGGAGTAGAGATTCCAGGGTTTTCCAAAAGTTACAGCATCACTAGACATTAATGACAGACAATGGCAACATTATAAAATATAGGGGATGAAATCATATTAACTGTATTTCGTTCGTTTAAACGTATTTTACTTTAAAATCTAATTTCAGAATTTTTCTTGGCCCCACCAATTTGTCTTTGCCTCCCCTAGTTTTCTAGTGTGAACCCAGTACATTAACAGCTTGAAAAAAGTCATGCACTCTGAAAATCTTACCAAAATACTCTACTATGGAATTACAGAACATATTTAAATGGCTTAAACCATGTCTGTGTGTGTGTGTGTGTGTGTGTGTGTGTGTGTGTGTGTGTGTCTCAGCACCATCCTTTGAAAGAAAGCAAGTATAGGGTGGGGGTGGGGGGTGTTAGAAACTTAGGTAAACAGAATATCTGGACTACCTTCATGTTACCTCAGAGTGCTAATTTTAATGTGGTGCAACATTTCAGAAAGGATGAGAATAAAAGGAAATACAAGAGAACAATTTCCTCCTTATTTTTAAGAAAGTATCTGAAATATTTTCTGATTTTTTTTAAAAAAAGACGATTGTGCAGGACTTATAGGACCCTAAAGGCATGCATTATCTGAACACGAAATGTCTCAGAGTAAGTGAATGAGGAGTATTTATAATACGGTGATCTACGCAGATAAATTCTGCTCATTGACTGCTTTGGTAGCAACAATTCAAAGAAGCAATCTCTCCCTTTTATGCTCGGCGCAACACTTCTCCAAAAGATGCTAACCTCCAGTTAAAAAAAACTCAGTAACTGACAAGACAGGCATTGGGAATGGTCTATAGTGGAGTGTGTGCACGCAAATCTCTTTGTGTTCGGTGTGGGAAGTTGGAGTTGCTGAGGCTGGTAATTTAGAAGTTCAAAGCATCCCTAATCAGCTGGTAAGCGGTTGGTAAGGACTTTTTATCATGCCTTGTGGACTGATAAAAAACAAAAAAACAAAATACTGGATGCAAACCCATACAACAATGCCAAAGATATTGCAAACTATCGTTACGATGAAATCAGAATTTTTCTTCTATTGGGTTTTATGAATGTTGAGCCAGAAAAGAAATATGGAAAATTAATATTGTAAAAGTAATTGTAGCAAGATTATTTTATGCAGAAAGGGGGAGAGCAATTCAATCACCTCAGTGGAAGACTGAATTATAAAACTGACTGAACTTGGGGAGGGAAATGGGGACGTTGACCAGTTTGGTCAGGGGGGAAAAAAAAATGGTTCACAGACTTTTACGGACTTTTTCTCGAAAGAAGACTGAATTGACGATTTCTGGATTTGGGGATTAAAAAGGAACAAAAAAAGAAGGGGAAATAATAAAATGGCAATGACTCAGTAGAAAGAAGGGCGAAAGGAAGTATCTGTTTTCATTTTCTTTATTCTTTCTTCATCTTTTTTTGTTTGTTTGGTATTATTGTATTGAATAATACAGCGGTGGCTGCAACTCAGGATCTAAAGGTTCTTTCGCAACATGAGGATAGCGGCAGTTTGGGTGGGGTTTTCCCAGACAGCAACGACGGCCATAAGGACGGAGCTGGGATTGGATTCTTGGGCTACAGCAGGACTGTACTAGTAGCAGGACGTTGCTTATCTGATTTTGGGGGGAGCTGCTCTTCTTCTGGTTTGGGTATGGGATGGTAGCTGTGTTTTACATCCCTCCTCGCTGTAAGTCTCCCAGGAGGTAGAATAACTTAGAATACTTAAGAATAACAGAGTTGGAAGGGACCTTGCAGGTCATCTAATCAAGCAGGAGATGGCGAACCTTTTAGAGACCGAGTGCCCAAATTGCAACCCAAAACCCACTTATGCATCGTCAGGTGCCGGGTGGCCATGGCCCGTTGGGTGGGTGTGGCCCGTTGGGTGGGCGTGGCCGAGGTGCTAACGGCAGACTGGGTGGGACTAAAAAGTTCAATCAATCAATTCCAACTTTTTTTCCCCCCGCGAAAGTTGAAATTGATTGATTGAACCTTTTTTTGGGGGGGGCACAGGGCAGCGGAGGCCTAAAGCGAAAAGGTTTTATAAAACCCAGCTGAAGGCCTAGGACTGGGGCGACGGCGCGTGTGCCCACAGAGAGGGCTCTGCGTGCCACCTGTGGCACGCGTGCCATAGGTTCGCTACCACGGCCCTATACCATTTCTGACAAGTGTCTGTCCAGTCTCTTCTTGAAAGCCTCCAGTGATGAAGCACCCACAGCTTCTGAAGGCAAGCAAACATTGGTTGATTGTCCTCACTGTCAAAAAAATTCTCCTTATTTCTAGGTTAAAACTCTCCTTGATCAGTTTCCATCCATTGTCCCTTGTCTGATCTTTGGGTGCTTTGGAAAATAGGTTGTCCCCCTCTTCTCTGTGACAGCCCCTCAAGTATTGGAACAGTCCTATCGTATCACCCCTGGTCCTTCTCTTCATTAGACTAGCCATGCCCAGCCACCAGGTGATTAAATCCAGGCAATGTTTCTCCGTGGGAGGAGGTGTTTCTGTCTACCTTGAGAAGACCATTGCTGCACCCAACAGATCTGGACAATTTGCAGCCCATATCTAACTTTCCTTTTCTAGGGAAGCTGTGTGAAAAGGCGGTTGCCTTTAAATACAAAGAGCCCCGGGAGAAGTGGGGGATCTGGATCATTTCCCGTCTGCAGCCCAGAGTCATTATTGTGAGATAATTTAAAAAAAAGAAATTTAAATAAAAACAAAATATGGTAAAAAACAACAACACCTGGACAGTTAGAACAATTAACCAGTGGAACAACCTGCCTCCAGAAGGGGTGAATGCTCCAACACTGGAAGTTTTTAAGAAGAGACTGGACAGCCATTTGTCTGAAATGGTATAGGGTTTCCTGCCTGAGCAGGAGGTTGGACTAGATGACCTCCAAGGTCCCTTCCAAATTTTTATTATTATTATTATTATTATTATTATTATTATTATTATTATTATTATTATTATTATTATTATTATTATTATTATTATTATTATTATTATTCCAGCAAATACAGGGAGTGCAGAATTATTAGGCAAATGAGTATTTTGACCACATCATCCTCTTTATGCATGTTGTCTTACTCCAAGCTGTATAGGCTCGAAAGCCTACTACCAATTAAGCATATTAGGTGATGTGCATCTCTGTAATGAGAAGGGGTGTGGTCTAATGACATCAACACCCTGTATCAGGTGTGCATAATTATTAGGCAACTTCCTTTCCTTTGGCAAAATGGGTCAAAAGAAGGACTTGACAGGCTCAGAAAAGTCAAAAATAGTGAGATATCTTGCAGAGGGATGCAGCACTCTTAAAATTGCAAAGCTTCTGAAGCGTGATCATCGAACAATCAAGCGTTTCATTCAAAATAGTCAACAGGGTCGCAAGAAGCGTGTGGAGAAACCAAGGCGCAAAATAACTGCCCATGAACTGAGAAAAGTCAAGCGTGCAGCTGCCAAGATGCCACTTGCCACCAGTTTGGCCATATTTCAGAGCTGCAACATCACTGGAGTGCCCAAAAGCACAAGGTGTGCAATACTCAGAGACATGGCCAAGGTAAGAAAGGCTGAAAGACGACCACCACTGAACAAGACACACAAGCTGAAACGTCAAGACTGGGCCAAGAAATATCTCAAGACTGATTTTTCTAAGGTTTTATGGACTGATGAAATGAGAGTGAGTCTTGATGGGCCAGATGGATGGGCCCGTGGCTGGATTGGTAAAGGGCAGAGAGCTCCAGTCCGACTCAGACGCCAGCAAGGTGGAGGTGGAGTACTGGTTTGGGCTGGTATCATCAAAGATGAGCTTGTGGGGCCTTTTCGGGTTGAGGATGGAGTCAAGCTCAACTCCCAGTCCTACTGCCAGTTTCTGGAAGACACCTTCTTCAAGCAGTGGTACAGGAAGAAGTCTGCATCCTTCAAGAAAAACATGATTTTCATGCAGGACAATGCTCCATCACACGCGTCCAAGTACTCCACAGCGTGGCTGGCAAGAAAGGGTATAAAAGAAGGAAATCTAATGACATGGCCTCCTTGTTCACCTGATCTGAACCCCATTGAGAACCTGTGGTCCATCATCAAATGTGAGATTTACAAGGAGGGAAAACAGTACACCTCTCTGAACAGTGTCTGGGAGGCTGTGGTTGCTGCTGCACGCAATGTTGATGGTGAACAGATCAAAACACTGACAGAATCCATGGATGGCAGGCTTTTGAGTGTCCTTGCAAAGAAAGGTGGCTATATTGGTCACTGATTTGTTTTTTTTATGTTTTTGAATGTCAGAAATGTATATTTGTGAATGTTGAGATGTTATATTGGTTTCACTGGTAAAAATAAATAATTGAAATGGGTATATATTTGTTTTTTGTTAAGTTGCCTAATAATTATGCACAGTAATAGTCACCTGCACACACAGATATCCCCCTAAAATAGCTATAACTAAAAACAAACTAAAAACTACTTCCAAAAATATTCAGCTTTGATATTAATGAGTTTTTTTGGTTCATTGAGAACATGGTTGTTGTTCAATAATAAAATTAATCCTCAAAAATACAACTTGCCTAATAATTCTGCACTCCCTGTATTAATAGGTGTAGCCCTTTATTGCAAGGAACTTTTCAACAATATGTCCCACTTTTTTTTTTTTGAAGTGGGGAGGGGGATTAGTAAAAATGATGTCCCGTGATGTCCCGTTGCCTGGAGGCGGTTCGGGTCTGGATGGGGAGGAACAGACTTCAACTCAACCCCGACAAGACCGAGTGGCTTTGCATACCTTCATCCCGGGTTTATTCGGACATTCCACCTCTCGTTATGGGGGGCGAATTATTACCCCCCGTAGATAGGGCTCGCAACCTGGGAGTCCTCCTAGATTCACGGCTCACCCTGGAAGACCATATAGGAGCTGTGACTAGGGGGGCTTTCGCCCAGGTTCGCCTGGTGCGCCAGTTGCGGCCCTATCTAAGCCGGGATGATCTATGCACGGTCACTCACGCGCTCGTGACCTCACGACTAGACTACTGCAACGCTCTCTACATGGGGCTGCCCTTGAGGACCACCCGGAAGCTCCAACTGGCACAGAATGCAGCCGCGAGAGTTGTGTTGGGAGTTTCCCGATACTCCCATGTCACACCTCTGCTCCGTGAGCTGCATTGGCTGCCAGTTGTCTTCCGGGTGAGATTCAAGGTACTAGTTATGGTATTTAAAGCCCTACATGGCAGGGGGCCGGAGTACCTTAGGGAACACCTGCTGCCGGCATCAACTTCCCTCCGCCCTGTGCGTTCCCACAGAGAGGGACTCCTCAGGGTGCCACCGGTCAGAGAATGTAGACTGGTGGCCCCCAGGGGGAGATCTTTCTCTGTGGGCGCTCCGGAGCTATGGAACCAGTTACCGGTTGAGCTCCGGACGGCGCCGGATCTTCGCTCCTTTCGCCGCGATCTGAAAACATACCTGTTCGAACAAGCCGGCCTGGCCTGAGGGTGGGATTGCTGGGGTTTTTATTATCATTTTATTGGGGGTTTTACCAATGTATTTATTGTTTTTTATGGGCATGTATTTAATAACTTTTTAATTTTTGTAACTTTATGTTTTACTCTTGCCCTGTACACCGCCCTGAGTCCTTCGGGAGAAGGGCGGTATAGAAATATTAATATTAATAAACTTAAACTTTAGCTATGAAAGGCAGCTGGGTGACTTTGAGCCACTTACTCTCCCTCATCCCAATTCACCTCACAAGGTTGTTGTTGTGGGGAAAATTGGAAGAGGAAGGTGTGTTGGATAGGTTTTCCACCTTGAGCGATTTGTAAAAACAGTAAGGACAGGCTATCAATAAATAACATAAATATATTTGCAGCGCAGTAGTATAGTTCACAAGATCAAGCCTTTATCCAAAACTCCTATGCTACTGGCAGCATCGTACAAACTCAATTCCCTGCTTTGCATCCAGCAGCCACTTTCCCATACTCCCTGCCATACCAATGAACCCTACATGGTTCTGTGTCTTCAGCCAAATACCATATTATAACCCCAGAGTTGGCTAGATTGAAGATGGATGGGAAATAAATTTTATAAATAAATAAAAACATATACTATGCCCACCACTCTGGGCATATTCTCTGAGGGCCACCTCAAAATTTTCCCACCTCTAATCCTAATCTTTAAGAAATCCATAGTGATATTTAAAAAAAAAAAAGATTGCCCCTTGGTCAAAGTTAAAACGTGATGGTTGCATCTGGATATTTATTTTTTATTATTTTATTTTATTAAATTTATATACCGCCCTTTCCCGAAGGACTCAGGGTGGTTTACAGGGTATTTAAAACAACCAGTACAAAAGTTAAAAACAAATTAAAAAAGATTAAATCATCCCTAAAATTGAAACCCCAGTTAAAAATTCTCAGCCTGGGCTGAGAAGATCCGCTGCCAGTGCCTTCTTTTGAAATATGTTATGACTGGAAACTACTGCAGCATTCTCAAATGATTCCCCCATGTATGTATTCAACCTGGTTCTCCTTAAGAGACTTAATTTTAATTAGTAACTGTAGAAATGTTAAATGCTCACTAAGCAACTTTGGGCCAGTTGCTTTCTCAGTTCCACCTTCCTCACAGGGTTATTTTGAGGAAAAGTATTTCTTTTACTTTCTCATTTTAAAAAGAAGTATATAAATTGTCTTTATTTCTCGCCTTCACAAAAAAGACAAGGCACCAAGGCCTAAAAATTATTCACATAAAGATAACATGATGTAGTACTTTGCAATGAAGTTTAAACCAACATTTGCTCCTGTATAAAGAGATCTAGATTTCTCCAAACATCCAGAGACACCCAAGTTATTCTGACATCAGTCACAGCAAATACAAATACATAAAATGTGTTTATAAAATGCTTTTTAAAGTTAAAAGGTCTAGCCATATGCGTAAGAATTTTACCTATCCAGCAATACGTTTTTAAAGACATTCTTTGTTGATCCGCAGAGACCAAGTCTCCTCTTTCCATCTTGGACTTCTGAATCAATGAAAGTCCCTGGACAGTCATTTTAGAAACCAAAATATTTCTCCCCACACTATAGAACAAAGGCTTCTACTACCTTTCAGCTGTTATCAAGACCAAGGGCAATTCCAATATTCATCAATTCTTGAAGTATACGGTAATTTAAATTTGTAGAAGAATTAGGTTCTCAAGACTCACCTACTCTTTTAGATGTCTTAGAATTAGACATCTACAAAAAAAGGGAGCCTTATTTACAGGTCGTTTGAAGTGCATCTGAACTCCTATCACTTACCATTAACCACAGCCAGTCATTTTGTTTTTAATTCAAAGGATCAGGCTGAAAACACCTAACCAAATGCTACACACCCTCTTTACTATGAATGTTTACCCCTGGTAATGATGGCTGCCTAGATTACCAAATGCCTCAGCTTCACGTCAACATCGCTTCTCATTTGGAAAATGTCAGAGAAATCTTTTGCTGTTTGGCGAAGCCTTTGTTTCTCCAAAAATAAATACAGGAAACAGGCCTAGGTGTGTCCTTGATCTTTAAGGTTGGAGATATTGTGCACATTTTCAAAGGGCTATGCAGCAACGTGCCTCCACTGCAGCTAGACAACAAAAGACAGGAAGCTGTGGCCCAGAACGCAAGGTTCAACCTAGAGCCTGACTCCCAATTCGACTCCAATAACTTTAGAGATTCCCAAGTTTTGAATACAAAACCAAACCTCCCTTTTAAAAAAATCTACGTTTTACATAGCTTCCCTTCATCTACAGCGGGAGACGTTACAGCAACTAAAAATGGTAACAGGTCTCAGGCTACAAAGTACCTCGATACTCATCCTTAATTGGTTCCGGGAGGTGCAATGAGAGTACCAAAATCGATGAGTACCAAACAAATTTTTCCCATAAGGAACAATGTAGTGCAGGGGTGTCAAACTCGCAACATCATGTGACGTCACGACTTTTTTCCCATTGCCGGTAATGGGGTGGGCGCGGTTTTGCCATGATGCATCCGGCTCACGGGCTGGCAGTTTGACATCCCTGCTGTAGTGAGTCACAAAGCAGCCAACATCTGCAACTTCTAGCTTGTGTTTGGAGTACCAAACAATGAGTACCGGGACAAAACTTTCATGTCAAAATGCATTGAGTACCGAATTCGATGAGTTTCGAAGCAGTTGAGTACCAAGGTACCATTATACAAGTGAATACACTCTTTTCAAGTAGCCTTTAAATTGTGGATCTAGTCATATTCAGATTGCGTGAATTCAGTGCAACCTTAGATCTTGGCGCAGAAACTGATGACAATGGTGTCTTTTCATAGGGTAGCAATCCATAAGATATTTTCCAGCTAATTTTGTCTCTCTTGGAAGCCCCAAACATTGCTGTCACAGACACGGTGCCAAAAATCACAGCTTTTGGCAAGTTCCTTTCATAACCTATCCCAAGACATTGTGATAAAGTTATTCTTTGGCTCGAAACAATGACATCCCTCTGCTGAAACTATTTTTCATACATGGATTATTCAGGAAAGGAAGTATACATTTATTGCATATTCAAAGTTCTGGTTCCCAGATCACTCAAAACCTTTTCGGAAGGAGAAACATTTGGAGGACTTTTACTTTAAATCCTGAATTTAGCATAAACAGCTTTATAAAAGAAATGGTAGATAAAATATAAGGCTTAAAACATTCATATTTAAAATTTTAAATCTTAAAATTTTAAAATTACTGGATTTCCCTATCTGAAATAGAGAACTTAGAAAGTGTAAACGCATAAGTACCGTATATACTTGAGTATAAGCCGAATTTTTCAGCCCACTTTTTGGGCTGAAAAATTCCACTTCGGCTTATACTCCAGTCAACAAAAAAACTTACCAAGGACTTGTGCGCGGCCGAGGCTTTGGTGCTTCCGGGATCGCGCGCACCTCTCCCAAGCCACCGCCGTCCGAGACCTGCCGAAGTTTGGGGAGGTGCGCGCGCAGCTCCCCAAACCTCCCCAAACGTCGGCAGGTCTCCGTTCCTCCGCGCCCTGCCTGCCTGCTTCTTTCCGCAGCGGAAAGAAGCAGGCAGGCAGGGCGCGGAGGAACGGAGACCTGCCGACGTTTGGGGAGGTTTGGGCGCCTCCCCAAACCTCCCCAAACGTCGGCAGGTCTTCGTTCCTCCTGCCGACGTTTGGGGAGGTTTGTGTGCCTCCCCAAACCTCCCCAAACGTCGGCAGGTCTCCGTTCCTCCTGCCGACGTTTGGGGAGGTTTGGGCGCCTCCCCAAACCTCCCCAAATGTCGCGCAGACCTGCCGACGTTTGGGGAGGCGCCCAAACCTCCCCAAACGTCGGCAGGTCTGCGCGGAGGAACGGAGACCTGGGGAGGTTTGGGGAGGCGCCCAAACCTCCCCAAACGTCGGCAGGAGGAACGGAGACCTGCCGACGTTTGGGGAGGTTTGGGGAGGCGCCCAAACCTCCCCAAACGTCGGCAGGTCTGCGCGGAGGAACGGAGACCTGGGGAGGTTTGGGGAGGCGCCCAAACCTCCCCAAACGTCGGCAGGAGGAACGGAGACCTGGGGAGGTTTGGGGAGGCGCCCAAACCTCCCCAAACGTCGGCAGGTCTGCGCGGAGGAACGGAGACCTGGGGAGGTTTGGGGAGGCGCCCAAACCTCCCCAAACGTCGGCAGGAGGAACGGAGACCTGCCGACGTTTGGGGAGGTTTGGGGAGGCGCCCAAACCTCCCCAAACGTCGGCAGGTCTGCGCGGAGGAACGGAGACCTGGGGAGGTTTGGGGAGGCGCCCAAACCTCCCCAAACGTCGGCAGGAGGAACGGAGACCTGCCGACGTTTGGGGAGGTTTGGGGAGGCGCCCAAACCTCCCCAAACGTCGGCAGGTCTGCGCGGAGGAACGGAGACCTGGGGAGGTTTGGGGAGGCGCCCAAACCTCCCCAAACGTCGGCAGGAGGAACGGAGACCTGCCGACGTTTGGGGAGGTTTGGGGAGGCGCCCAAACCTCCCCAAACGTCGGCAGGTCTGCGCGGAGGAACGGAGACCTGCCGACGTTTGGGGAGGTTTGGGGAGGCGCCCAAACCTCCCCAAACGTCGGCAGGAGGAACGGAGACCTGCCGACGTTTGGGGAGGTTTGGGGAGGCGCCCAAACCTCCCCAAACGTCGGCAGGTCTGCGCGGAGGAACGGAGACCTGCCGAGGTTTGGGGAGGTGCGCGCGCACCTCCCCAAACCTCCCCAAACTTCGGCAGGTCTCCGGACGGCGGCGGCTTGGGAGAGGTGCGCGCGATCCTGGAAGCACCGAAGCCTCAGCCGCGCGCAAGTCCTCGGTAAGCTCCGGGCGGTCACTTGCTTCGCGTCTCCTGAGGGAAGGGGGGGCGACTGGAACAGGCGTGTTTCCTCGCCTGCTGGGCGCCGCGATTTGCCCGGGGAACGCGCGGGCCCTGAATGGCAGCGTGGAGCGAGGAAGCGGACAGCCAGGGCTTCCCCGAGAGCCGCGGCCACACAGGGTATTCCTGTGTATTCAGGCTTGCAAAATGGCAGATCGAGCCTCTGCTGGCGGCAGAGGCTTGCAGAGCGCGGATCCAGCCTCCGCCGGCGGCGGAGGCTTGCAGAACGGCGGATCGGCTTATACTCGAGTCAACAACTTTTCCCAGTTTTTGGGGGTGAAATTGGGGGTCTCGGCTTATACTCGAGTCGGCTTATACTCAAGTATATACGGTAATTATTTTCTGGAACTGTATCTCCATATATTGGGCCATGATAATCTGTTATTGTATAACAGCAATTTTAAAATATTTTAAATATTCTGCTAAAGTGCTTCAGATAAATATTTCATAATTTGGGAGCATGTCCCCTGAGAGCTGTCCTTTGTGGCCGGTTACAGCGACAACTCAAAAATTCAAGCTGAAGTCTATCATCTTTACAAAGGGTCAGAGGAGAAAAATATATATAATCATTCTAGCAACTGAAACAACACTGCAAAATACTTTTAAGGCAAGTTATCACATGTACTAAAGCTGAAGATGCGCAAAGAGTAGGTTCTGGGAAAAATACTGAATTCGTATTAAAAAGAATGTCTTTTTTAAAGCAAATAACGGCTGCTTATCGGTTTGAAGATTGCATTTTCAAATTGGGGAGGAATGAAGATTTTGCAACATAGGCACTATTTGGATTAAGCATTAAACTGGTGCGCATGCAATAAATCGCACGGCTCTTAAAGATTAAATGTTTATTACAGACACATGTACCAGTTTTAGAGATTAACACTTAAGACTTTTAATGCTAAAAAAGCATATTTAGGGGACAACTTTGTATCATGGCAACAACCCTAAAAGAGACACAGCTGCTTGTTGGCCTAGAAACTAAGACTCTGAGTTTTAGGCCTTTTTTTAGACATGAAAGCCAGCTGGGCGAATCACTCTCTTTCAGGCCAACTCATCTCACAGGGTTGTTGTGAGGAAAACAGGAGGCAGGAGTATTATGCATGTTTATATATGAAAATGTGAGATAAAATAATAACAATACTGCTGCTGCTTTATTTGGGCCCTCACATGATTTGAAACTCCTTAGAAGTGAATCCAAAGGATTTCACAGATCTTTCAAATCTCTCTGAACTAAGCTACTTTTTAAACCTTTTTCTAAAGCCTGATCTGCTCATTAGAAATGAAATCACAGGATACTGTGCAGGGCAAAAACTTCCTTGTGGCCTGGCCTTCAATGAGCTTGCTGATCAGGCAGATATTGAGCCATTTTCCCTCAAGCTGAAACGGAAGACAAAATACTGTATTATAAAGGGAAGGGGATGGCTAAATAACATAATGTGAAACTGGCAAACCTAATGTGTCTGTTAGACATAGAAGATAGAATCAAAGGGCTGGAAGGGACCTCAAAGGTCTTCTAGTCTAACCCTCCCCCCCACCCCCCGCCCGAGCAAGGCAGCAGACCTTATACCATCCTGGTCAAATGGTTGTCCACTCTATTTTTGAAAAACTCTCCAACCCTGGGATGCAAATTATCCCCCTGATTAATTGTTCTTACTGTCAGAAAATTTCTCCATACTTTTAGGTTGGATCTGGAGATACTATTTTGAACACCTGAAGCTTCCAAAGCCTGGGTTTCTTTTAAAGCAGTGTTGCTGAAGGTTAGGAGCCTACAACAAAAATATTCAGTAAAGCTGACTACACCTTGGATGTCTCCAGTGCTTGCTTTCTAGCCCTTGCAAATGTTAGCTCCCCCCCCCACTCCACAGAGGGAGAGAATACCTTGAACAAATCCATCTGATCCAATACAGCTTTCTTTCTTCCTTAAGTGGCTGTTTTATGAAGTATGACCTATGCAGAAAAAGTAATGGAGGTAGTCCTCCAATTATGACTGGATTACAGCCATAAGTAGTTAGGGTTGTAACCCAAGGCACCCCAAATGACCAGAAGTAAATTTCTGCCCTTTTTCATGGTGGTTGTTAAGGAAGTATTATGATCATTAAGTGAATGCTGCAGTTGTTAAGTGAACGCTGTGATTGTTAAGGGAACCCATTCACTGTTATTTGCCATATACAGCAAATCATGGTTTAGATTATCACAGAATGCTGTGCTAGTCCATAAAGCTGACCTACCCAGCAAGTGTTCACATGATCCGAGGGCAGCACAACCATTTACAACAGCAGCCGGAGGGGGTGGTTTACAGGTCATAAACCACCCGCTTTGTGGTTGTCATAACTTCGAACAGTTGTAAAACAATTGGTCATTTGGCAAGGGCTTCCTGTATGTGGCCCCCGACCGCATTTGGGACCAGAATTTTGTTTGTAAAGTTGAGGCACCCACATCGCCAGACCTGATTTTATAACCATTTTTTACAACTGTTAAACAAATCACAAGGCTGTAAGTCTAAATCCATTCTCCTGAATTGGTTTCTTTTGCTGGAAACTAGCAAAAAAAACCCCCACAAACAAATATAAATTGCAGTCAGATGACTGTGGGATGCTGCAACCAGTCATAAATGTAAGCCGAAACTGCCTAGTGCCCAAGTACAGTCATGTGATCGCGGAAAGGGGGGGCGGGGGAGGGAAGAAGGCATGGCATTTTATAACTGTCAGAAGTGCTTTAAGGGCTGTAAAGCACCCTTTTTCCAAGGCCCTCCTAACTGCAAATTGAACTCAAACCACTGTAGTACTATGAATGGAGCACTTGACTGGCGGGTGCAGCCTATCTGGCCTGTTCCCGTGACTCCTCCCAACTGTTTCAAAACTCTCCCCCCTCCAATGACATTTATGTATTAGGTTGGAACATCGCTCTCTCGGTGGTTAACATGCTATGAAATAATCAACAATACACTCAAATATCCACGGTACAAAGTTAAGATTAAACTAAATTGTTACAGGAAATGGCTGCCCCAAGCAAACAGCAGCTCTCCTCTTCCTCTGCCTGAAGTTTGCTACTTACTGTCGCATTAATCTCAGCCATTTTCCCAAACAGTGGGAGAACAGCTCACACCACCAAAACTTCTCTCTCCCAGGTAACTAAGTTAAAATGAAAAAGATACGTTTAATTTGAAATTTAGGAGGGGATTTAAATGTAGCATGGGTTTGAGAGAGAAATCAGATTTAAATTTAATTTTAAAGATGAACAGGCGCAGACTTTTTATTAAATAGTCAGGCCTCCTTGATAGTTTTTGTTTAGACAATTCCACAGACGAACTGCTTCAGAATTCTAAATGTGCCTATGATGTTAAAATAGCTGCCTTCAATCTAAAAAGAGAAGAAACAACGAAATAGAAAAGTCAAAAGCAAATCTAAAAACAATTTTTTTTTACATATGTGAAAAACAATAAATGACTAGCCCAACATCACCTAGCTGGTTTTGTGCCTCAGGTGCAACTAGAACTCACGTCTCCTGGCTTCTTAGCCTGATGCCTTAACCACTACACCAAACTCTTCTCTTGCCCACAATTTACTCAATTAGGAATTCAAAGGACAAGAATGCTGTTTATATTTCAAACTCGGCCATCATTGAAGATGAATCATGGTTAAAACATGACAAGGAGAAATTTTCATTGATATAAACAGCAACATGACTCAGGAATTCTCACAAACTAGCTGGAGATAATAAGGAATCTTGCCACAGGTCTGAACTCAACAGATTTTGCCATAGTTAGATATTTTATCTACGGGTGGAGGACAAAAAACTACCCTTGTATTCTTCATATTGTTGACTCATTGCCACATTATTGGATGAGGAAATAAGAGTGAACAGAAGCATATCAGGGTTCTTTCTCTTTAAATAAGTAACTTAGTCGATACAGCAAAGTAAATTACTTGTACTGGACTAGGAATCAAAAAAGAAAGGTGAAACAGAAAATTGTGGGCACTAACCTTTTGGAAAAAAATTTAAACTACTTTTTAAACGCTTGTTTTATGGCTTTCTTTTTAAATTTAATGCAAAGTAAAGGTCGTCCGCAAGAGACTGTAGTGGGTATATAAAATATGTGCAAAATATTTGACATGTTTCTTTAGCATTAGGAGCTAAAGTATTTCAGCAGCATTCACTACTAATTTTTTTATTAAATCTACATGCTGCAGCCTTAAGAAAGAGCTTTCAACAACCCTATGAATTCCAGCTTTATTTTGGCAATTCCTAAAGCAGCCTGTATTATTCATGCATTCTCGTTGGAGGCTAACACGAGTGTGCAATTTGCCTAAGACCATTTACCCATTTCATAGCTAACGTGATATTTGAATCAGGTATTTCCTGATTCACAACTTAATCTTTTGGTCACCAAAGTAATGCTTCTATTCTCTACACCAGGGCTTTTCAACCTTTTTACCCATTGTACCACTTTTAGGATATGACAACATCTGAGCACCAACAGTCACCTAGCAAGGTGTCAAAAACTTGATGAACCCCCCCCCCGAAAAAAAGGATAAAAGTGATTAAGTACAGGGAGTCCTCGACTTACAACAGTTCGCTTAGTGACTGTCCGAAGTTACAATGGCACTGAAAAAAGTGCCCCCCAAGCCACAGTTGAGCAGGACACCTGTCTGCCCCCCCAGGGCGCTCTTCCTCCTGTCCGAGGTTTTCATTGTTGTGACATTTCTGTTGAGGATTGGCAGTGGGGGGGGGTGGGGGGTTTTTTTTTAGTTTTTATTCCCCCCCCCCCGTTTGCTGGGTGGTTGCAGCAGGTTCTGGTCACTTCACATGACCCTGGGACCGTCATAAATATGAATCAGTTGCCAAGCATCTGAATGTAAATCACAAGACCCTGGAGATGCTGCAACATTCCAGCTGATCGGAGCTTCTTCTGGGCTCAGCAGAAGCACCGGGATCAGTGCTGAGCTCCAGCTGGAGCCTGGCACTGATCCTGGTGCTTCCGCTGAGCCCTGACAGCCCTGTAGCTCCAGCTGTCTCTCGCTCAGGCTTGTGTGGTGCTGCCACCGGTTCAGCTCATTCCCCTCCCCCGCTACCACTTTTCTAGGATGGTCGCGTACCACCTGCCAGGTGCCAATGTACCACAGGTGGTACCCGTACCACTGGTCGAAAAGCCCTGCTCTACACTCTGGGGTGGATATCAGGAATATTACCCATAATTTAAAATTCACAACATTTTTATTAAGTTTTCAAACCACTTGTCACTTTTCAATTTAATAGCTCTTCATCAGCCAAAATTATTTAAAAATTCCTCCAAACAAGGGAAGAAGAGTTAGAGTGTAGGTATATACATATGTATGTATGTATATAGCATGTTTATATGTGTGTTATGTATGTGTACACCTCTGAGAGCAGGCAACAAAATTTCATTTTTAATGTGTACCAGTGTGCCCACAGTAAAAAATGACAGTAAAGGTCATCTTAACTAAGCTTTGCTAATTTTGAGGTATTGTATTCCAAGTTGTCTATACACCCTACAAACCAGGTCTTGTTGAAGTACAGAAAAAGTGTTAAGTTGCATCAAAATTCTTTCAGAGGTTTGCTAGGAATAAGAAACAAGTACAATACCTCACTGTTAGCTCCCATATTAAATATACAAAGTTCATCTGCTAAAATTGTTTTAGTCCTTTGTGATACAAATATTTCTTGAAAAAGGAAAGATTGATTAGTTAGTCTTTAACAAAACAGAGATGGACTGGAGGTATTTCCTACTGGAATTTATCTGCAATATATTTTGCATAATTTCAGAATAAAGCTGTATCAAAACTTATTCACTTCAAACCACCTTTCTTCATATTAAAATAAAGCAAAGTTTCCTACAAATATTAGCAAGTCCTTTGGGTGGCTTTCTTCAAATTCTGTATCTTCAGTAGATATTGTAAGGAATGGTATAAAATAATGCACAGATGTAAGAATTTTGGAATGATGTTATATGTGGAATGGGTGAAAAAGAAAACCCCAACAAAATTAAAGGGCCATAAATGCTTTACTTTGAACCCACTGCTACTGCAGGCTATGTAAAACCATTTACCTGCTATATCACACTAAAACCTAGTATTAATGTTGATACATAGAAATTAAAAAGCTCAGGATAAAAATACTGACATCACATCCAAAATCAAGTTCGTGGCAAAAATAAATTGTGAAACGTGCTTCTACTATTTCAGTTTCTTAACCATAACCTTAAATCACAAACATATTACAATAAATTGGGTATTTTCATAATCTTACCTAATTTTTAAATAATATCTTGGCATCATTATTAAAATGATCTATAATGATGGATTTAAGTCATTCAGCTGCTTTTTCAGCTGCTTTAAAATAAATCAGCATCACCTAATCCTTTTTCCAGCTTTGTTATTATACTGCATCAATTTAAGAAGCTAGTACTTTGTTTCCTAACATCTCATTGGAACCAATTCCAATATTTTGAGTCTTGATTTCTCTTTTTCTTCAAATCATTTCGACTCCATATTCACTGATAAATAAAACCCTACTGTATCCTAACAAGATTGGCAGGTAATCACAGTAGAACAGCTGTACATAAATCTTTCAGATGAACTATGATTGCAACAGACATTAAAGAATTTTCATGTATAATATCTAAGAGACTTTTATGAACAGATAATTTGTTTTGTAATATCCTGTCTGTAGCAAAACGGCACGATGGGTGTTCGCCTGGACACAGCGGGCCCGGTAAGATGCTTTGTACAATAACACCAGGAAGCTAAACTGAGTGAGAATGACCCTCCATGTAACACAAACATTTTCCGAAATCAAACAAATCTGAACATGCTTTCAAACAGTGTTTTTATGTATTTCCAACATTTAAGCTATTGCTTCAAAATTGTTCGTTCATTCCCCTACAAGTGTCTGAAAAAGGCAGTGTCAAATAGGAACTCTTCCACATACATTTATGTGGAAGAGCAAGTAATGCTTTTACATGTAAAAAAAATTTTTTTTTCAACACATGTGGGTATACCAATATTTTACCTTCATTCAGATAGCATATAAAGGTGAAGCAACTGAATAAAAAACTCTATGAAAATTTAATTTTGCAATCATTTATTCAACAACAAAAAAAACCCCAGATACGTCATTTCCTTCTATGGTAAAAGTACACCCTCAGCTCTAATAGTTATATTGTCCCCATCGAGAGAAAGTACCTGAAGTAGACATTTCTTATTAACTGTCTACCAGTCTCTGACATAGACTGGGAAGAATTTTTTTCATTCTTCTCCCAGCAGACTTTTTTGCTAAGTGATATTCAAAGGCTTTTTTGCAAGCACCACCCATTCCATATTTCCTCACAGCATACAAATAGGAATCAGATAAATAATAAAGAATAAAATTTTCTCCCTCCTCTGCTGGACCTTAAGAGAGGGGGACTCAATATTCCAATTCAGGACACACACACGTTAGATGGATCAGTTTTATTTGAACAGGAACTTCTGTGGGTACCTAGGTGCCAAACTATTAAGGGCTATGCCAATAACAGCCAGCATTTTCAATTGTAATTACAAGTCTATACCAAGATTATGGCAGGTTTCATTCTCAATAAATGGGCTGTTATATTTTGTGCTAATGAAGACAGAGCCAATCAAGTGACTCATTTGTGTTGTTGCTGCGGGGGGGGGGGGAGAGGAGGATGGAGTTTTTTATGGGTTTTATTACAAGGTGGGGTTTTTTAAAATGGTGTAAGATTAACACATAGAGTCACCTATGTGTTCGTTGGAATGCTATATGAATTAGTTTAATAAATTGCTGGCTTCTGAGCAGTCTTCAAAAGCAACCCTGTGTAAAGGGTATTTCAATTGTATATCCTAAAGTGATAAGGGCATAGGTCAGAGGTAGGCAACCTCGGCTCTTTTATGACTCATGGACTTCAACTCCCAGAATTCCTGAGTCAGCATAGCTGCTCCACCAAGGCTAAAATATAAGTTGTACAATTCAGTTGAAACAAAAACCTGAAAGCTTTTAAGGGGGGAAATAATTCTATGTGTACACACCAGTGGTTACCTACCTATCCAGCAATAATTGCAAGTCTAGGGAAACCTGTTCCTCCAAGTGGGAACGCTACCCTGTCTGAAGCCCACAAAGCCAATAAGGAGCTAAATGAGTTTGTCCATAAGAGCACCTGCGTATTCCGCAGGAATTCTACTCCGGTTTCTTTCTTGCCATCCAATCCTCCAAGGCTCCAGATGCCGAGACAAGACCACCACAATATCTCCAGCAGAGACCAGATAGAGATGAGCATACTGCTGACACCGCAGTCTAAGCTGAGTGACTTCCCTTCCACTTACTATAAATGTTAAATTTCAGGAGTGTCAGAGACTAAAACCTGCGGTACTCAATACAGAGCAATTGCTAGGTTGACCTTTCTGCCTCCACTGCCTGGGACTGCCCACTTAGGAAGGAGGGAAAGTACTATACAATTATGTCACTCTACTCCCTACACCTGCAGCCAATTCAGTAGGATACCATGGTTGGTATGACTGAAAGTTAACAAGAGATCTAAACAGACCAGAAGAGGAACAATGCCCCCATCCGGATCTCAACAAAAGACCATCAAACCAGACTGACCAATGCTGTTTTGGTCCCATGTCAGATCTGAATTCAGACTATCTGGGGATCCAAACTATTTTTTCAACGATGCTCTGCATTTATTACTCCCATCACTTTCTCGACAATCTTCCCTTCAAATATAAAGGTTGCAGAATGGATTATGGTTGCCTAAAATTACTGGAACGAAGGAAAGGCCTCTTCAAAGAGCCTTGGTGGAACAGTGGGCTAATGCCTCCTTAAGTAACACCAGCTGCCTGCAATTAGTGCAGGTTCGCATCCCACCAGGCTCAAGGTTGACTCAGCCTTCCATCCTTCCGAGGTAGGTAAAATGAGGACCCAGATTGTTGGGGGCAATTAAGCTGATTTTGTAATAATGCCACTTGGCGGGGGCCGAAAGCCCTAATAAGCAGGCATTTACATAGAATGAAGGCTATTGCTAAGCACATTGGTTTATGCTTTAAATTGTAAGCCGCCCTGAGTCTTCGGAGAAGGGCAGGATATAAATGGGATTTTAAAAAAAAAGGTGTGTGTGTGTGTTTGTATGTTTTAGCAACTTCAATACATATTTTTAAAAACAAACTGATTTTTTTTGGCTACATATATGAAAAATGCTGTATTTTAATTGCAGGAATGATCTATTCCAGGCAGTGCTTTTTTGTAAAAGAAAAAGGTGCTGGAACTCTCACATGTCATACAACCCGCCTTGCCTACCCTACAAGGTAAAGTAAAAGTAAAGGTTCCCCCGCACATGCATGCTAGTCGTTTCTGACTCTAGGGGCCAGTGCTCATCTCCGTTTCAAAGCCGAAGAGGCGGCGCTTGTCCGAGGACGTCTCCATGGTCATGTGGCCGGCATGACTGGACACCAAAGGTGCACGGAAAGCTGTTACCTTCCCACCGTAGTGGTCCCTATTTTTCTACTTGCATTTTTACATACTTTCAAACTGCTAGGTTGGCAGAAGCTGGGACGAGTAATAGGCGCTCACTCTGTTACGCGGCACTCGGGATTCGACCCGCCAAACTGCTGATCTTCAGATCGACAAGCTCAGCATCCTAACCCACTGAGCCACCGTGTCCTACAAGGTTCCATCCAAAAAAGGTGCCGGAACTCTGTTCTGAGCGCTCTATGCAAAAAAAAAAAAAAGCCCTGATTCCAGGCAACACATGAAACCACCCACCTCCGGTCCGTGGAAAAACCTCTCTCCATGGAACCAGTCCCCAAAAGGTGGGGGGCCACTGATCTATTCAACAGTGCCTGTGACAGTTACAATAGCCTTGTTCTAACCCTCAAACTGTATTAAATATAGTGGCAGAAAAATGGGCAAAAGGGAGAAGAGGAACAACAAATCTCCTGAAACTGAAATGCTTCTCTGAATGAAAATGTCTGGACTTTATGCAACCCTCCCCCACAAAACAGATCATTAATTGTACAGCTGTAGTGCAACTGTCTAAAAAAGCCTATTAAAAAAGGCTACTGTCCCAAACTGAAATCAAATATTAGATCAAACAATACCTTTTAGAAAAGCTTTAAAGCACACCAATTCTAAAGGGGGAGGTGGCTGTTGTTCCAGCCTCATGAACTATAGGACCCTCCACCCACCCATCCCCAATATTTGTAAGCACAGGGCGTCATGCACCATGTACTCTAAACCCCTGAATGTAAAAATTAGTCTGACACAATGTAATACCGTCATCCTATCATTTACATATGCAAGTATTAGCTTGAAGTCATATTGTCTATGGAGATTCTCAATCATCCAGGTCATGGTTGTCCCAAAGGTGCTTTTCAACTGGACTTTTTTGGTTTTTCTTCCTTGAAAATGTTTTGCTTCTGATCCAAGAAACCTCTTGAGAACTAAAAATTGCCTTTTGAAAAGTCGTATTATTTACTTTCACCTTTTACCAAAAATACCCCCTACTTTAATGTGGCTCATTTCCCTATTTTAATTTCAAACTATTTCTCATTCACAGTTTCTGTATTCCCTGAATTGTTAATTACAGATAGTCCTCAGCTTACAACTATTCATTTATTGATGGTTCAAAGTTGCAACTCTGAAAAAAGTGACTTGTGATCATTTTTCATATTTATGATCACTGCAGCATCCCCGCATACGATCAAAATTCAGATAATTAGTAACTGGCAGGTATTTTTCACGGTTCAAGTGTACCAGGATTATGTGACCTTCTTTTGTGACTTTGTGACAAGCAAAGTCAATGGGGAAGCCAGATTCACTTAACAACTGTATTACCAACTTAACTGCAGTAATGGCAAGAAGAAAATGAGGCAAAATTCAACAACTGTCTCACTAAGCAACAGAAATTTTGGGCTTAACTGTGGTTGTAAATCGAGGACTACCTACCGGTATATAACCACAACTCCACCCAATCCTAGATTTGGAACTACCATGAATATAACAGGATTGCTGTGTTTTACGCTCCCGATTTCACGATGCCATTCTCTATCTCTAATATAGTATCTTCCCAGAACTCATCAAAACATCTTTGATTGCAAAGTATTCTTTTCTTTGGTCTTTCAAAGGAAGCTACTCCTAAACATTAGCTGGAAAAAAAATAGTCGCTTCTAAAAGTTCTCTGAAATAGTCAAGTATGCTATCTTTCTAGAGCACAGGTCTGCAACCCGTGGCTCTGGAGCCGCATGCGGCTCTTTCAGCCATCTCCTGTGGCTCCCAGTCCTCTGCCATGTGCAGTCCAAAAAAAAAAGTGGGACTAAAAAAGTTCAACCAATCAATTCAAATATGCAGGGTAGGTGCATATCTCGCCTTGGCTCCACTCTTCAGTCAAACCCTGTTCTGGCACATGCGCACACATTTTTTTGTGGCTCCCAGTTTTTCCTTTTGTGAGGGAACCGGTTCCGAGTGGCTCTTTCACTGTTTCAGGTTGCTGACCCCTGTTCTAGAGGAAGAATACAGCATAATCAAGATGGAAATGCTCATTCTCTTCTGCTGGATTTTAGGTATTGGGGCTTTTTAAAAGAAAAAGGCCACTGTGACCACCTAAATATCTATGACATACCAATTTCTTATTTACTATAGTACTATTTCTGTTACTTGGTTATTATTCCCCTTCTTTTGGATCAAAGTACTGCTTTAATTTATATTACTACCAATTCTATTAGGTACCAAAGCATTCACTCATTAGACATGTAAGTGTAGTATAAAGTTTTTAATAAATGAAATACTGAGATACCTCTAGGTGGGAAGATCTTGGGAGCAAGGAAGCCAATCTGAATGGCGTCACTAAATATTTATATCAATTTAGGAGGATATTCTAACTTCAGAAAACCCTTATGTGCAGAATGGCCTGCTGTGACTCAGCATGGATGCAACACACATAACAGACAAGAATGTCATTCTCCACATGAATGATGAGTGCAATATTTTAAGCATCAATATGACCCAAAATTTCATGGTGCAAATACATCTTTCCATATTTAACCAGTTTGCAACAAGCTGTAATAACACTATTACTGAAATTAAAATGTGTTGAAGCTATAAAAAACCCCATCAAATTACTAGGGTTATGAGATAGTTGCTCATTTTTTATGTATTTTTATTGGAAAATAGTAGTTACAGTCTAGCTTTAAATCCTGCAAAGCAAAACACAACCCAAAACTTTAAGAAAGGAAAAGGGCCGTGTAATCTTAATAAACATTTTATCTCTATTATACACAACAGACATATTCTCTTTTTTATTGTATCACTGTTACTGTTTGCCATAAAATTGTTTTCAAAAATATAAAAACTAGAAAAATTAAGCATCCTAAAAATATTACCCACAACTTGATGGTTCATATGTAATTCAAATGTAACTGAGATACGAGGGTTTTTTTAATATGACAGATTTCCAAGATTTTTTAAAACTTAACATTCCAAATATTTTCCATCCAAGAGTACGAGAAATCTGTGTTACATAATTCAACGGGTTATCGGTACTTTTAATGAAATACAACAATCTTGGTTAAACTTCACAGATGCAAGCCAGCCCATATACCTCAAGGTTGGCCGCAAGCCTCATAGAAATGCTTTGATTTTTCAGTAAAGATAATTTCACACATACCACCACCATTGTTGTATTGCAGTCATTTCTACAAATGGGGTAAAGTCAGAAAACATACACTGCACATACAGTAGTTGACTGTTAAGCGTGTAGCAACCATCTAGCATTTCAAAGCCAGTATTTCTGCAGATGGGGGTCCACTCTGCCTAGTCAACCTCTACTCTTAACACAGACCACTGTCTTACACACCTCGTTGTGATCCAGCATTCAGCTATTAAAAAGGCTCAAGATGGCACAGCAAGCCAGATTGCTCACACCCAAGCCATGTCAAGCTGATTCAATACTGGTAGGCTCCAATACTCTTTTCAGTCACACTTCAAACAATTACAGCAAACACAAGTTTTGCAATTCTCCCTTTTTAACCGTTTACTCGATAGAGACCAGGCTACGTTTTTTCCTGGGAAAAAGGGATGGATAATGCTTTAACGCCTTGGGAACAGGATGACAGACAAAAGGAACAAGCCAGGGCAAACACACAAGGGAACCAGTGTTGCACTGATGATAGTTTAATTCCCAATTCCCTCCTTCTCTCCACGAGGTTATCCCAAAGTCCTAAAGACACACAGCTCACACTGCCTCTCCACTTAAGGCTTTTCACAAACCCGCACACCACAACCCTGCGCCAGCCTCTTCTTGGGACCGACAGTCGACTCCCTCCTGTGTGCTCGGCAAAGGCGAGGCAGCCGTTTATTACTAACCACCACCACCACCCTTCCCACAGCAACAAGTCTTGCCAAATGTCCCTCGGCCACTTCCCAGACACACAACAACCCCGAGAGGTAGGCTTGAGGGGGGGGGGGTGAAAGGCTTGAACTTTTTCTCCATCCGGGGATAACTCGGCCTTTGAACCCAGAGTTGACCCGCGTTTGGGGGGAAGGGGGAGGTCGCTTCTCATTCTCACGTGCACACCCCTCCCCCGGGACCCCTCAAACGCGGGTTTTGTCCCCTTATAAGCCCGCCTTTCCCTCCTCCCCACCTCTAATGAACTAAAACCGCCCATTATCTCCACCCAACATAAGGAAGGGGTGGGCGCGCGCTGGCCGGGAAGGATAGGAGTTGTAGTCCAACCTAAGAGCCAAGGGAGTTGCCGAGAGGCTCGTGGGGGCCTCTTCCCACCCCACCCGCCCCACAGAGAGGGGCGCCGCCGGTCCGCTTTTTCCCCCAAGCCCCCCCCACACCCCGGCTGAAAAAAAAGGGGGCAGGAAGGGGGCCCTTGCCCTCAGAGAAGCGTACCCACGACTCCCAGGGCCGAGCAGGGCCGCAGTTCCTCCCCGACCTACCTCGCCCACCTCACCGAAAGGAAGACGGAGGGCGCCGAGATCCGAGCAGGCCAGTCCAGGCCTCCCACCGCCAAACCCGAAGCCAGAGGAAAGGGAAGGGAAGGGAAGGGAAGGGGCGCGGCCGGGCGCCTGTCTGTCACCGCGTCGTGCCCGCCCCCCGCCGCCGAAAGAGCCAATCGAAACACCGCCCGCGGCTACAACTTTTAAGGCGCCGTGTCCGCCTCCCTTCCCGTTGCTCGTCACTACTACGCGGGGTGGTACCGCCCAGCCTCGCTGTTTGCGATCTTTAGGCGCGCCTCCCCCTTCCCTCCACACCCCCCCCCGCGGTGTGGCTCCTAATGGAACGCGCCGCTGAGCGGGACAAAGAGCCGAAAGGGACGCCCGTCTCTTCTGCGACCCCGCCCGGCCTCGCCAAAGCGTGGAAGAAAAAAAAAGAGGCTGGGCTGGGCGATCCACACTGCCTGGTGCAGGGGTCTTCAAACTTGGCCCTTTCATGACTTGTGGACTTCAACTCCCAGAATTCCTCAGCCAGGCGGGGGGGTGGGAAGAGGCACACTGGCTGAGGAATTCTGGGAGTTGAAGTCCACAAGTCATGAAAGGGCCAAGTTTGAAGACCCCTGGGTGGGTCAGGTAGCCGGGCTCCCTTCCTGCCGTCCGAAAGGTTTCTGAATCACTTTAAACACCGGGTCGGGGTACTAATGCGATGGCGTCTTTTATTAGTAATGCTAATCGTGCATTTATTTTATTTGTTATACGCCAATATGATAACTCTGTACGTGCCGCTGCTCTCCCGGAGACCGTTAACAGTGGGTCGCAAAATAAGATTTAAGCACAAACTAGAGATCTATTGTGCTAGATGGTAAGGAATGCAACAACCTTTCATCTCGCGCCACGCACTGACTTAAGCCAAAATGTGATTTGTGCAAACACGGCTGATTGTCATTTATTCCATAAGCCATGGATAAACAACCCATGGTTTAATATGGATTTACCGTGCTAATAAAACTTCTTTCTCAGCCCAACTGCTACGTTTGCTTTCTGTAGGTGCACAGAACTGGGGCATTAAATGGTTAGTCGAAACATTTAGATCAGTATAAAAAGTCTTACCATGATTAACAAAACAAATTTATATATTAAATTGTAATTATGTAAGCTTTGCTATTTCCTATATGAGAAGAAGAAATGCTTTTTTTGACTCATTTGCTAGAAAAATCATAGCAAAGCAGCCTATCTTTTAAAAATAATTCAATTTCTCATACGCAAAAATATAGTGGCTATATAAAGGTGTGTAAAAGAAGAGGAGATGGGATCACAGATGAATGGAGGCTGATTACTAATAAAAAATATATTGAAGTCGTTTGCCGAGGATTGAATTGCAAAACAATTATATAAAGGAAGACGTTAGAAGGAAAAGAAAAAACAAAGTCATCGTTGGATAGAGCCAACAAGGTCTTCAAAAAGAAAATGGTGAGGAAGTTTGAACAAAATGAAATTGTTTAGACATATTGCAAAGAGAAACATATGGAAATGTCCCTTCATAAAAGTGAAGGAGAATAAGGAAAGACATTTATTCTAGTACCTATTCTGGTTCCCTGATTATTAAACATCTTAGTGAGCACTGGCTTAGGCTTCCAACAATTATCAAGAATATGGGCTTATTGCAAACAAATCATTTACTATTTTGACAGTTGATATAAATAGTCCTCGACTTATGACCACAATTGAGCCCAAAATTTCTATTGCTAAGCGAGAGAGTTGTTAAGTGAATTTTGACCATTTTACAACCTTTCTTGCCACAGTGGTTAAGCAGATCCCTGAAGTTGTTAAGTTAGTAACACAGTTGTTAAGTGAATCGAACTTCCCCATTGACTTTGCTTATCAGAAGGTCGCAAAAGGGGATCACATGACTTCGGGACACTGCGACCGTCATAAATATGAGCTAGTTCCCAAGCATCTGAATTTTGATCATGTGACCCTGGGCACGCTCAAATTGTACGTGTGAAAAAATGGTCATAAGTCACTTTTTTCAGAGCCATTGCAATTTCAGTCACTAAATGAATTCTTGTAACTCGAGAACTACCTGTAGCTTAATAGATTGGTGGAATTCTATAGATGCAGTAGATTTTAACCTCAGCAAAGCATTTGGCAAAGCCTCTCCTACCATTAATAAAGTGGTAGAATATTGGCTAGGCTAGATGACATAGCTATTAAATAGATTCATTGCTGGATGAAAATGAGCTCTATTATGTGCAAAGCACTGTTCTTGGCCGGTGCAGTTTTATCACTGATCTGGATAAAGGGGGTCAGGGGAAGATCACAAAATTGGCAGAGAGGACATAAGTGGGAGTAGTGGCTAATGCGTAGGAAGATAGAAGGTTCAAAGTCCTGCATCTGAGATTTGGTTTGAAAAGAAGCCTGAAGTGTGATGCAAGTGCTAAAAAGGCAAATGCGATTTTGATATATATTAATAAGCACAGAATCCAGATCGTGGGAAATAAACATTTCGTTCTAATCTGCCTTGGTTGGGACCCACTTTGGAATACTGAGCCAAATTCGGGGCATTGCAGCCTAAAACAGACATCAATAAACTAGAAAAAGTTCGGAGGAGGGCTATCTGGAAAAGTCCAATGAGAAATAGTTTTTTTAAAAATTGCAGAAGACAACTGAAGAGAGATGTAGTGGTCTTAAGTTTTTAGACATCTAAAAGACTTTTGTTAAGGAAGATCTGGACTTGTTCTTTGTATCCATTTTGGCAAAGCTAATAGAACAAAACTACAGAGAAGCAGATTCAAGCTGATATGAGAATTAATAAAATTGTGTATTTTTTATTTAATAGATGTATATAGCTTGTTTCTTAGTCCTGTCTCTACTGAAAGAGTGTAAAAATATGATGTCCTTCTTAGGAATCTAACCAGGTGTATCTCCAAACTTGGAGACTCTTAAGACTTTGGACTTCAATTCCCAGAATTCCATAGCCAGTATGGCTGACTGAGAAATTCTGGGAGTTGAAGTCCACAAGTCTTAAAAGTTGCCACGTTTAGAGACCTCTGATCTAACCCACTAAAGTTAAATAGGAATTTTACTTGTTAGTAGGGTAAGTTACATGGTTACATTATCTGGGAGCCTTACTGAATTAAAATTGGACTTCTGCAAAAGTTCGTAAGGTCATATTAGATTGTGTATGTTTTTACTGCAGAATACATTACTGCAGAATACATCTGCAGTAAATATTTAACAAAATCATGACAAATGGGTTATCTGCAAAGGATAAAGCTACACCCATACTGTACAGCATTATGCATATACTTTTGGGGCAGTTGGTAACCTGATAAAATCCGACTTCATCATGTGGAATGAAATTAATCAAGCCTAGAGTTGCACACATGGAGACTTGTATTTAATGTGTTGCATAGTGTGTGGCACCATGCCCAATGTCAACAGAACTGAGAGAACCAGCCAAACTTTGCCTGCCACTCGTTGCCCTATGCATGGTGGAACGTGTTAATAGAGATTAAGAGTGTACAAATGTTTGATTTAGGCAGAGCACTCATTGGTCCATCAAAAGGCAGGCATAATCAACCACAAAGGGAATAAGTGTTTTTAATCAGCTGCTGTACAATTTTGCACGTTTACTTGGATGCAAGGCCCATTTATTGCTGTGGCCTAAAATTGAAGCATTTGTGTAAGGTGCACTTCTCCACCAAACTCATAAAAGTATTACTTAAGTGTCAGGCACATAAACTAAGCCTTACCCATCTCAGAAAAACTGTTTTCATGATAAAGAGGAGGTAGGTAGGTACAGTGCCGTAACTTCTTTGAAACAAAAATCATCTCTACTATTCTCATGGTGGAGATTACTCACAAATTAAAACCCGAGTTTACAAAACAATAGTAAAAAAAATAAGTGGATATAAGAAATCCATACACCCGTTAAAATGCTAGCTTTTTGAGATGCAAAAAGTCAGACCAAGATAAATCACTTCAGAATTTCCACCTTTAATATTTTTTATTTATTTATTTATTTTATTTTAATTCCATTTATATCCCGCCCTTCTCCGAAGACTCAGGGCGGCTTACAAGCTTAGCAGTAGCCTTCATTCTATGTATATGCCTGCTTATTAGGGCTTTCATACACCCCCCCAAGTGGCATTATTACAAAGTCAGCTTAATTGCCCCCAACAATCTGGGTCCTCATTTTACCTACCTCGGAAGGATGGAAGGCTGAGTCAACCTTGAGCCTGGTGGGATGCGAACCTGCACTAATTGCAGGCAGCTGGTGTTACTTAAGGAGGCATTAGCCCACTGCTCCACCAAGGCTAAAATATAAGTTGTACAATTCAGTTGAAACAAAAACCTGAAAGCTTTTAAGGGGGAAATAATTCTATGTGTACACACCCTTAAACTAATACTTTGTTGAAGCATCTTTTGATTTTATGACAGCCTACAGCAGGCATGTCAAACTGCCGGCCTACAGGCCGGATGCGTCATGCTGAAACCGCGCAATGAGGAAAAAGTCCTGAGACTTCGCGAGTTTGACATGCCTGGCCTACAGTCTTTTGGGATAGGAGCCTATCAGCAATGCACATCTTGCCGTGGGAATCTTTGCTCACTTCTTCCTTGCAAAAGTGCTCCAAGTCTGTCAGATTGCGAGGACATCTTCTGGGCACAGCCCTCTTCAGGTCACCCCACAGATTTTCAATTGTATTCAAGTCTGGGCTCTGGCTGGACCATTCCATAACTTTTGATCTTCTTCTGGTGAAGCCGTTCTTTTGATGCTTTGTAGGTATGCTTTGGGTCACTGTCACATTGAAAGGTAAAATTCTTCTTCATCTGCAGCATTTTAGCAGAGGCCTGAAGGTTTTGTGCCAAAGTTGACTGATACTTGGAACTGTTCATAATTCTCTCCACCTTGACTAAAACACCAATTCAGCTGAAAAGCAGCCCCAAAGCATAATGCTGACACCACCATGCTTCACTGTGTTTATGGCGTATGTTTGGTGATGTGCAGTGTTGTTTTTGCACCATACTTTTTTGAATTATGGCCAAAAAGTTCAACTTTGGTCTCATCTAGCACATTTCCCCACATGCTTTTGTCAGACCTGATGTAGGTTTTTGCAAAACGTAGGCGGGCCTGGATGTTTTTCTTCATACGAAAAGGCTTCTGTCTTGCTACCCTACCCCGCAGCCCAGACATATGAAGAATCAGGGCTTTTTTTATCATAGAATGCTCAGAACGGAGTTCCGGCACCTTTTTTGGATGGAACCTTGTAGGATAGGCAAGGCGGGTTGTATGACGTGTGAGTTCCGGCACCTTTTTCTTTTACAAAAAAAGCACTGTGAAGAATACAGGAGATAGTTGTTGTATGTAGTACACAACCAGTACTTGCCGGAACTTCCTGCAGCTCCTTTAATGTTGCTTTAGGCCTCTTGGCAGTTTCTTGGACCAGTGTTCTTGTTTCTTCATTAAGTTTGGAAGGATATCCAGTTCCAAAAACTGTTGTGCCATATTTCCTCCACTTGTTGATGACTGTCTTCACCATATTAAGAGACTGGACAATCACCTGTCTGAGATGGTGTAGGTTCTCCTGCTTAAGCGGGGGGGGGGGGGGCTGGACTAGAAGACCTCCAAGGTCCCTTCCTGCTCTATTCTAAATTCTATTCTATTCTATATCTAATGTCTTGTATTTTTTTTGTATCCTTCTTCTGATACCTTCAAATAATGAGATCCCTTTGATGCGTTGTAAGCTTTTTGCAGACCACGGCTTCTGCTGTAAGAGGCAACTGAACGAATATCAGAAAATTCCTACTTCCACAGCTGAACATTATATGGGCATGATCAGTCATTTTAACTGATGGCAGGTGTGCACTATTTAACATCAATTTGAATGTGATTGGTTAATTCTGAACACAGCCTTACTTATAAGAGGGTTTGCACATTTATGCAACTACATTATTGTACATTTTTACTCTTATTTTCCGCATGAAAGATTTCAGGTTTTTTCCATTGAACTGTTCAACTTAACGGTGGGAAAAAAAATCCTGAAGTTATTTATCTTGGTCTGATTTTTTTTTCCCCACATCTCAAAAACCTGACGTTTTAATGCTTGTGTAGTCTTTTTATGTCCACTGTATTGCTCCATGAAATATGGCAGAAAATGTTTTAAATTTGTCTACATGCTACAGTCGAATGCTTCAAAAAACCACCATAGAGCTAAACGTATTCTGTTCAATCTTATAAGAGGTTTGGTCTTGATACATCAAAATCAGTTGCAACATCCAAAATGCATCATAGATCTTTTATAGGACTGTTTTCTAAGAAGAATAAAAAAATGGGAAAACTGATAAAACAATCAGGATCCATATTTAACAAAGAAGGACTGACAACTTTATAGATAAGGTGAATTGGCTCATATAAGGGCTCTGACTCAGGTACTGTTTTGAAATAAATTAAGCAAGATAAATAAATGCTATTTCCTGAAACTCCCAGAACTATGCTTTGAGGGTCCACAAGCACTACCTGCTTCTTGCATAAAACAAGAATTACCTGGGAAGGCCTTGAGATCCGTTAGCATTTTTAATACATAATAGTAAGAGTTTTCTCCTTGCTTTTCTTCTATCATTACACTGTATGCGACGAGGAAGACTAACCTTTTTATTGGCAAAGCTTCAAGTAAGACTTAATAAACTCCATCTAGCTTGCATTCCATATTCTCTGGAACCAAGATGGCAGAAATGGCTGCTCTCACGCTAGGAGTAACTTGATAAGACTATACTGCACAGCGCCTTTTGCTGCATCATTTCTGCCAGAAGTGGTGAGAATGGCACCATATTGTCTGCAAACATCTCTGCATTTTGGAAAACAGGACTGTTGGGTTGGGACTATTTGCTTATCCATCTGTGGGCAACAAATCCATCCATTCACTAGAATAATTTGCCTTAGAAGCCAATACATAGCTGATGCAAATTGTATTTGCCATAATTTTCACACCTGAACTAAGTACTAAAACAGGGGAGATCAACAAATAAAAATGCATACTAGAGTACAAGAGTTTTGGGTCTAACGTTCCTAGAACGCTAACAAGATTCTCCTTCCAGGTGGCAAACCAGTGAACATCTTTTAAATCACTCTAGTAGGGAAAATGACAGAATGCAAGCACAAAATGTTGGGAGAACTAATGTCAAAGTGCTACCAACAGGGCTGGCAAATTACTGTATTGTCATTTCATTTTAATAGCTCCGATCGCCACAAAATGTTCGGCAGCCCACCGATCCAATTCTACAGCTAGCTAGCCTAAGAGCCACCTGCAAATGCAACCAACAGATGGAAAGAAAGTATTCGCTTTCAATTCTCCGTTTCGAGACAAGAGAGAAAAGATTCGACATTTGGGAAGGGAGAGAATTCCAGAACATGGGTGAATGCGGACGTCCCACCCTGATTTTGTGCGCTACGCCGCCCCAACTCGCAGGCAGGCACCTGTTGGCTTTGATTTCTCCTCTTTCTCCGGTCCAGCCCGAGTGAGCTTTTTTTTCCCCAGATTACCACCTCGATCCCGGAATGCCCCCCCCTCCCTCCCTCCCTCCCTCCCCAAAAACGGACGGGAAGCAATGCTGTGCACTGATGGAAACGAGCACGTTCAAGACACGCCGGACAAGTTGCAGAGCGGAGAAATTAGGCCAGATTCGGATAATTTAAATAAATAAATAAAGAAAGAAAGAAATTGGGGGGGGAGAGGAGAAGAGGAGAGGAGAGGAGAGGAGAGGAGAGAAGAGAAGAGAGAAGGGAGGAGAGGAGAGGAGAGAAGAGAAGAGAAGAGAAGAGAGAAGGGAGGAGAGGAGAGGAGAGGAGAGGAGAGGAGAGGAGAGGAGAGAAGAGGAGAGAGAAGGGAGGAGAGGAGAGGAGAGAAGAGAAGAAAGAGAGAAGGGAGGAGAGGAGAGGAGAGAAGAGAAGAGAGAAGGGAGGAGAGGAGAGAAGAGAAGAGAGAAGGGAGGAGAGGAGAGGAGAGGAGAGGAGAGGAGAGGAGAGAAGAGAAGAGAAGAGAAGAGAAGAGAAGAGAAGAGAAGAGAAGAGAAGAGAAGAGAAGAGAAGAGAAGAGAAGAGAAGAGAAGAGAAGAGAAGAGAAGAGAAGAGAAGAGAAGAGAAAAGAGAGAGGCAGAACCTCAACGTCTGAAACCTAGCCGGTTTCTGACCCGGGAGATCGCAGCCACTTGTAAGCAGGAACTTGTCAAGCGAAGTGTGTGTGTGTGGGGGGGGGTTGTCTGCCTTTCTCCTCCTGGTACAATTTAAAAGCCGGGAGCCGCAAAATAGGCTTGTGCCGGGACTCCCCAGCCGCAATTTGAAACAGGTGCCCCGGCTGGAGGCAGGACCGGGTCCACCCCTCCCTTGCGGCAGAGAGCCGTCGCCACGCCCACCCGGCCTCTCCGATCCGCCCCTGGGATTTCCGCGAAACGCCGCCGGCTGCGCAGAAAGTCCGGGCGAGGCGGGAGGGACGCGGAGGAGGGGAGGGGGGGTGTCGGGGCGCCCCCCCCTCCCCTCCCCTCCTCTGCCTCCCCCCCCCCCCAAAAAAAGCGCCTGGCAAGCCGCTTGGCTGGCTGCACGCCTCCGCCCCACCCCGAAACAACCGCGCGGTCAGAACGCGAACAGATCGGGGATCTTGGGGAGGGGGGGGGTTTCCCATCAGAAAAAAAAATATCCTAATTTTTTAAAAATAAATAAATAAAAATAAAAATAATTAAAAATAAAAAAATGGCCGTAGGCAGACTTTGGGCTACGTGCTGCGACCGTCTCTTTTGTTTCAGAGGAGGAAACGGTGGCCAATTGGCCCTGGATCCCCACCTTTTTTTTTGTCCTCCTCCCGCTGGGTTTTTTTTCTCTCTCTCTTTTTTTCTTTCCTCTGGATCTGGCTGCAACGTGGGTGGATTATTTTTTTTTTCCCCGGGGCAAGGAAAAAGACGCCCCTGGCTTTCCAACTGGAGCGACGCCGACCCGGAATCGGCAGCGGCTGGGGAAGAAGGGGTTGCCTTTTAGAAGTGCCGCGCGCCTCTTTCTCACGACCGAGGAGCTCCGCGCACACAACACGCTACTTGCGATTTCTCCCCGGCGCCGTCCGTGCCTTCTTCCTTCTGCCGCGCGTTTTGGCAAGGCTTCTGGCTCGGAATGTCACAACACAAATGCGTCCATTGTGCCTTTCGAGCGCTCCGGAGCCTCGCTTGAACTAGATCCCCTTCTTTTCTCCCACTTCCCTCGTGTGCTCATCCAACGTGATGGACAGTTGCTATGGTTTCGCGGCTCTGACGTCAAAGACATTAAAGAGAGACCGGGTGGGGGGGGGGAGAAGAGGACGCGCGTTTCTCACTGCTGGGGTAACTCGTAAAGAGCGAGGATTTCTTCTCCAGCTGAGTCTGGCAGGGCGTAGTCCAAAGTCTCCCAGCTTTGTGTAATTAGGGTGGGTGAATTGCTCCAGAAATCTGAAAGCTTTTCTCTGGGTCTCTAAAAGAAAGGAGAGAAGAAGGAAAAAAAATCCTCTTTTTGCAAAGGGGTAAAGGATCTGGGGGTGTGCACAGAATAATAGTGCAAAGGTTTTATTAATTACTCGGTGCATATCCTGCACAGAGTAATACTGCAAAGATTTTATTAATTACTCTGTGCATTTCCTGCAGGTAAGCACCTACTAAGCAAGTCCAGTTATAATTAAATGCCTGCTTCTATACCCTCCTTGCTTTGTAGCAGGAAACTGAAGGTGGTTGTGTTCTAAGCTAGCTTTTCCCTACACCTCCATCACCAACTGGCTAGCTGTACCGAGCGCCCGTTTTTGTGTGAATTAAATAAATGGGTAAAGAGAAGAAACTGTGGTTTAGAAAACTGGTCAGCCAGAGAGGTTCAGAAAGCTTAGCGGACAGGAAGACGTAGGGCCTTTGCCTACAGAGGCAAAAGTATCTTTGGGGAAGCAAAACATAGTTGTGTAAATATGGATAAAGGTCCCTTGCAAAAGAGCATTAAGTTTCCGAGGTTTATTTCATCACAATGCCCTCAAAAAAAAAAGAATCATGATTTATTTATTTTTCAAATTTATTTGCCTTCTGGAGCCATAAATCTTCCCTGACAGTAAGTGTGGTTAGGCTGGGTATCTGAAGTAGCTTATCAAGAAACAGCTGGTGGGTTCATGATGTTCTGAGCTTGGTTGTTACCAGCCATTGGAAACACCCAGATTAGCCGGAAACAGTGCTTAATAAACAACCAGGGACAAAAACAATACTATAATCAAAGAACTCTCAAAGAAGAAGCAGCTAAGACTGGCAGGATAAACCACCACATGTAAACAGCAAGCAAACTTCATTTGTCCTGGCACTGATGATGCTACTTAGCCTGGTAGATGAAGTGTCTGCAGGAAGACAAATCCACTGCAAAGAACACCAAGAGTTGCATTATTCAATCCTGAGCTACATGTATTCTTCACAACAGTTGTTCAACTTACAGTCATTTACGAGACCATTTGAAGTTACAACAGACCCTCGGAAAGGGACTTATGACTTGGCTTTGAAGTTCCAGCGTCATGTCCCCTGTGGTCTCATGATCACAGTTTGGGGACTTGGCAACTGGCCCACGTGGACAGCCTTTTGCAATGCTCCATGGTCAATTTGACTACCAGATTTATGAGGGTTTTGCCAGATTTTCCGGCTGCATTTGCAACACATGCCATTGAATAGAGTTATCTAGATTTGGTTTAGGTCAGGGGTGTCAAACTCGCAACGTCGCGTGATGTGTTGTGACATATCGTGACTTTTTTTTGCCATTGCCAGGAATGGGGTGGGCACGGTTTTGCTTTGATGAATCCGGCCTGCAGGCTGGCAGTTTGACACCTGTGGTTTAGGTGTAGCCTCTGGTGTGAACTGAACTGGTCTGGTGAGTTTATGAGTGAGGATCTTTTCTGAAGTCACAGACTGGGTTAATTCAGGATCCATGTTGCATGAATGCAGCCCAGATCTCCATCCAATAGACTGGAACGGAGATGATGGTGGGGGAAGATGCAAGAATGTAAGAGACACAACATGTTATGGGGAAAACAGCAAGAGGAAAGAGTATTATTTATATTTAATAGAATAAAATAACAGAGTTGGAAGGGACCTTGGAGGTCTTCTATCTAGTCCAACCCCCTGTTCAAGCAGGAAACCCAGTATCATTTCAAACAAATGGCTGTCCAATCTCTTCTTAACAACCTCTAGTGATGGAGCACCCACAACTTCTGGAGGCAAGTCGTTCCACTGTTTAATTGTTTTCAGCATCAGGAAATTTCTCCTTAGTTCTCGGTTGCTTCTCTCACATTAGTTTCCATCCATTGCTTCTTGTCCTGCCTTAAGGTGCTTTAGGGAATAGGTTGACCCCCCTCTTCTTTGTGGCAGCCCCTCAGTTGGAACACTGCTAGTCCTTCTTTTCATTAATCTAGACATGTCCAATTCCTGCAACCGTTCTTCATATGTTTTAGCCTCTAATCCCCTAATCAACTTTGTTTCTTTTCCCTGCACTCTTTCTAGAGTCTCAGCCTCTTCTTTGATATCATAGCAACTAAAACTGGATTTGTCACCTTGAGTTATTTACAGTGCTTTTTTTGTAAAAGAAAAAGGTGCCGGAACTCACACATGTCATACAACCTGCCTTGCCTACCCTACAAGGTTCCATCCAAAAAAGGTGCCGGAACTCCGTTCTGAGCGTTCTATGAGAAAAAAAGCCCTGGTTATTTATAAAGTAGTAAAAGTGGCATAAAAATCTAACAAATAAAAGGAAGGGGAAAGAAGTCTGGGATAAAGAGACTAAATAGTAATGTGAGTTATACTTATAAATAAGTAAAATGATACAAATAAATGGTACATTATTTATA
The DNA here is from genome assembly GCF_964194415.1 of Vipera berus. Lineage (NCBI taxonomy): Eukaryota > Metazoa > Chordata > Lepidosauria > Squamata > Viperidae > Vipera > Vipera berus. The sequence goes on along the minus strand of NC_138207.1, from coordinate 11,932,815 downwards.
TAACCTCCTGTCAGGCTCAAGAAAACCCAAGAAAGACATACAGTGATTCTTCCAAGCAGATTTCTTTATTGTTCAACACCTACAGACAGACTCTTGCCAAACTGAAGCAAACTGCAACCTCCATAAAGCATATACTCTGAGAACCATTAGGGAGGGCCTGTCTTCACCCTCTGACTCTCACACAAACTATCTGAACTGAATTTTCTCTTGGTCCTCCGGAATGCACCCCTCCCTCTTGGGAATCCAGACTACATTCCATTACAGCTGTCCCTTTCACGCAAGGGACTCTGAGTGGCTTGCAAGATTTCAAAACAAACAACCCCTCCCTGCCCAAACATAATACCACCTCCACCCCGATGCCCAAAGATAAACTACAGGTAGCCCTTGGCTTACAATCATTCTTTTAGTGACTGAAGTCACAAGGACATTGAAAAAGAGTGACATATGACTGTTTTTTACAGTTATGACCATTGAGCATTGCCGTGACCATGTGATCAGAATTTGGATTCTTGGCAATTTATTACAATATGAGCAACTGGCTCATATTTATTACAAGTGCAGTGTCCTGGGGACATGAAACCACCTTTCGTGCCACAGAAGTAAGTGAATCACTACGGTTAAGCTAGTAATACAGTTGTCAAGTGAATCTGGCAGATTCACTTAACAATTGTATTACTAATTTAAGAACCGTAATAATTCACTTAACATCTGTGGGAAGAAAGGTCATAAAATGGGGCAAAACTCACGTAACTGTCTTGTTTAACAATGGAAATTCTGGGCTCATTTGTCATAGGTTGAGGTCTATCTATATTAATTATAAACCAGCAATAGTAGCAGAATTCATTTTCCCCACCTCTTAAATCCTGGGGGAACAGTCTGGTCTTCAATGCCTTGTAAAAGGCTAACAAGGTTATAGGTAGCCTTTGACTTACGATCACAGTTGAGCCCAAAATTTCTGTTGCATTTGTCAAGTGAGGTTTGCCCCATTTGACAACCTTTCTCGCCACAGTTGTTAAGTGAATCATTGCAGTTGTTAAGATAGTAATATGGTTAGCTGAATCTGGCTTCCCAGGAGGTCACAAAGGGTGATCACGTGAACCTGGGACCGTATAACTGTCATAAATATGAGTCAGTTTCCAAGCATCTGAATTCTGATCATGTGATAATGGAGATGCCATAACAGTCATAAGTGATAAGTCAATTCTTTCAGTGCCGCTGTAACTTCAAACAGTCACTAAATCAACTGTTGCAAGTCAAGGACTACCTCTATTTAGACCACTAGAAGGAAAGCTGAGATGATAAATTTCATGATGTCTTTACTTGTCATTGGTGGTTAGAGACCTACTTAAGTTCATCATTGCTTAAGTTCCAGAGAACACAAATGGACTTAAGTCTCTTTATATCTCATCATCCAACTCTGATTCTTGCTGCTCTATTCCCTGCCTAATCCTGTTGCATACTGGGACACAAGCTCCAACACAAAACAAGAAGCATGATTGTGAAGCTGAATTCTGGGATTCAAATAGGCCATTTGTTATTAATTGCAGCTGCTTCTTACTCTCTTCCACTTGCTGCCTGGCTATTGACACCTATTTCAACAAATAAGCAATAACATATCAAAAGGAAATAAGGATTTATTTAACTTGCTCTTATGACAAAAAAGGAACGTTAAATTCTTGACACGATATTTCTTTTCCCCTAATTGCAAGCTTTTTTTTTTTTAAAAAAAGCAGAACTTGACAGACACTGGATATTCTTAGAGCTGAAGGAAAAAATAAGTCAGAAGTGTCATCTCCTCCCCAAGTTACATTAGCTTGAATGGTAATACGATTATCATCAAATAAACATTGGTGGCTCACAATGTCTAGGCCTGGTCTTATTTTCCTTAACTGTAAACTTCGCTGGAGTCAACGCTTGTAGTTACTAAGATACACACACACACACATATCAGGGATTTAAACTTCTTCTGTCCCCTGTATTTTGAGTTTTGATTGGGTAGAACAAGACCAAAGGATTGCTCAATTTCCCTCTTCTTTATTTGCCATGTCATCTCCATCAACGGAAAAAACATTCAACCTGGCAATGAATAGTGAAGGTAGGATTCACCAAATAAGCAATTAAAGGCTGGATTCACATGTTACCTTAATCCAGGGTTGGATTAGCTTGTTGAGCAAGTCATATCTGCAGGTTCACATGTACTATGAGCCCAGGTGACACAATAGTTAAATGCAGCATTGCAGGCAAATTTGGACCACAGTTCAACTCCTGACAGGGCTCAAGGTTGATTCATTCTTCTATCCTTCCAGTGTTGGTAAAACGAGGAGTCAGATTTTTGGGCCAATATGCTAATAAGGTTTCTGCATTGTAAACTGCCCAGAGAATCCTGTAAAGCACTAGAGTCGGGTATATAAGTCTAAATCCTGTTGCTAATGATATTCCTACTAAAACATAAATCTTGACTTAGGAATTATAGTGCTTAAGCTCACACTAAGCAAAACCCAACATACCAGCTTGATTTGGCAAGCATAATGTGTGAACCCAGCAGAGAAGAGTCATAAATTTCCTATGCCCTCCTTTGTATGGAAATATTAAATGAGTATACCAGAATTCAAGAAGAAACTCCTTTTGGAGGACTTGGTGAAATCTTGCACCAATCAAAACATATCCATCAAAAACCTTGAAAGATGAATTCCACTCACTGAGATCCATGGCATCCAGGCTGATAGGACATAGGCAACATGGCTGGCTGGGAAATTCTGTGCGTTGAAGTCCACACATCTTAAAGTCACCTCGGTATAGTGAAGGAACCCAAAGTAGCAGCCTAAAATTTGATTACTTTTATATATATCTCCCTAGGTCTGAACTGGCAAGAAAAGCAAGAGACTTACTGTTCATTTGGTAATTTTGGCAAGAGAATGATTTTTGTATTTTTGATAGGGTGAGGATATCAAAAGTTGGAAATAACTCTCCATGTTCAACAGTTCTACAACTGTCCAACCCAGATTAATAGAACTGAACAGAGCCAATAAATATATTTCATGCACAAGCTATCTTGTATGTGGTAAATATTTTCAGTGAGTAATTACAGAGATTAGCGTTTAATAGATAGTCTTCTACTGTTAACTTAAGGTTAGTTCACAAAGATCTGGTAATATTATCATAGGAGATTTACTACTGATAGTTGCCACATGAAAGATAGCTCTTTTAGCTGTTATCAGAAGGACAGGCAATGAATGGGAGAACATAACACACCAATTTTAGCTTGTGGTCTAATGTTGAGCTTGTTGACCTATTCTTAAGAATTAGGGTTCATTCTTTCATTCCTTGTATAAATGTTGAACCATAGTTAACAAACATGGGTACAGAGTTTGCACAGTGGCTATTCACCCTAAAAGAAATAATAGAAGTATCATAGAATAACAGAGTTGGAAGGGATCTTGGAGGTCATCTCGTCCAATCCTCTGCTCAAGCTGGAGACCCTATACCATTTTAGACAAATGGCTGTCCAATCTCTTCTTGAAAGTCTCCAGAATATAGAAATGAAAGGTAGTTATGGATATCTTTGAAGGAACTTCAGATCTGCAAAAGTTTAGATTTAAATACATTCATAATACCTCAGGAACTTTAAAAAAAATGTACAAACTGTCCAAAGATTTAAACCAGCTCTAACAGTAAAAGAGAAGGTCAACTACTGGGAAACAAAGTTCAGAAGATAGAATCATATATAGCCTATCCTGCACTTCCTTCCCTAACTTCGGATGTAGTGAAGAATTTTTGTATTTAGTTGATTTCTTTGTCCACATTTTGTACGTTCTCCATATGAGACCATTATTCACATATTTTACAGTTTGAATTAAACTATTTCTTTACTTGCCCAGAGACTCGGGTGTTATTTTGGATCAAAACTGTGAAGATCTGGATTCAAAACTCTAGTCCACCATGACATTCACTGAGCAGTCTTGGGCAACAGTCCCTCGGCCAGATCTGGGGATATGACACCACCTATCTGCTGTTATCCCAAAGATGCTTTTTCAAAGGCAACTGGACTTTCTTGTTCTTCTTTGAAGACGTTTCACTTCTCATCCAAGAAGCTTCTTCAGCTCTGACCGGATGGTGGAAAATGGAAGAACAAGAAAGTCCAGTTGCCTCATGAATTACAAACAGTAATTTCAGCAATTCCAGGAAGGTTCCACACCCATTTGCACTATTCAGGAAACCCTGAGGGCACAGATAAACCTCCAGGTGGTCTCAACAACTCTCAGAGAGAATGCTAACCAGATGACTGCAAGCAATATAAATCCATCCATTCTCCACCATTCAGTCAGAACTGAAGAAGCTTTTTGGATGAGAAACGTCTTCAAGCAAAAACAAGGAATCTCCATAGACATTTACTAAGAGTTATAGTGCTGTCCCAGCTCAAGAAATGGTGGCATATCCATGTAATGTAGTTAGGTAAACTGGAAAGATTGGGGTAACATGTAGGCATTTAGCAGTAGAAAGTTCAACAATTATTTCATCTGATGAACCATTAGCTTTGGGGAGTTGTAATCAACAACATCTGGAGGGTGTCAGATTGAGGTAAGGTGTGTTAGACCAGGGGTCTTCAAACTTGGCCCTTTTATGACTTGTGCACTTCAACTCCCAGAATTCCTCAGCCAGGCACTGTCTGGCTGAGGAATTCTGCGAGTTGAAATCCACAAGTCATAAAAGGGCCAAGTTTGAAGACCCCTGTGTTAGACTAATGGATCAAAGGTAAAGGTTCCCCTGCACATGCGTGCTAGTCGTTTCTGACTCTAGGGGCCGGTGCTCATCTCCATTTCAAAGCTGAAGAGCCAGTGCTTGTCCGAGGACATCTCTGTGGTCATGTGGCCGGCATGACTAGACGCCAAAGGCGCATGGAACGCTGTTACCTTCCCACCGGAGTGGTCCCTATTTTTCTACTTGCATTTTTATGTGCTTTCGAACTGCTAGGTTGGCAGAAGCTGGGACGAGTAACAGGTGCTCACTCTGCTACGCGGCACTCAGGATTCGACCTGCCAAGCTATGGCAATAACCATAGCTATATACAATATCAGGGACACGGTGGCTCAGTGGGTTAGGACACTGAGCTTGTCGATCAGAAGGTCGGCAGTTTGGTGGGTCGAATCCCGAGTGCCGCGTAACAGAGTGAGCGCCTGTTACTTGTCCCAGCTTCTGCCAACCTAGCAGTTCGAAAGCACATAAAAATGCAAGTAGAAAAATAGGGACCACTACGGTGGGAAGATAACAGTGTTCCGTGCGCCTTTGGTGTCTAGTCATGCCGGCCACATGACCACGGAGACGTCCTCGGACAAGCGCTGGCTCTTCGGCTTTGAAACGGAGATGAGCATCGGCCCCTAGAGTCGGAAACGACTAGCACGCATGTGCAGGGGAACCTTTACTTTTTATATACAATAAGTAAAAAGAAGATTAAATAAACATATTGCCTTGCTTTTTGCTGCTAAAACTAACTTCTTAATCTAGCTGAATACTTTCCTCTCATCTCATCTCCATAATCTTGTCAGCTTGACAGTTGCATGAATAAAACCATACTTTTGACAACTTGATTACTGTATGAAACACTGGAGGATATAACTGCTAATCTTCCATGTCGTGAAGTACGTTTTAGCAACATTTAATGATATTCTGAATGTTGATACAAATAGTCATTCCATGGAACTCCACAGAAAATGCCAAGTGGGAATGGGCAAAGAAAGGAAGGACCACTCACAAATATAATGTGGAAGATTAGCCAGACCCTTAATTCATGGCAAATTCCTCTCAAAAAGCCAACGTCGAGAAGGCTAAGAGTTACTTCTCTTGAGACTATAGTTCTTATCCTCTTTTAGGGGACAGAGCTGTAAATGTCACAAATTTCATCTTCAACACATTAAATTAAGGGTGCAGTTACAATTGGACCTTGGGCCAAAGCCCGGAGCTTCATAATCCAGGCAATCTGGAATTCACACTTGATAGAATAGGAGACGATTAGGTCTGCATAAAATATCCTGGTATGAGTACTGATTAATTGATGGAGCATCAATTTTCTTCATCTTCTATACTATACCATGATTTATTGAATAAGCCAAAGTTGGTTTAGTTCCAAGGGACTAGAGGTCTCCAAACTTGGCAACTTTAAGACTGGTGGACTTCAACTCCCAGAATTCCTCAGCTAGTCATGCTGGTTGGGGAATTCTGGGAGTTGAAGTCCACAAATCCTAAAGTTGCCAAATTTGGAGACTACTGGATAGAGGGGGAAAAAGACCTTTCCACTAAAGTTGAGAGGAAAACCTTGAAATACACTGAGTTATCTTTTCCAATCCCAGCATTGTTCTCGGGGGCATCCTTAGCTGCTTTCTTTAATAACTCCACATAAGGAGTACAGCTTCTCAACCAATGTTTAGGATTTAGGATTTCTAGGACTTTCTTTCTCAAACAGTTTCTGCAGCCTGAAGAAGTTGTAAGCCTCTGCTCTTAGCTCGAAATGAGCTTATTTGTGTTAGTTGTGTACATCCCAGGAAGAATACAATACGTCTTCCTTCATTTGTAAAATAATATGAGGGTGTTTCTTTGAAACATATAACTATTAGGTAAAGGTAAAGGTTCCCCTGCACATGCGTGCTAATCGTTTCCAACTCTAGGGGCCAGTGCTCATCTCCGTTTCAAAGCCGAAGAGCCAGCACTTGTCCAAGGATGTCTCCGTGGTCATGTGGCCAGCATGAGTAGACGCCAAAGGCGCACGGAACGCTGTTACCTTCCCACCGTAGTGGTCCCTATTTTTCTACTTGCATTTTTACGTGCTTTCGAACTGCTAGGTTGGCAGAAGCTGGGACGAGTAACAGGCGCTCACTCTGTTACACGGCACTCAGGATTCGACCCGCCAAACTGCCGACCTTCTGATCGACAAGCTCAGCGTCCTAACCCACTGAGCCACTGCATCCCTATAACTATTAAGAAAGGCCATTTTTTGTCTATGTAAAATAGTTTTCCTCAGGAGGAAACTTAACCCAACTGAAGGCCCCGGGTCTCAATTTGCATTATTGTACAGGTAATTCTCAACATACAGCCATTCATTTACTGACTGTTCAAAGTTACAACAACACTGAAAAAAGTGACTTATGACTGGTTTCACATTTACGACTCTTGCAGCATCCCTATGGTCACATGATTAAAATTTGGACACTTGGCAATTTATGACAAGCAAATTCATTGGGGAAGCCAGATTCGTTTAACAAATGCTAGATTCACTTAACAACTGCAGTGATTACTTTTACAACTGTGGCAAAAAGGTTGTAGAATGAGGCACACCTCACTTAGCAACTGCCTCATTTAGCAATGGAAATTTGAGGCTCAGTTGTGGTCATAACTCAAGGACTACCTATAATGCCAGTGAAGGGAAGTAGTGGTTGGAATCCAACTCCCAAATCTGTCTTTCCTCTCTGGAATTAAGGAAACTAAATTATGTGAAGGATTCCACAACTGGGGAAAAGGTGCTACATTTAAAAAGAGAAGAAGGCCAGCATTTTTAAAAAGAGATTACAATATTTTTTTCTGAAATCCAAAACCGCAAAACTGGCTTTGTAATTTCTCAGTAGAGTTTTTTTTGCGCACACACACACACACACACACACAGAATAGGGAATAGGAAGACTGAAGGAAGGAAGGACTGTAAATGTAACAAAAGACATATTTTTCCTGACATAGTCACTGGTTATTCTGCCATTGTTTTATATTAAGAAACAACAATCTATAAAACTTCTTCAGGGGCAGAAAATCCCTTTTTGTTATCTACAGGGTTTTATGAAAGAAAGAAAAAAAAACCAATACAGGTAGTCCTTGGCTTATGATCACAACTGAGCCCAAAATTTTCTGTTCTAAGCAAGATAGTTATTGAGTTTTGCCTCATTTTACAACCTTACTTGCCACAGTTCTTAAGTGAATCACTGCTGCTGTTAGGTTAATAACATGGTTGTTAAGTGAATCTGACTTTCCCCATTGACTTTGCTTGTCAGAAGGTCGCAAAAGGTGATCACATGACCCCTGGGACAATGTGACCATCATAAATACGAGCCAGTTGCCAAGCGTCTGAATTTTGATCATGTGACTATGGGGAATGCTGCAAAGGTCATAAGTGTGAAAAACAGTCATAAGTCACTTTTCCCAGTGCCGTTGTAACTTCAAACGGTCACTGAACGAATTATAAGTGGAGGACTACCTGCAGACACAAGCAAACAGATAGTCCTCGACTTACAACAGTTCATTTAGTGACCGTTCAAAGTTACAACAGCATGAAAAATGGAACTTATGAGCGTTTTTCATAGTTACAACCTTTTACAGCATCCCCATGTGATCAAAATTCAGATGCTAGACAACTGGTTCATTGTTATGACCTTTGCGGTGTCCCAGGATCATGTGATCATCTTTTGTGACTTTTTGACAAGCAAACGTCAATGGGGAAGTCAGATTCACTTAACAACCGCATTACTAACTTATCAACTGCTGTGATTCACTTAAAAACTGTGGCAAGAAAGATCATAAAAAGGAGCAAAACTCACAAGTGTCTTACTTAACAACAGAAAATTTGGGCTCAACTGTGGTCGTAAGTCGAGGACTACCTGTATACTTCTTATTCTGAGCTTGTTCTTGTATGTACAGGCAGATGGGCACCATTTAGACATAAATGGTGAAAAACAGCCACACTGTTTTTTTTATTATTATTATTGCATTTAGTTCCAACTGAAGGAGTTCATTCTAGTTTGCAGAGCAGAGTATTTAGATCAGAGAACAGGTATGAAAAGAGAAGGTTAAACATCCTGTTCCTGATTGCTAAGTCACTACACATGTTTGCTTATAGGTAGGTGGGAAAACAGCTTGTTAAGGAGAGGCGCACCTTGTAATGGCTCTTTTTTCAAACACCCAGGGTAGATTTTTGCACAAGTGGAAATCTTTCCAGCAGAAAGTACCCTCTGCCTTTGAAAACGGCTGCTTGAAATTAATGCACTCTTAGAATACAGAGACTGATTTTACACAAAAGGTGCTTTAAGATAAGGCTTTCTGTGGGCCATCATCATGTTTGTTCACAGAATTTTAAGGAGGGGAGTTCAGATCAGATCATTTTCTAGTAGTGGCTCTCCTTTGGCTTCCAGCTGTTTTGGTCTGTCCTTTTCCTGCCTGTAAAAGATGTCCACCCAAATTGGTACAACTCCTCTAAGGTGGAAAAGATGGGATTGCTACCCTGTGTGATTTGATTGTGATTGCTTGGATGCTTCTGTTTCAAAACATCCTAGTCTGGCATAGCTCTAAAGCAGTGGTGGTGAACCTATGGCACGCGTGCCAGAGGCGGCACTCAGAGCCCTCTCTGTAGGCACGTGTGCCTTTGCCCTAACCCTGCCTCCCCCACGGCCCCCTCCTCACCAGAAGCCCCCCTGGAGTCGCCCCCAGGTGCAGCCCTTGCGGAGCAGTGCAGCCAAGAACATGGCAGCCAGGCAGTAGGGACAAGACTCCGCCTTCGCACCCCCATGCACACAGATGCTGTGGGTGAAGGGCGTGGCTGCCATGGCACTACAGGGCTGCCTGGGCGATCTGCAGTCAGCCGTGGAGGCAGTGGGTGGCCCTGTGAGTGGGTGGGGCGGGGCAGGGGGCGGGGCAGGGGTGGGGCAGGAGGCAGAGCAGGTGGGTGGGCCAGGGGGCGGGCTGTTTTTTGGGCACTCGGTCTCTAAAAGGTTCGCCATCCCTGATCTATATCATACTGGAATCCAACTATCTTCCTGTATTTAAATCTTTTAATCTGATTTATTTATTTTACATTGGTTGTGGGCATTTTTATTTATTTATTTAGCGTATGGCTGGTCACACACAATATTAAACACATTTCATATTTACAAGTTAAAACAGTTAAAACAATTAAAAAGAAGCAGTCATGTGATCACGTTTTTCAAACATCTGACAAGCAAAGTCAATGGGGAAGCCAGATTCACTTAACAACCGTGTTGCTAACTTAGCAACTGCAGTGGTTCATTTAACAACTGTGGCAATAAAGGTCATAACACGGAGAAAAAATCACTTAACAACTGTCTTGCTTAGCAATGGAAAGTTTGGGCTTGGATGTGGTCATACGTCAAGGACGACCTATACTGTATTATTATTATTGCCAGAAACTGACTTTTTTGATACTATATTTGTCCTAATTTGGGACGATAAAAGGAAAGCTTTGTCTCAGCCAGCTGTAAAGGCTTACAATTGTTGATGCCTCTTGCAAACTACAGAACCCACAATCTGCAGGTCTGAGAATAAAAATAAATTGTAGTTTATTTATGATTAATGCTCCCTTCTTGAAGGCTAAGGACATAGACTGACAAAAAAGCTCAGAGTCCTGCTGGATCTCACCTCGTCCAGCATTCTCCTATTAGCCCATTAGATACTTCTGAGAAGCCCACAAGCCAAATTTCAGCTCAAGAACCCCATTCCTTTCCTACGTCCCTAGTAAGAAATATTTGCGCGACAGCCCTTTATTCTTCAACAGCAATGTGTGGGTGGGAGTGTAAGTGTGGGTGGGTGGGTGTGCAGACAGATTCCAGCGGTTGCCATAGTGAAAGGCTGGCTTAAAGATTTTAAGTATAGGACTGTCCATGAAATATCTGCCTGGTTTAATTGAGAATGGTGTTATAGTCTTTTTAATATGACAATCAGGTTTACCTTCCTGTCTTATGTCGGTCTTACACTTGTTTTTTCTTTCATTTTTCTTGGATGGAAAACCATACCTTTCAGGTAGCTAACAAAATTGCTTTGGGGTCTCTTGAATCAATCAGATTTGGGGTAAAGATGAAAATAGTAAGGTAGCTGGGTAGAGAATAACAAAATAACAGAGTTGGGAGGGACCTTAGAGGTCTTCTAGTCCAACCTCCTGCTCAGGGAGGAAACCCTATACCATTTCAGGCAAACGGTTGTCCAATTTTTTTCTTTAAAACCTCCCGTGATGGAGCACCCACAACGTCTGGAGGCAAGTCGTCCCACTATTAATTTTTCTGTCAGGAAATTTCTCCTTATTTCTAGGTTATCTCTCTCCTTGATTAGTTTCCATCCATTGCTTTTTGCACTGCCTTTGGGTGCTTTAGAAAACAGAACATAAATTGACCCCCTCATCTATGTGGCAGCTTAGATATTGGAACACTGCTATCATGTCACCCCTAGTCCTTCTGATAGTCCTCTGGCTGAAGGCATCTTCTGTTTAAAGAACTGCCCAGACCAGCTCTTTGAATATTAAAGAACCCTGTCATTTGCTTTAAACATCCAGAGCTATAAGAAGGTAGAGCTGGAAAAATGCTAAAGTTTTCCATGCATGATAAATCGCCGTGTATTGAGTGCCATCTTCTCTCTTCCCTTCTGGGGCTTTTGGATCTTACTAATTCTCTCACTGAGACACCTTGCTTTTCTACTGAAATGAAATCATAAGCTGTTCTTTTTCAAGTTGCTTATGCAAACGCTAGGCATATCTGTGCTTTTATTTTGTTTTTGTTCTCTCTCTCTCTCTCTCTCTCTCTCTCTCTCTCGTTTTTCTTTTGGGGTGTTGCATAAGTGGGCTGCTCTTGTGAAGGCAACAATATTTATAGCATGGTGGGGACAGAATGGATTCACTTTCCTCCCAAACAGGCCTTATATAGAGGTTTGTTCTCCTCTCCCTCTCTCTCCTCTCCTTCTCCCTCTCTCTGTAAAATCTGCTGAACTGTTCTAGAATCATCAGACCCACCACCACAGACAAGCCACAAGGTGGTTATTATGTTGTGGGCTCTAATGAGCAGGAACGAGGACACGCAGATGAGTACAGACGAACTCATACTTTATTTAAGCAGAAACTGTACTGAGAGATTGGAGTCACCCTGCTTCAATATATAGCCAGGCCCTATGGTATTAACCAATCGGATTGAAGCTACAGTATACTTGCCGCCCAAAGTTGACCAATGGCAGGACCGGAGACGTCCTGTCTGGGTTGCTGGAGAACCGTTAGTTCTCCAGCAATGCAGTGGTGATATTCCAAAAGCCCAGTACATAACAATGGTCCTGGGTCACTCCATCAGCTTGCTGGGCTCTCTGTGTTGCTGGGGGAGGATCACCTGACTTATGCTGCTTCTCAGTTGCTATTTGGAAGCAGGACATGCAAAGGGCGAAAGGGGGTCCATCCTATCTTAGCTTAAGTGCTGCATCAAGAAACAAAGAAGAGATTGGCAGTTTGCATTTCCTGTCTTCGGGGGTGGGGGGGAAGAGAACTAGGGATCTATGTTTGAGGTAAAAGAGAGAGAGGACATACAGTAGTTATTTCTGACCAATGATTTGTATCCCACTTTTATTATTTTGACAAATAACTCAAGGCAGTGAACATATCCAACGCAATTTCCCCTTTCTTATTTTCCTCACAACAGCCCTGTGAGGTGGGTTGGGCCGAGAGAGAACAACTGGCCTAAAGTCACCAGCCGGCTTCCAGGCCTAAGGCGGGACCAGAACTCACAGTCTCCTGGTGATTGGCCCAAAGTCACTCAGCTGGTTTTCAGGACCAAGGCGGGACTACAACTCACATTCTCTTATATTCTAGCCTGGTATCTTAATCACTAAACCAGGGGTAGGCAACCTTGGCGCTTTTATGACTCGTGGACTTCAACTCCCAGAATTCCTGAGCCAAGGTTGCCTACCCCTGCACTAAACCTTTGATCACTGGCTGGCTGAGACAGATCTGGGCTATTCTATGGGTCAGGAATAAACAGCTGTTCTTGATTCTAGAGGGGCACTGTGGCTCCAAGCAAGAGAAGGTGCGTTTCTGCTGCACTATAATATCTAAAATGCCAAATCGTGCCCTCCAACCCAGCTTCATTTTAATCATTACATCAGCTAATGAAATGGTGGGTCAACTAGTAAGGCTCGTCGTCAAATGCAACCCCCTCCCCAAATCCCCAGATGTCCATGTGTGGGTGGGTCATTGTGCCTTCGCACGCGCACACACACACCCTCCCTCCCTCCCTGAAGCAAACTGTACCATTTCTCACAAAGACACTCTAACACTGTCATAACCTTTATTCTGTTTTTATTCTTCTGAGCACCATCTGTGATCATTGCAGGGCGTTTTTCTCCTATTCTTTTTCTTTTAATCTGTAGACTTTAGGGAGCGTGATGGAAAAGGAACTGAACTGCTCTGTTGCTATTTTAAGCTATATCTGAAGCTAAAAATAGCTTGCCAGCTTGTAGATGCATTGCTGCTTGCATATCAATGGTCCTTTCCCCCCCCCCCCTACTCCTAACAGATCTCACTGTTGCTGGGCTGTTTCTGCTGCATCCAATATCTTTTTTTTAAAAAAATAGTCCAATGAAAGCAAGATAAAAATTTCAACTTCAACTATCCTTCCCGTCAAGGTGGACAACCTTGTGTTGCCGCTGTTCATTATTCTGTAGGTGGCATCCATAGTGGGCTATTCATTATGGCTAAAATCACAGCTGTGAACATTCTTACTCATATACACGCCTCACTTTCTCCCTCTTTCACACGTCTGTGTGCAAGCCATTTTCCCTTCGGCTTGCAGCCTTCCTATTTTAGGGCTGTGCAGCAGAAAAGAGAAGCACAATCTCCTCTATTCCCCCCCCCTTCTAATAATTATAATCCAGTCAGATGAGACACTGGGGTTGCCCCTCCCCGCTTTTGAAGAAGAGATTTTGGGTGGAATTCTCTTGATGGAGAGCAATATCCTTCTGCTTATCTCATTACCACAACGTCTTGTCTTTTACTGTATCATTGCTTCTCCAGCAGCCTGCAGGGTTTCTTGGGCTGCAATCAAATCACAGGAAAAGATTTCATGAAAGAATGCCCTCCGTTGGGGGACATTTTTGGAATGGGAAGCATGGGCATTCAGAAGGGCTTCAGGAAAGAAGCGGACTAGAAAACAGGATGAGCAGTCAGTCCCTCCGGCATTTCCAGCGATTCTGGAAAAAAAAAACACGGCCAAGAGAAAAATCCAAATAAACACCCAAGAATGAGGTAGAAACACAGAAGCCACTTCTGCTCAAGGAGAAGACTTGGGTGAAATGACAAGGCAGATTTTAGCATAGCTTGATATCAACCATGCTGTTGCAGTTGTGGCGGCTCTTAGTTTCAAGAAAGATTTATATATTTTTTTCCCCCTGCAAACCCCAATGGTCGTTGATTGTCCGCAGTGCAGTGAAGACCTGTGGGTCACTAGACTTTGAAGGAGGAAGGCTTTTGTTGAAACTTGACAGCAGCGACTGTTGCTACAACAGAGCAAAGAAGGAGGAAGTTGGGAGGACGGCACCAATAAGATTATGACTGTGCAATTGTCCCTGACATCTTGACTGTTTTTGACCCCTGCCTCATGGACGCCTCTGCTCAATGGGATCCTGCCTTTGTCAACGGAATCATGTACATGTAGATAGAGAACATTCCAAATGTTCTCTAAAGAGCTTCTACAGGTAGTCCTCGACTTACGACCACAACTGGGTCCAAAGCTTCCCTTGCTAAGCGAGACAGTTAAGTGAGTTTTGTCTCATTTTACCACCTCTCTTGCCACCGTTGTTAAATGATTCGCTGCAGTTGTTAAGTTAGTAATGCTGTTGTTCAGTGAATCTGGCTTCCCCATTGACTTTGCTTGTCAGAAGAGGGTCGCCTGATCCCAGAACACGAGAACCATCATAAATATGAACCAAGCATCTGAATTTTGATCACATGACCACGAGGGTGCTATAATGGTCGTTAAATGTGACGAGTGGTCATAAAGCTACTCTTTCTTTCAGTTCCTTTTGTATATAAGTCCCAATAATAAATAAATAAATAAATAAATTTTGCATGTTCACCAAATGAATGGCTGCAAATCAAGGCCTATCTATATCCTTGTAGGAAAGCATTGGAAGGAAGTCCATATTGATCCGTTCCAGCTCTTTCCATGGGCAGCAGTTCCTTTCAGCTGGATGATCTGCTGCCAAACAGAAGCTGAACCAGTCTTCGAGAAGCCTAGTGGTTTGATCCCATACCAGACGGCTCCAACTCAACTGCTGCATTTTTATTTAAAAGTTAGGTGTGGATGGCAAAGACATCCGCCTTAGAAGGCATGCTGGGAACATGAGTTGATAGCATGGAACCACAATAGACAAAACTGGTGATCTAATAACAGGGAAGGTTTTTGGGATAGGATTGGCCCTTAGTCAACAGATGTAGGGATTACGAGTGGTCATCTTGTGACTATTTCCTTGTGAATGGCATAGCTGTAGCTTAATGTCAATACGAAGAAGACCAGTTTGTGTGATTTTTTTTTCCTATCGGTGTGTCAAAACAACTTGGCTTAGTTTCTACCCTGTGTCATGTCATGGACCATCTCTGAATCCTGGACGCTTTCCCTTTCTCTTTAAAGATATCTATGGAGATTCTCAATCATCCAGGTTGTGGCTGCCCCAAAGGTGTCTTTTTCAAAACACAATTGAATTTTTTTGGGGGGGCGGCGGGGGGGGGGAGGTTTCAGAATAACAGAGTTGGAAGGGACCTTGGAGGTCTTCTAGCTCAGGCAGGAAACCCTATACCATTTCAGACAAATGGTGGTCCAATCTCTTCTTTAAAACTTTCAGTGTTGGAACATTCACAACCTCTGGAGGGAGGTGGTTCCACTGATGAACTGTTCTAGCTGTCAGGAAATTTCTCCTTAGTTCAGGTTGCTTCTCTCGTTAATTAGTTTACATCCATTGTTTCTTCTCCTACCTTTAAATGCTTTGGAGAATAGGTTGACTTCCTCTTCTTTATGGCAGCCCCTGAGATATTGAAACACTGCTATCATATCACCCCCTAGCTCTTCTTTTCAATAAACTAGACATACCAATTCCAGCAACCATTCTTTGTATGTTTTAGCCTCCAGTCCCCTGATCATGTTTGTTGCTCTTCTCTGCACCCTTTCTAGAGTCTCAACATCTTTTTTACAATGTGGCAACCAAAGCTGGATGCAGTATTCCAGATGTGGTCTTACCAAGGCATTATAAAGTGGTGTTATTAACACTTCGCATAATCTTGAAAATGCTTTCCCTTTGAAAACGTTTTGCTTCTCATCCAAGAAGCTTCTTCAGTTCTTAAGAAGTTCACTGTTGGAAAAAAGCATCTTTGTGTTTCTCTTTGGAGCTTCTTTGGAGCGAATGAAGGAAGGATGAAAATTGGTCTACTCAAGTGGCCCTGACGACACAGATAAGCCTCCAGGTGGCATCAACAAATGCAAATGACTAACTGTCTGCAAGGAATAGAAGTCCTTCCATTCCCCACCATCCGGTCAGAGCTGAAGAAGCTTCTTGGATGAGAAGCGAAACGTCTTCATGGAAAAACAAGAAAGTCCAGTTGCCTCATGAAAAAGCACTTTTGGGACCTAGCTTCACCTGCTGCTTCCTATCTGCTACTGCTACTGCTAAGCTTGTAAGCCGCCCTGAGTCTTCGGAGAAGGGCGGGATATAAATGGAATTAAAATAAATAAAAAAATAAATAAATCTGTTAGAAAGCTTATGATCCACTTACAGGTGTGATCAGGCACAGCTAGCTGATTCCGTTTAGTGAGAAGAATATCTGGAATGATAGTATTGAATGCCGAGCTGAAGTCTACAAAAAGGACCCTTGCATAGGTCCTTGTAGATTCAAGATGTTGTAGGATGTAGTGCAGAGCCATATTAACAGCCTCATCTGCCGATCTATTTGCTCGGTAGGCAAAATGCAAGGGATCTAACAGCAGATCTGTGATGGTTTTCAGGTGGGCTAGCACTAACCGTTCAAAGGTGTTCATAACTACGGATGTCAGAGCAACCGGTCTGTAGTCATTCAGTTCTTTGATGGAGGGTTTCTTTGGCACTGGGATGACAGTAGAGCATTTGAAGCAAGAAGGAACATAGCACATCTCTAGTGATTTATTAAAGATTCAGGTGAAGATGGGGGCCAATTGGTCAGCACAAGTTTTCAAGCAAGGAGGAGTTACCTTGTCTGGGCCTGGTGCTTTTCCAGGCTTTTGTCTGTGAAATGGACCTTGCACATCGTTTTCTGTGATCACCAGAAGTAGAAGGCCCAAGGGGGTGGGGTCAATTGTAGGAGACTTGGCTGTTATTGCTGTATCTGAGATGGAGAGGGTGGCAATTATTGTGTACTGGGTTCTTTTCTTGAATGAAGAGACGAGGCGAGTGAGTTCAGGCAGCAACATGCTTTTATTGAAGAGCAGGAACTGAACTGAGAAACAGGGCTACGAATGCAGCTATTTATACCCTGGCCTCTAGGTGGTGGCCAATAGGTTTAAAGCAACCTATTGCCACCCTAGAGGCAGCCAATGGCAGCCCCGGAGACGGGTTGTCTGAGGAGCTGGGAGCCGTTAGCCAGCTACTTGCTTAAGCAACCTTCCAGCATTCAAACCCCACATGGTACACTCAGTAAAACAAGGCCCAATACATTACAGAAATAGTTGACAGTGGTTTCCTCTCGAACCTACAATAAAACACATTCAGGTCATCTGCCAGTTGTTAATTCTTTCCAGCCTGGGAACGAGTTTTGCTGAAGCCAGTGATACCTTTAAGGGTTTCACTGAGATATGAAATATGGATTTTGCTGGGAGTTAAACCCTAAGGTCATTCGCATGCGGTAATGTAGCTAAAGCAGATGGCAACATAGAAATAGGCACTTGCTGGATTTGATTTGCTTCTGTTTTTCTTGGGAAAAGAGCAGAAGGGGAACCATACCGACTGCATAGCAATGGAAAAAAATGCACACTAGGCTTCTCGGTGATCAAATCTGACCCCCAAGAGTGTCAGCAATAGGATATTGATAAAGCAAAAAGATGTCTCAGACAAGAATAGCCAGCATGGTCAATTGGCTGGAAAAAGGACCATAAAAATGTTATGCTTCCTTTCGAAGAGAGAATTGATACAGAGAAATCAATACAAAGAGCCTTGGTGGAGCAGTGGGCTAATGCCTCCTTAAGTAACACCAGCTGCCTGCAATTAGTGCAGGTTCGCATCCCATAGGCTCAAGGTTGACTCAGCCTTCCATCCTTCCGAGGTAGGTAAAATGAGGACCCAGATTGTTGGGGGCAATAAGCTGACTTTGTAATAATGCCGCTTTGGGGGGGGGGCGGGGGCGAAAGCCCTAATAAGCAGGCATATACATAGAATGAAGGCTATTGCTAAGCACATTGGTTTGTGCTTAAATTGTAAGCCGCCCTGAGTCTTCGGAGAAGGGCGGGATATAAATGGGATTAAAAAAAAAATACAGGCACTCCTCAACGTACAGCCACATCCGAGCCCAGAATTTATGTTAATAAGTGAGAAATTTGCCCCATTTAATGACTTTTCTTGCCACATTTGTTAAGTGAATCAATGCAGTTGTTAAATCAGTAACCTGATTGTTAAGTGAATCCATCTTCCCCATTGACTTTGCTTGTCAGAACATTGCAAAAGGGGATCACATGATCCTGGGACACTGCAACTGTCATAAATACAAACCAGCTGTCAAGCATCCAAATGTAAATCACGTGACCGTGGGGATTTTGCAACGGTCATAAGTGTGAAAAATGGTCATGTCACTTTTTCCAGTGCCACTGTAACTCTGAACGGTCACTGAACGAACTGTCGTAATTCAAGGACTACCTGTACAGGCAATCCTCGACTTATGACTGGTTAGTGAGTGAATTTACAACACCCCCTCCCCCAAAAGTACTTACTGCTCAGATTCGAGGTTCTGATGGCTGCCCCCCCCCCCCGATGCGGTCACATGAATGCATTTTATGTACCTGACAACCCAACATGATCATGTGATTTATGACTTTTCTGCCAGAAATGAACATTTACAGGTAGTCCTTGACTTACAACATTTTGCTTAGTGATTGTTCTAAGTTACTACGGCACTGAAAAAAGTGACATGACCATTTTTCACACACTTATGACCGTTGCAGAATCCCCATGGTCACATGGTTTATATTGGAATGCTTGACAACTGGCACACATTTATGATGGTCACAATGCCCCGGGGTCATGGGATCCCCTTTTGCAGCTTTCTGACAAGGCAATGGGGAAGCCAGATTCCCTTAACAACTGTGTTACTAATTTAACAACTGCAGTGATTCACTCAACAAACATGGCGAGAAAACCCTAAAATGGGGCAAAACTCACTTAACACATTTCTCACTTAGCAACATAAATTTTGGGCTCACTTGTGGTCGTACTTTGAGGACTTACCTATACTTCTGGTTTCCAGCCACACACACACAAAAATGCCTATTGTGGACAATGGCTTGCTTAACAACTATCGGTTTCGTGTCTCACAAAAACTATTATAAAATTGGGTTGATCCCACGGGCGCCTTGACTTAAGACCATTGTGATATACAACAAAAATTCTGGGGTCCATTGCAGTCATAGTTCAGGACTTCTTGTCTACAGGGAAGGGATTTTTAAGGCACCCAGTGTTAACTAACTGCTATACGTTGACAATTACATAGATTAGCTGGAAAGTTTCCAGTAGTGGGTCTCTGATGTTATGCTCCTGATTAAGTCTCAAAGCCCCTATTCAGAAGTACATCTTATTGGGTACAATGGATTTGAACCAGACCAAGCTTCACTCTATTCTATTTTTTACATCCCTCTTCCGTGCTTTGTCTTTCGATTTTGCAACCACAGATTAAACAATAGTATTTTCATTTCTAAACATTGGCCTATGCTCTGTTTCAGCTAGTTGACAATCCTTTACTTAATATTCAGTGTCACTGGGTCCACACAGACACAGCAAACACCTGTCACATTTTGGTGTTATGCAATGTGTAGATCCAGCTATGAGAGTTATAAACCCATTTATGGTTTGTGTGTGATGGATTAGGAATTGTGTTAGACAATGATGGCAAAATATAAGGAGATGCTGGTAGCACCATGCTTCATCACATTGTTGAAATGAGCTGAGTAAAGTAAAGTAAAGTGTTGTGATTCAGGGTCAGCCTGTGGGTTCGGCAGTTGGGTCGGACGACTCAGAGGAGGAGGAGGGGGGTGTTGAAGACCTTGCTGAGGGGGTTGAAGATCTTGCTGATGAGAGCCCTCAGCCAGGCCCCTCCCACTTGGTCACCACGGAGACCCAGCTGTGTGAGCCTGACAGCGTGGATGAAGATGACCCACAGCTGGCCCTGTTCAAGGACGCCCGACGCAGGAGGCAGTCAATTAGGAGTAAACAGAGGAAGGCAATGGGGCTCCTCGGAAGGAGGCAGAGAGAAGCCACGCCCTGAACTCTATATAAGGGGAATGTGTGGGGAGGGCTGGTTTGCTGAAGGCAACCGCTTGGATAGTTCCTGTTTCTTAAAGCTCCTGTTTCTTGGTTTGTCTTGTTCCGTTTGTTTTTGTTGCAATAAATTTGGCAGGCGTATTCCAGCCTCTTGCCTTCTTGTAAAAGGGGTTGTCCCTGCCTTTTCTGCAGGGCCGGTAGCAGGCTGGTACAGAACATAGTAAAGTAAAGTAAAGTAAAGTAAAGTAAAGTAAAGTAAAGTAAAGTAAAGTAAAGTAAAGTAAAAAAATAAAATAAAAAGTAAAAGTAAAGCAGAGGGGAGGGGAGGGGAGGAGAGGAGAGGAGAAAAAAGCTGAAAATGTCAGAATCTTATTGGTCTCAGAACCCAAGCTCCAGAGCTGTAAGTTCAAGCCCCACTGACAGTAGCCGCTTCATCCATCTCCTTCTGCTTTCAAATTTGTACCCATTCCCACAATCTGTGTTTAATACACAAATCCCAAGTACACTTTAAGCAGCATTTTTCAACTTTGGTAGCTTTAAGATGCATGCTGGCTGGGGCATTATGGGAGCTGAAGCCCATACCTCTTAAAGTGCCTAAGATTGAGAAGCACTGCTCTTAAAATTCTGCTAACATTGAATTACCACAAAATTACCGCTCTTACTAAAAGCAAGTTAATTTTAATTAGCTGCCATCAACCCTTTTAAGTCGAGAAGACACCACAAAGATTACAGGAACTCTTTTGTGGAAGGGTATAATAACAGAAACTGGAATCCTGCCAAAGTTTCTCCATCGGCCTCTGCCTTATACTGTGCAAAATCAAAGGGGAATTATTTTGAGTCTCCTTCTCATGTGAGCCTCCTCTTGTCCCAGGACTGAGCTGTCGTTGATTTTCTCCTTCTTTTATTGTCTCTGAATAATTCTCTAATGGCTCTGGTGTTCCTTTGCCCACATTATCTCTGCTTCCTTACAGCATAAGCAAAGGCATAGGAATGTTTACCTGAATGTAATAATAATAATAATAATAATAATAATAATAATAATAATAATAATAATAATAATAATAATAATAATAATAATAATAATAATAATAATAATAATAGTTGGAAAGGACCTTGGAGGTCATCTAGTCCAACCCCTGCTCAGGCAGGAAACCCTATACCATTTTGGACAAATGGCTGTCCAGTCTCTTCTTAAAAACTTCCAGTGTTGGAGCAATCACTGCTTCTGGAGGCAGGTTGTTCCACTGGTTAATTGTTCTAACTGTCAGGAAGTTTCTCCTTAGTTCTAGGTTGCTTCTCTCCTTGACTAGTTTCCATCCGTTGCTTCTTGTCCTGCCATCGGGCACTTTGGAGAATAGCTTGACTCCCTCTTCTTTGTAGCAGCCCCTGAGATATTGGAACACTGCTATCATGTCACCCCTCATCCTTCTCTTCATTAAACTACTAGACATACCCAATTCCAGCAGCCGTTCCTTATATGTTTTAGTCTCCAGTTCCCTAATCATCTTTGTTGCGCTCTTTCTAGAGTTTCAACATCTTTTTTACATCGTGGTGACCAAAACTGGATGCAGTATTCCTAGTGTGGCCTTACCAAGGCATTGTAAAGTGGTATTAATACTTCATGTGATCTTGATCCCTCTGCTAATGGCTTTTTTGGCAGCTGCTGGCTCATATTTAAGTGATTGACCACTAGGACTCCGAGATCCCTCTCACAGTTACTACTATTGAGCAAGGTACCCCTTATACTATACCTGTACATTTGGTTTTTCTTGCCTAAATGTAGAAGCTTACTTTTTTCACCATTGAATTTCATTTTGTTAGATAGCGCCCAGTGTTCAAGTCTGTCCAGATCCTCCTGTATCTTAAGCCTGTCTTCTGGAGTGTTGGATAATGTTGACATATGAGAAGGTAAGGTGCTTAACATTGGGGCTATCTGCTTAGCAAATTCATTAAAATGAACAACTAAAATTAACGGGATAAATTATACATCCCCGCAGAGTAAACTAGGAGGAGGTGACCTGCTGGCTGTCTATTTCTCCAATCTCACAGTGACAGGTCTTCTGAGCAAAAAGAATGTTTGACATCTGTCAAACAGTAGTGTGGAAAGGAAGACGTTCAATCAGGCCAGCTTAAGATCCCTCTCCTATTTTGGCACTATGATATTAGATACTTTAGGTATAGGTAGTCCTTGACTTATGACCTGCTGCTTAGCGACTATTCAGAGTTTTGACAGACCTCCATGGGGGTACTTACAACTCAGATTCAAGGTCCCAATGGTGGCGTTATTACAAAACTTCCACAATAACCCGGTGAAAATAGCAATGGCAACAGCACTTAGACTTGTATACCGCTTCGCAGTGTTTTACAGCCCTCTCTAAGTGGTTTACAATGTCAGCATATTGCCCTCAACAATCTGAGTCCTCATTTCACCGGCCTCTCGGAAGGATGGAAGGCTGAGTCAACCTTGAGCCATTAATGTTTCCCCCCCCCTCCCCAAAGGCATCAAGACACAGCACAAATGCTTAATCACACTATCTGGTGTTATGACAGTTTAAGGTTTTATAGAAGCTAGAAAAATATAGCTCCAGGTTGTACCTTTTAGATGGATTTTGCCCACCTTTGCCCCCTGCACTGCTGAGCTTTAAAATCTCTCTCTCTCTCTCTGCCATCTTCCTGCATGATATACTTAGCAAAGATGATTAGCGGATTCACCAACAGCAATCTTACTGCAATTAACCTAACAGCAGCAGCAAGTAGAAAGAAAACACCATGAATTATAGATAATTGTAAGAAACAACACTCCTATGGACACCGCATGGCTTCCCTAAGTATGAAGGACTTCCAATTTCCATAAATATAGAGGTGGGGGGGAAGGAAAAAAATTCTTTATTATGGTCACAGACTTGCAAATAAAAGCATTAAAACATAATCATGGTAAAAAAAGAGAAATAAAAGGCAGACATAATAATAAATTGTAATTGGTGGTGGATTAACAGTGCCTAATTTTACCTACAGCATAGCAGAATTTGGCCACAGTCAGAGAAACTGTTTCTGGCGGTGGTACTGTTTCAGCAAATGTCCTGGGTCTGAATCCCAACTTGGAAGGAAGGAAGGGGAAAAAACACACACCTTTATTTATGCAATTACAATAAAACCCCAAATCTATAATAACCCCTTATTAGGTTTAACAAAGATGGCACCAAAAATTGTATACAGGTAGTCCTTGACTTACGACCACAATTGAGCCCAAAATTTCTGTTGTTAAGTGAGACATTTGTTAAGTGAGTTTTGCCCCATTTTATGACTTTTCTTGCCACAGTTGTTAAGTGAATCTCTGCAGTTGACAGGTTAGCAACACGGTTGTTAAGTGAATCTGGCTTGCCCATTGACATTGCTTGTCAGAAGATCGCAAAAGGGGATCTGGTGACCTCAGTAAATATGAACCAGCTGCCAAGCATCTGAATTTTGATCACATGATCACAGGGATGCTGCAAAGGTCGTGAAAAATGGTCATAACTCACTTTTTTGGTGCAGTTGTAACTTTGAATGGACATTAAAAGAAATGTTGTAAGTCAAGGACTAGCTGTACAAAACTATTTCATAGTTTTTGATCTGGTAACAGATATTAGGTAAGGCGTTATAAATTGAGTTCTTTACGGAACGTGCAATATAGCAGGACTGTAGCAGAGCTATAGTTCCAATGGTTCCCTGTCCACAGGAGCACAGTCTCAGCTCATGTGGTATTTTTTTTTGTGCCGGTCTTCCAAAACTGCTGTGGGTAGTGCATTGCAGCATGCTAAGGTTAACACCACTGGTGGGATTCAGCCTGTTCGCACCACTTCAGCAGTAGCTAATTTTTTGTTGCCCAAGCCCAGAATGGACTTCTGGAAGTGGCATCCACACAGTGTTTGAATCCCAAACTTTCGGGTTTGGGGGTATGGTTGTTTGATAAAAGTATCTCGCTGCCTTAAAAGGGGTGTGTGACTCAAGTCCCAGTGAAACCACTTGTTGGATTAAATTTAAATATTAAGAAAGCACAGTGGTCCTAAGGATCATCACATATTTAAGTGCAGCAAAATGGATTCTGTGAGTTTCCAGTAATAACTTAAAAGCAAATCCTTTTTAGTGCTCTCCACTTCTTGAATAGCAGAGAGCTAATGTGATAGAGCTGGCTGATTTTTGCTCTTATTGTGTGTTGATGGAACAACTTCTCTGACTCTGTCTTAAACGTGATGCTTACGCATTTTGCTCCACCACTGACTCAATATGTGGTAAAAGGAGTAAACAGACAAAGGGGGGGGGGTGAGAAGTGAAATAGACCTGAGAAAACTCTGGGCCAATGACGAGGAAATAATAATCATCCAGCAATCCTTAAAATGGTCAGTTAAGTTTCAAATTGTCCCCTTTTTATTTATTTATTTTTTACATTTTTTGAACAAGCAGCCACACCAGAATGCTTTTCCAGACTCTTGAGAGTAGCATTCAGCTTTGCTGGGTCACCAAATTGTGAGCTTCAATTAAATTCTAATGCACTCATTTGTTGCAATGGGAATAAATGTCTAAGTCTGCTAATGATATCTGAGTCTGTTCTTCTCCCCTGAGGCTGATGGTACTGTTTCAGCAAATGCTCTCGGTCTGAATCCCAACTTGGAAGGAAGGAGGGAAAAAAAACAACCCTTCATTTATGCATTGTCAAAAAAAACCCAAAACTATAATAAACCCCTTATTAGGATTAAACAAGATGCACTAACAATGGTAGGCAAATCTAAGAAATCTCCATAGGTTTCAGGATGGATGGGGAACAAGTAAGGAGATAAAAATATATATATTAAACCTGATGTTTAATCAGGCTCCAAATCACTAGTACAACCACATGGCATCAGCATAGCACACAATCCAATTAAAAGCCTCCAAAACATCCTAAGTAAGTCAAAAGACCCACCAACCCCAGAAGAAAAAAACGGGAGTCATCCTTTGTATCGGGACGGTTTTGCCATTACCAGCAATGGGGTGGGCGTGGCTTCCAGATGATGCATCCAGCCTGCGGGCTGGGAGTTTGACACCCCTGTTCTAGAACACAGAGTATAAAGACTGCAGCCTGCGGGCTGGGAGTTTGACACCCCTGTTCTAGAACACAGAGTATAAAGACTGCAGCCTGCGGGCTGGGAGTTTGACACCCCTGTTCTAGAACACAGAGTATAAAGACTGCAACAGCCACTATGTGGGACAAGGGTCTTTAAACTTGGCCCTTTTATGACTTGTGGACTTCAACTCCCAGAATTGCTCAGCCAGGCACGCTGGCTGAGGAATTCTGGGAGTTGAAGTCCACAAGTCATAACAGGGCCAAGTTTGAAGACCCCCTGATGTAGGAAAAGCAGGCAGAAGATTAGCAGAATGCATTCATTAACTTTAATTAGCAGTCCAAAGACATGATGAAAACTTAATTTCACAACACATGGCCAGACTTAACCACAGTTTCAAGTGGGAAACTGTAACCATCCTAGAGCAACCAAGTCCAAAACTGATAGAGAATTCCTAGAAGCCTGGCGCTTTGATAAATCAGCCATCGATAGGCACATAAACATAAACTGCCCCCCCCCAAATAGCCTGAACAAAGAACCACCAAGACTACTCTCAACAGCAGTAACAGAGCAAGCCACATGAAATGAGAACAAACTCCACTCCCTAATAGCATTGATGATGTTACTTAGTTTGGGTAATGACATGTCTGAAAGAAAACAACCAAGCTCAGAGAACACCGAGCATCAAATATTCTCCTCTATAGGCAGCAGAGGCATTCTGACAGTACTCTAAGCATGGTTCATATAGCATGCTAAATCACAAACACATACAAAAATAAACACAGTATGTGACTGGGTTCCACATTGTGCTAAACCACAGCATCATTTGTTTCTTTGTGGGTTAGTGAAAAATGTATATGTAGACATGGTAGTTAATGATTTATAAACAGTACATGTTAATTTTTAATGTGTTACAATCTGTGTTTGCATGGTAGTTAACCATGATTGACTAAATTCACTCAGTTGATTGAGTTTATATAACACAAAACATTAAGTCACAAAATATTAACCAGCTCAATATTAACTTTTTTTATGGAAAAAGAAAGGTAGGATAATTGACAGGCACTAATACAAAAGCCAAGTTTGGCTTCAGGGATGCCAAAATAAACTTACAAGAAATATACAGTAGAAATGAAATACACACACGTGAATACAGCAAACTCCAATACACAGCAATTACAGCAGTCAAAGGGATGAGAGAGAGAAACTCCAGGGAAAAACTTTCCTTTTATACTCAGCCTCTTAAAGGCACAGACACAGACCCTGCTGAATCATTCCTAATATTGCATCATACTATCATTGCATCATCCACATTACATTACATCTTTACATAAGCTGTTTAGCTGTTAAATTATTATCCTGACACAGCTCCTGCCAACTTAGCAGTTCGAAAGCATGTAAATATGAGTAGATAAATAGGTACCACTTCCATGGGAAAGGTAACAGTGCTCTGGGACATCATGCTGGCGTTATGACCGCAGAAATGACTCCGGGCAGCACTGGCCTAACGGCCCTTGAAACAGAGATGAGTGTTGTGATTCAGGGTCAGCCTGTGGGTTCGGCAGTTGGGTCGGACGATTCAGAGGAGGAGGAGGGGGGTGTTGGAGAGGTTGCTGAAGGTGTTGGAGAGCTTGCTGATGAGAGCCCTCAGCCAGGCCCCTCCCACCTGGTTACGACGCAGACCCAGCTGTGTGAGCCTGACAGCGTGGATGAAGATGACCCACAGCTGGCCCTGTTCAAGGACGCCCGACGCAGGAGGCAGTCAATCAGGAGGAAGGCAATGGGGCACCTTGGAAGGAGGCAGAGAGAAGCCACGCCTTGAACTGTTTAAAAGGGGAATGCGTGGGAGGGCTGGTTTGCTGAAGGCAACCGTTTGAATAGCTCCTGTTTCATGGTTCGTGTCTTGTTCTGTTTGCTTTTGTGTCCATAAATTTGGCAGGCTTAGTTCCAGCCTCTTGCCTTCTTGTAAAAGGGCTTGTCCCTGCCTTTTCTGCAGGGCCGGTAGCAGGCTGGTACAGAACAATGAGCACCGCCAACAACTAGTGGAGTAAAATCTGCAGGGCCTCCCTTTTTATAGTATTATTACATTATTTTATAGTATATTTCAAGCTTGCGTGAACCCTGATGCTGAACTACAACAAAGTCACCATGAAAGTTAGATAACAGGATAGAAGTAACTTCCTTTTGCCTACTTTGAGAAGTTTCTTCTGACATTCTAGTTTCTTGAAGGCACTTGTTTTACTTGATAAGTATTTCATTTATTTCAAAACAAGGAATAAAATAAATGACTACGGAAGAGAAAAGGAAAAAAAGTGTAAAAGGACTGAGGGGAAGGAAAGTAACAGCAAATAAACAGAGAATTTACCATTACCCGAAAATTTCAAATTTGCTACTTTATTGGTTAAATAATTAAATGAATATATAACACTAGACTCATTATCAACTTAAAAAACAATTAAAGATCACCATGAAGCTCGAATCATTCATATTTATATTGATGTCACCACTATTTATCATTATTCCAAAAAAGAATACACCCATCCTTGGGGGAAAAAATGTAAAAAGAAAGTAAAAACAATATTAAGTTATTAATTGCTTCCCATTGTACCAGACTAATGAGTACATCAAAGTATTTATAAACATTTAAATTGCTTCTGGTTACTATTTTTACACCAAATATTTCCCCCTTAAAACCCATACTCTGAGTTTCTCTTGTTTGATATGTAATACCGTATTTTCCAGCGTATAAGACGACTGGGCGTATAAGACGACCCCCCAACTTTTGAGATGATTTTCATGGGTTAAAAAGTCATCTTATACGCCGGAAAATACAGTATATAAAAATCCCTTCTTGCTTAAATTTAGTCAAATTTTTGTTCTGAATGTATAGAGTTAACTTTGCCGTTGATGTATAGTGTATTCCTTAAGTTTGCTTCCCAGTCTGATATTGTTGGCAAAGTATCTTTTTTTCCAACTTTGGGCCAAATTTGTCCTCCCAACTGTCAGTA
Organism: Vipera berus; assembly: GCF_964194415.1. NCBI lineage: Eukaryota > Metazoa > Chordata > Lepidosauria > Squamata > Viperidae > Vipera > Vipera berus. The sequence goes on along the minus strand of NC_138207.1, from coordinate 11,904,449 downwards.
TATATCTTAATAAATTGTGATCTTTTAAAAATTATTTCTTCTGGAAGGATTCCTAGTAGAAAAAGATTCAACGTAAGTTTTGCTTTTACATATATTTTTTTCTTTTTTGAATAATTCTGGTCATTTCTTCCCAGTACTTTTGAAAGCATTTGTTTTCAATTTCTTAAAGCAGAGGGATAGCCAGGGTGTTTACACGTCTAAAATGGTGGCTACAAACATTTAATTGAAACACCACCTCTTATGAATGACATGGTGGGGCGTGCCTTTAATCACATGGTTGTGGCTATGATCTTGACTTTTTCAACCCTTGTGGACATTCTTGATGGTAAATATTGTTTTCTGAGGATCACAAGGGAAGTATTTTTAATGGTGGTCAATACCAATCTCCACAAATGGGAAAATTGACTAGAAATATGCTTCCTTTTAATAGAATAGCAAATGCATGTGAGAATAATGTACCATTTCGTTGTAGTTTTGAGTCATCTCTTCTGAGGTCTGTAAACTTTAATTATATGATAACCATTTCTGTACTAAGTGATGCACCATAGTATACTTTTTGGCAGAAACTGTGTCACTGATTAATTCAAATCTCGTGACAAAATTTTCTGCTATTAATTTTTGCTGAGAAAAAGTGCCTCTTATCCTGCAGAATTCATTATTATCAATGCCCAAGCTAAAAACGGTTGAGCCTCTGAAGTTGATGTTTTCAGGCTATGGTCAATTAAACAGAGACTTCATTTCAGTGTGGAGATGTTTCCTTAATTTTCAATCAAGACTCTAAATAATTGCAAACAGTGATCTGGTTCATATTCTGTTCTAAAGTATGTCAGAAGAAGAAACTGCCTTGGCCACCCTGGCTGATGAGGAAATCCTTTATGCAATTTAAGAAAACAACTGTTATATAAATGTTATAGAATGAGCCATGAACTTTTGTGAATCAGAATCTTTTAAATTGCTATCATATATTAAATGAAACCAATTAAAGGGTGGTGAAATTGCAAAAAATGCTTTCTTTGGCACAAAAGAGTTTGGCAGGGTTGCAAATAACCTGATTTGGGCTCTTTGTTTCCTTGAACCCAACAATTATGATTTGTAAACCTAGTTTAGAAACTGGTTCTGCACACTGCCAAAATTGCTCAATAAATAAGATCTATGTAATGTTGATTAGATTCACTTATCATGCTAAGCTGTAATGTTCTTTGGTTACATTTTTTTTATTTTTATTTTTTACATTTTATTAGATTATAGAGTAAAATACAAAATACCAAGAAAATAGTCGGACACAGTGGGGTGGGAAAAGGGAAAGGAAAGTGAGGGGGAGAAGAGAAAAAGTAAAAAAAAAAAGCATTGACTTCCGACTTCTTCTGTTGCAGTAGAATGAAGCATTGACATCGAACCTCAACTTTTTACTTTTTCATAACAGTATAAACTAGCCATTTCTATAACAACAAATCGATCTGATCAGTAAAATCCAAAATCAACATTTCATTTGTCTTTCCACCTTAAGCACAAAATCCAGAAGCGGTCTCCATGTAGAAACAAAAGTACTTATATTCTTTTCTTTAATCAAAACAGTCAATTTAGCTGTCTCTTGCCAACTCTGTAGCCATTCATCCACAGTGGGAATCGAAATGTCCTTCCATTTTTGTGCATACAGTAGTCCTGCTGCAGTCAAAAGATATAAAATCAAAGTTCCATTTTTGCCCAAAGTCTTTTTACTTACACTTTGTATTTGGCCCAACTCAAATGATTACGGCTTATTGATAAAAAGATGGTTGAAGAAATCTTGTGTCAAGCTCCTGACCACAGTTCCCAACCCAGAAAGTGAAATCTCACAGACTCAGACTGTTGTTGTTGTTGTTGTTAGCTGCGAGGTCGTGTCCGACCCATCGCGACCCTATGGACAACGTTCCTCCAGGCCTTCCTGTCCTCTACCATCTTCTGGAGTCCATTTAAGCTCACGCCTACTGCTTCGGTGACTCCATCCAGCCACCTCATTCTCTGTCGTCCCCTTCTTCTCTTGCCCTCAACCTTTCCCAGCATTAGGCTCTTCTCCAGTGAGCCCTTCCTTCTCATGAGGTGGCCAAAGTATTTGAGTTTTAGCTTCAGGATCTGGCCTTCTAAAGAGCAGTCAGGGTTGATCTCCTCTAGGACTGACCGGTTGGATCGCCTCGCAGTCCAAGGGACTTGCAGGAGTCTTCTCCAGCACCATAGTTCAAAGGCCTCAATTTTTTGGTGCTCAGCTTTTCTTATGGTCCAACTTTCACTGCCATACATTGCAACTGGGAAGACCGTAGCCTTGACTATACACACTTTTGTTGACAGGGTGATATCTCTGCTTTTTAGAGACTCAGACTAGGCAGGTTTATTGCAAGATTAGATAAACTAAGACTGACTAATTGAAAGCTAATTTGAAGCATTGTGTGAATTCACTCAATGTGTCTTTACCTAAACAATTTATATGGCCATCCATTTTCACTCATGAGATGCTGGATGACTCATAATACATTAAAACAATACAACAGCACACTCTAAATTAACCCACGCAAATTAAAACAATAACATTGTAACTAGGCCCAAATAAATAATTCACAGCTTAGTTTAGGATTCAGTGGTTATATTCGGAAAACACATAACTGGCTTATTTTATTAACCCATTTTCTAAGTTCACACGCTACACTGCACCATAAACAACAAATAGGTTGGATTTCATGAAATTATAAATTCCAAAAATCTAACTTCAGTTGGCCCTATTCAGGCCTATGCTATGCAAATGAACTTTTAGGTGAATGAACGCAGGACGCACACCCAGTGCACACAAAGAATATCGTAAAATTTGAGCTGCCACAATCCTCCTGCAATCAAACAATCCAACTTTATTATGGGTCACAGAACCAGCCTGTATAAAACAAAGTACAGCATGTAACAGTCACAACATAATAAAAGGGCCTCTACTCATGCTTAGTCTAGTAAGTTGTCAACAACCTGCAAGTTTTACAGGCTACAAATATAAACTTTGCAAGGGCAAGTATTCCCATGGGATCTTTATTTGTCCAACGAAGCTGCATGTAGGATTCTTCTGTCCGACTTGCAGATGGGCTAAGAAGAGGCGTTAGTAACTCACTGCAAAAAAAATATCTCAGTAAAATGAGATCTGATCCTGTGATGCAAGCCTCGCCTCTCTGCAAGAAGTGTGACTTTCAGCACAAGGCCATTTTGTTGCAGTTGCCCTCCAACACCACTGACCAAGGATATTCAGCCCCACTTGTGTAAAGCAAAGTTTTTCAGCTTCAGCAGCTTTAAGACATGTAGATTCCAACTCCCAGAATTCCCTAGCTGGAGAATATTGGCAGTTGGAATCCACACATCTTCAAGTTACTGAGATTAAGAAAGATGGAAATAAAGGGCCTCTAATATGTATTAATCATAAATTAGTCCTAATGCTGCTTTGAAATAAAATTTCCTTAGAATAGAATAGAATAGAATAGAATAGAATAGAATAGAATAGAATAGAATAGAATAGAATAGAATAGAATAGAATAACAGAGTTGGAAGGGACCTTGGAGGTCATCTAGTCCAACCCCCTGCTCAGGCAGGAAACCCTATACCAGACATGTCAAACTCGTGATGTCACATGATATCGTGCGATGTATCGGAGCTTTTTCTCCATTGCTGGCAATGGGGTGGGTGCGGTTTCCTGATGACGCGTCCGGCCTGCGAGCTGGCAGTTTGACACCCCTGCCCTATACCATTTCAGACAAATGGCTGTCCAGTCTCTTCTTAAAAACTTCCAGTGTTGGAGCATTCACAGCTTCTGGAGGCAGGTTGTTCCACTGGTTAATTGTTCTAACTGTCAGGAAGTTTCTCCTTAGTTCTAGGTTGTTTCTCTCCTTGATTAGTTTCCATCCGTTGCTTCTTGTCCTGCCTTCGGGCACTTTGGAGAATAGCTTGACTCCCTCTTCTTTGTGGCAGCCCCTGAAATATTGGAACGCTGCTATCACGTCACCCCCTAGTCCTTCTCTTCATTAAACTACTAGACATACCCAATTCCAGCAACTGTTCCTTATATGTTTTAGCCTCCAGTCCCCTGATCATCTTTGTTGCTCTTCTCTGCACTCTTTCTAGAGTCTCAACATTTTTTTACATTGTGGTGACCAAAATTGGATGCAGCATTTTAAGTATGGCCTTACCAATTGGGCCTTACTTGACCCAATTGAGTTCTTAAGTGATGCCTTGCTATATTCTATTGATAATTTGGCATCAAGTATCTTTTGAAAGCTATTATGGCTTGATGTTTTCCCTGGTGCACTAGCACCATTGATTTGAGAGGCAGTTTGGTGTAGTGCTTAATGCCCCAATCTAGAAACTGGGAGACTGTGAGTTCTAGTCCTGCTTTAGGTGGGAAGCCACCTGGATGACCTTGGGCCAATCCCTCTTTCTTAGCCCTAGGAAGAACACAAGGGCAAGTCTCTTCTAACAGTGTTGCCAAGAAAAGTGAAGGAACTACAGGCAAGTGCCGGAAGACAACACTGACTCAAAAGGTTCACAATCTAAAAATAATAATAATCCAAACAGATAGCCATCTGGCCCACAACAAGCCTGACATCACTATTGTGGAAAAGAAAAAAAAATCTGGCTCCTTGATATTGCAATACCAGGTGATGCACGAACTGAAGTGAAACAGCTATAAAAACTAAAAAGTATAAAAAGAATCCCACCAGGCTCAAGGTTGACTCAGCCTTCCATCCTTCCGAGGTAGGTAAAATGAGGACCCAGATTGTTGGGGGCAATAAGCTGACTTTGTAATAATGCCGCTTGGGGTGTGTGTGTGAAAACCCTAATAAGCAGGCATATACATAGAATGAAGGCTACTGCTAAGCTTGTAAGCCGCCCTGAGTCTTCGGAGAAGGGCGGGATATAAATGGAATTAAAATTAAAATTAAAATTAAAATTAAATTAAAATATCGTGGTTTGTAAATTGGAATTGAGCGACTATGGAGGAAGAAATCAATGGTTGTACCAATAGTAATAGGAGCCCTTGGAGCAATATCCAAAGGGCTGCCTAGATAAATGGAAATTTTGAACTTATTTGACTGGATATTCTGACTTTACAAAAAACTACCCTACTCGGAACTGCCTGTATTCTCAGACGCTACTTTAATAGCGGTCTTGGTTAGGACTTGAACTGTTAAGTTCTTACTAGTCTCAGACATGAATCAAATTAAATTAATGATGATGATGATGATATAATAAAATCTTGGAACTGAAAATGAATTTTTAGCCAATTACACATAGCCAGCCATGCCCTCATTCCAGTATTTTGTTACTTGGAATTATTTCTTTAGGAAGCCAGATCCTCTTACAATGGAGTTAGAGCTTCAAAGATTATCATGCAAACATTTCTACAAACCTTGAAAGAAATCAGAACAGAGAAATCAGTTTAGAAAGGGCATAGATCTGTACAACTTTAATAGAAATTTTTTTTCTATAAAATTCTAACAGGTAGGGTGAATTTGATGGGGTGGAGGGAAACCATGAATGTAATCCTTGTTTATGCTGATAGGTTCCATGTTAAATGTAGCAGCTCTGAAACTATATCTAGAAAGTGGATCTAGTTAATCGTTGGATAAGGGATCATCTGGGAAATAGGTTTGAATAGGAAGTACCAAAAAAATGGAAATTGCTTCCATCTCATATAATGCAAATTGCATAAATGATCAATGTTAATTACCAGCAAGTGACTCAGAAAGTTGGCTTAACTAGAGCTAGCCAATATATTCTGGCTGAAGTGTCTTCTATTTCCTTTTATTTCTCGTTCTGTCCCCCTCACCCAAATACTGGAATCCATTCTTTTCCAGGATCTTTCTTTGAATATTGTATTGCTTAATCTCTATATGCTCTTTTTATGAATGCAGGGGGGGGAATATCTTGTTTAAAAGTGAATGAATCTGCCCTCTAGTGCTAGCCATTCTCTACTTCATCGGAGCAGCTTCTCCAAAAAGTTTATCTGCAAAGAGGAAAATTGAGGAGTGGGGATGAATATGGTAAAGTGTAGAATTAAGGCTAGTTATACATATCCTCCCCTTCATGGATTACTGCCTTGTCGTGGCGAAGGGGCTTGCGTAATTCAATGAAGCTATGAGCTATGCCGTGCAGGGCCACCCAAGACGGACAGGTCATAGCAGAGAGTTCTGACAAAACGTGATCCACTGGAGAAGGAAATGGCAAACCACTCCAGTATCTTTGCCATGAAAACCCTATGGACAGTACCAAAAGGCAAAACGATATGACGCCGGAAGATGAGCCCCTCAGGTCGGAAGCCGTCCAATATGCTACTGGGGAAGAGCAGAGGGCTAGTACTAGTAGCGCCAGAAAGAATGAAGCAACTGGGCCAAAGGCGAAAGGACGCTCAGCTGTGGATATGTCTGGTGGTGAAAGGAAAGTCCGATGCTGTAAAGATTTTTTTTCCATAGGAACCTGGAATGTAAGATCCATGAATCAAGGAAAGCTGGACGTGGTCAAACAAGAGATGACAAGACTGAACGTTGACATCTTAGGTATCAGCGAACTAAAATGGACAGGAATGGGTGAATTTAATTCAGATGACCATCAGGTATACTACTGTGGGCAAGAATCCTTCAGAAGAAATGGAGTAGCCTTCATAGTCAATAAAAGAGTAGGAAAAGCAATACTGGGATACAATCCTCAAAATGACAGAATGATCTCAGTTCGAATCCAAGGCAAACCATTCAATATCACAGTAGTCCAAGTCTATGCCCCAACCACCAGTGCTGAAGAGGATGAAATTGACCAGTTCTATGAAGCACTACAGCACCTTATAGAACTAACACCAAAAAATGATGTTCTTATCATCATGGGGGATTGGAATGCTAAAGTAGGAAGCCAAAAGATAACTGGAATAACAGGCAAGTTTGGCCTTGGAGTGCAAAATGAAGCAGGGCACAGGCTGATAGAATTTTGTCAAGAGAATACGATGGTCATAGCAAACACTCTTTTCCAACAACCCAAGAGACGGCTCTACACATGGACATCACCAGATGGTCAACACAGAAATCAGATTGACTATATGCTCTTCAGCCAAAGATGGAGAAGCTCTATACAGTCAGTAAAAACAAGACCAGGAGCTGACTGTGGCTCAGACCATGAGCTTCTCCTTGCAAAGTTTAGGCTTAAACTGAAGAAAGTAGGGAAAAGCACTAGGCCACTCAGGTATGAATTAAATCATATCCCTGTTGAATATACAGTAGAGGTGACAAATAGATTTAAGGAATTAGATCTGATAGACAGAGTGCCTGAAGAACTATGGACAGAGGTTCGCGACATTGTACAACAGGTAGCAACCAAAACCATCCCAAAGAAAAAGAAATGCAAGAAAGCAAAATGGCTGTCTGAGGAAGCTTTGCAAATAGCTGAGGAAAGGAGGGAAGCGAAAGGCAAGGGAGAAAAAGAAAGATACACCCAATTGAATGCAGAATTCCAGAGAATAGCTAGAAGAGATAAGAATGCCTTCTTAAATGAACAGTGCAAAGAAATAGAAGAAAACAATAGAATAGGGAGGACCAGAGATCTTTTCAAGAAAATTGGAGAAATGAAGGGAACGTTTAATGCAAAAATGGGCATGATAAAGGACCAAAATGGCAGGGACCTAACAGAGGCAGAAGAGATTAAGAAGAGGTGGCAAAATTACACAGAAGAACTATACAAGAATGAGCTTAACGTCCCTGATAATCACAATGAGGTGGTCACTGACCTCGAGCCAGACATCCTAGAATGTGAAGTGAAGTGGGCCCTAGAAAAGCTGAGCAACAACAAAGCTAGTGGAAGTGACAGTATTCCAGCTGAGCTATTCAAAATCTTAAAAGACAATGCAGTAAAAGTGCTACACTCAATTTGCCAGCAAATTTGGAAAACTCAACAGTGGCCTCAGGATTGGAAAAGATCAGTTTACATTCCAATTCCAAAGAAAGGCAGTGCCAAAGAATGTTCAAACTATCGCACCATTGCACTCATTTCTCATGCTAGTAAAGTCATGCTTAAAATCCTACAAGCTAGACTTCAGCAGTATGTGGATCGAGAACTACCAGAAGTACAGGCAGGATTTCGAAGAGGCAGAGGAACTAGAGATCAAATTGCCAACATACGCTGGATCATGGAGAAAGCTAGGGAGTTCCAGAAAAACATCTACTTCTGCTTCATTGACTATGCTAAAGCCTTTGATTGTGTGGATCATAACAAACTGTGGCAAGTTCTTAAAGAGATGGGAGTACCAGACCATCTTATTTGTCTCTTGAGAAACCTATATGCGGGTCAAGAAGCAACAGTGAGAACTGGACACGGAACCACTGATTGGTTCAAAATTGGGAAAGGAGTCCGGCAAGGCTGTATACTGTCGCCCTGCCTATTTAACTTATATGCAGAGCACATCATGAGAAAGGCAGGGCTAGATGAATCAAAAGTTGGAATTAAGATTGCCGGAAGAAATATCAACAACCTAAGATAGGCAGATGATACCACTCTAATGGCAGAAAGTGAAGAAGAACTAAAGAGCCTCTTGTTGCAGGTGAAGAAGGAGAGTGCAAAACTTGGGTTGAAACTTAACATTAAGAAAACCAAGATCATGGCATCTGACCCTCTCAATTCCTGGCAAATAGATGGGGAAGAAATGGAGGTAGTGACAGATTTTATTTTCCTGGGCTCCAAGATCACTGCAGATGGGGACTGTAGCCAAGAAATTAAAAGACGCTTGCTCCTGGGGAGGAAAGCCATGGCAAATCTAGACAGCACACTAAAAAGCAGAGACATCACCCTGTCAACAAAAGTGCGTATAGTCAAGGCTATGGTCTTCCCAGTTGCAATGTATGGCAGTGAAAGTTGGACCATAAGAAAGGCTGAGCGCCAAAGAATTGAGGCCTTTGAACTGTGGTGCTGGAGAAGACTCCTGCGAGTCCCTTGGACTGCAAGGCGATCAAACCGGTCAGTCCTAGAGGAGATCAATCCTGACTGCTCTTTAGAAGGCCAGATCCTGAAGCTAAAACTCAAGTACTTTGGCCACCTAATGAGAAGGAAGGACTCACTGGAGAAGAGCCTAATGCTGGGAAAGATCGAGGGCAATAGAAGAAGGGGACGACAGAGAATGAGGTGGCTGGATGGAGTCACTGAAGCAGTAGGCGTGAGCTTAAATGGACTCCAGAAGATGGTAGAGGACAGGAAGGCCTGGAGGAATGTTGTCCATAGGGTCGCGATGGGTCGGACACGACTTCGCAGCTAACAAAACAACATACATATCCTTATTTGTTGTACCAATGAACACATATAAATGACCTTCCCTTCGTGCTGGTATTGCAGATAACGAAAACCTAAAATTAAAGCCACAATAAATGTGTTTTCTTTGAAAATAGATGTGAAAATCTGTTGAAGAGCTATATAAATAAGGCAGTCCCCTGTGATCTTGATAAAAGCAAGCCTGAACTCGGTTAGCCCTTGGATGAAAGATGCTCCCCAAAATACAAGGACTGTTGAATTACATTAGGAAGTTGAAATAAGGGCCATGGCCATTTGATTTGTTTTTGAAACTCATTCTACGTGGTCTGGCTCTTGAGGCAAGCCGGCCATGAGAACGCTCAGCCCGTGATCCATGACAAGGAAGCAAGCAAAAAAAAAAGGGGTTGAGTGACACTGCTTATTACAAATTAGCCGTATAATTGTCCAAGCTGGTCATTGTGTGAGATTACTTTGTGATACAGTATGTTGCACAAACCTGTCCAACTAGCCCAGGGGTAGGCAACCTCGGCTCTTTTATGACTCATGGACTTCAACTCCCAGAATTCCTGAGTCAGCCATGCTGACTCAGGAATTCTGGGAGTTGAAGTCCATGAGTCATAAAAGCGCCAAGGTTGCCTACCCATGAACTAGCCCAAGAAAACGTACCCAGCCACAGCATGCAAAAAATTTAGTCTGGGATGTTAAGGAACATGCATGTTAGGAGTTATCCAAACTTAGTATTTGGGAGGCATTCCCATGCTTCATTTTGCACATCCCTAGCTATAATTGAGCAGGCAGCCTCCATGGCCCTTGGGCTTTTCAACAGTGATGTCTGCAGCTATTTGAAACCACTATTTGTTATATTCCTCTCAACAGCCGATTCCTTCTAATTCCCAGGTAATTTGGGGAGGTAAAAAGTGGATTCTCCAAATCAATTTGTTAGAAGCACTCTAGCAAATTGACTTCATTTGCATAATTACACAAATGAGATAAAAACCTCTGGTACCGAATTAGGCAAAGTACCCACATTTAGATGCAATGGGCTTTTTAATTTAGTGGAAGATGACAGTATTGTGACCCAAAGGTGCCATTAAATTAAAATTTGATTGTTATCAGTAAATTGTTATTACCTTCAGCATAGCTTTAAATACCAGTGACCTGGAAGTACAAGCTGAGGTTAAGTCCCTGCACTCTGGTGCTACAGTGGACTCCTATACACATCTTGTTGATCGTTAGCAGAATAAAACCCCTGGATATCAAATTCAGCATTACTTCCCAAACTTCACCCATTACTTCCTTACGGAAAACATCGCTGTGAAGACCAGCTATTTGGATGGTCACAAACCCAGGGAACAAAGATGGTGGGATTCAAGTGGTTTTATTGTCTATAGAGATTCTCCGTCATCCAGGTCATGGTTGTCCCACAGGTGCTTTTTTTCAGACTTTGTTGTGCTTGAAGATGTTTCACCCCGATACTCCCATATTACACCCCTCCTGCGTGAGCTGCATTGGCAACCGTTTGCCCTCCGGGTGAGATTTAAGGTGCTGGTTCTTACCTTTAAAGCCCTACATGGCTTAGGCCCAGGATACTTGCAGGACCATCTGCTGCCGGGAACGAATTCCCATCGCCCAGTACGCTCACACAGAGAAGGCCTCCTCAGGGTACCGTCGACTAGACAATGTCGGCTTGCGACCCCCAGGGGAAGAGCCTTCTCTGTGGGAGCGCCAGCCCTGTGGAACCAGCTCCCCCCTGAGCTTCGGATGGCCCAAGATCTCCAGTCCTTTCGCCGCGGCCTCAAAACACTCCTTTTCCACCTGGCTGACCTAGACTGACAGGGATTTTAATTATATTTACAATTCTAACTTTATTCTTTAATTTATTTTAATTTATTTCAAATTTTATTTTTTAATTTACTGTACAGAGACCTTTACGTTTTGTTGTTGTTAGCCGCCCTGAGTCCCTCGGGAGATAGGGCGGGATATAAATCCCATTAATAAATAAAATAAATAAACTTCTCAGCCAAGAAGCTTCTTCAGTTCTGACTGGAGAATGGAAGAATTTATATTCCTTGCAGTCAGTCATCTGGTTGTTAGCCCTCTTTCGGAGGCCTCTTGGAAGTTTGCAGACTACAGGATTCAAATGTCCGAGGGCACAGATAAACCTCCAAGTGGCCTCAACTCTCAGAAAGAGGGCTCATGAGCGGATGACTGCAGGGTATATACAGTCAATCTTTCCACTCCTCACCATTCTGAAGAAGATTCTTGGATGAGAAGTGAAACGTCTTCGAGGAAAAACAAACTCCAGTTGCCTTTTGAAAGAAAGCACCCTCGCAACAATCAAGTGGTTTGTTTTGGCCATCAGTACAAGTTATTCCAATGGTCTCGGAAAGCAAACCATGTTGCAACAATTGTTTAGTTGTAATAAAGTATCAAGGGATGCGGTGGTTCAGTGGGTTAGGACACTGAGCTTGTCCATCAGAAGGTCGGCAGTTTGGCGGGTCGAATCCCGAGTGCCGCGTAACAGAGTAAGCGCCTGTTACTCATCCCAGCTTCTGCCAACCTAGCAGTTCGAAAGCACGTAAAAATGGAAGTAGAAAAATAGGGACCACTACGGTGGGAAGGTAACAGCGTTCCGTGCGCCTTTGGCGTCTAGTCATGCTGGTCACATGACCATGGAGATGTCCTCGGACAAGCGCCGGATCTTCGGCTTTGAAACAGAGATGAGCACCGGCCCCTAGAGTCGAAAACGACTAACACGCATGTGCGGGGGAACTTTTACCTTTACCTAATAAAGTATCAACACACACATTTTTGAATTCCATAATACCTACTTTGCCTCCTCAATAGTTCATAACTATTGAAATGTTTGAAGTAAGAATTTTTTTTCAAAAAAAGAAAACCTGGCACGGATACCTGAAGTGGTGTAAGCAGCAGATCTTTGTGCTCTTTGAAGAATCCTGAATTCTTACCTGCTTTCCTGGTAATGACTTCTACCTCACTGTGGGTTCAAGGCAATAAAACTGACACAGAATAACAATCACCCAACACTGTATAGCCTTCTCCGATTCTTGCTTTCCACAACTCCAGCTATTGCACTGAGTTGAAGAAGGCTAACAACATTGGATGTCTCGTTTGCATACGTGACCACTTAGCCGAACTAAAATCTAAATTAATAGTTCTAATGCACATCATTCAAGGCTTTTGATTTTGATTCAATTTATTCTCAACTTGAGGTAGAGTTAGAGAAGATCAATGTTTTCTCCAATATCCTTTATTTTTTCTCGTAGATATGTACGGCAATATTGCTGATACCCTTGATATCTAAGTTCCATTTTACAAGGTTAAAAACCTCAAAGCTGTCAGTACCTAAAATTATTTCGGAAGCAGTGGGGCCTATGTTTAACAAAGACCTGTAAGAATATACAAAAGAAAGGCTTTTAGACAGCTTATGGCTGAACTAAGGATTTGGTCTAACTATCAAAGCTTAGGAAGGTTATTGGTGGTGAGAAGAGTCAATGGAGGAAGAGTATTGAGTAGATAGGACAGTGGGTTATGGCTTCTTAGATACAGGGGTCTTCAAACTTGGCCCTTTTACGACTTGTGGACTTCAACTCCCAGAATTCCTCAGCCAGTCTGCCTGGCTGGGGAATTCTGGGAGTTGAAGTCCACAAGTCGTAAAAGGGCCAGGTTTGAAGACCCCAGTCTTAGAACATTAGTGTCACCTGAAGGAAGGGGGAGGGAGGCAGGATTGGAAAAGGGTGGAAGAGCTGACATGCACCAGTCTTGCCTCCCTTGCCCCCCAAAATTGCTACATAACCGAAACACTCAGGATGTTGCTTCTGCCAGACTGCAGTCAATCTGGAACATTGACTGCAGAACAGGATGGCAATTTTGACAGTAGAAAAGGGGAATAATTGTATTTAAACTATATGGGACCTTCTCTCTGGAACTGAGAAACACCTTGTGCAGTTAAAAGAAAAATTCTCTTATAATAAAGTGTTAAGGTTTACATTTTTTATTTCCAGCTGCTTTTTTCTGTAATTTTGTCATTTTGCTTTTTTGCAGGGTAGACTTTATACTTGCAGGTGATAATTTGAAAGTTATTTCATCATCTTCGCTGTCTTCTGGCTGAGATTTTCGGCGCTCAAAAAATGTTGGTGTACACACTGGTGTGGGATCCTGGACAAGTGGAAAAGAAAATTATTAAATTAAGAAGAACCATTGCGGGCTAGTTTTAAAAAGTATATTTTCACAAAAAAGCTGAAATATTGGCAATGACTGAACAGGAAATGCTTTCTACCAGTTATAATCTGGACAATACAAGACAAAAAGCTGACAAACTAGTGACTTTCTGAAGAACATACTTAGAACAATTTCCCCCAAATATTTTAAATTTAATTCCATACGGTAACTTCATTATCGTCTTTTCCATGACTAAATTCCTAAGTCTATATTATTTGGAAGTGATACAGCACAGAGGTGAGAAATAATGCTATAGGTATAGGATGAGCCGAGTTATTTAAGTTTCCCAAAGACGTCCCCTCTGAACACCCAGGAAAAGTACAACGAAAGCAGTCAAGGATTTCATCCTAAGATGCCTTTGTGGAAGGAAAGTCTTTCAGAAGCCAGTGTGAGCTTTCCCTTCTTCCAGGACTTTTAAGAGCACTGGACCACACCTGCTTTCCAAATATAACAGGAAAATACTGACAGCACTCGAGTATGGGTGTAGAGGAAGACAATTTGAATCCTATGGAAAAGCAGGGAGGAAGCATTTGCAGCTAAGGGAAGGGGGCAGCTGCCAGCTTAGCAGGCCAATAGGAACAAGCTTGGACTTCAGCAAAGCAACAGCTGACAAGCTGAATATGGAAACGGAACCCACCAGCTTCATAACCCAGGCAGAGATGCTGAGTGTTGTGATTCTGTGCCAGCCTGTGATCCCGGCAGCTGAGTCCGGGATATCAGAGGAGGAGGGGCCTGGGGAGCCATCAGATGCGGAGGAAGGCTCTGATGAGCTACAAGACTTACAAAGTGAGGAAGGACCTGGACCCTCCATTCGTGGTCAAGCTGAAAGCCAGCTGTGCTGGGAGGATGAGTCAGACTCGGAGGCAGCACAGCTGGAAGACCTCAAGAGACGCAGGTAAACGTAGACTGGTCACACGAGTAAATCAGAGGGAGGCAACGGGTCGACTCCAGGGGAGGAGGAGAAAGCAGCGAAAAGCCACGCCTTGGGGGCTGCGTTAACAAAAAAGCAATATGCGGGCAGGGCTGGTTGCTGGAGGCAACCGTTTGCAAAGAACTTCTGTGTCAAGAGATGATGGTCTGATTTATTTTACCAGTGACTTATTTCTTGTTTTGGCTCGTGCTCTGTTCTGTTTGTGGACAAGGCCTGACAGCAACAGAAGTCAACTAACTAGAAGGGGGCTAAAGGCAACAAAGGAGAGCAGAATCATTAAGATATGGTGTTGACATTAGCATAGTGCATGATACAGAGGTATCTTGGTCCTCGTTGGTAATTTGTTCTGGAAGACAAGCAGAATACTAAAACCAACAGGTACCAAGAAAACTGCACGACTCATCAGGTGACCGGCGAGTTGTTTCTTGTTTTGGCTCGTGCTCTGTTCTGTTTGTGGACAAGGTCTGTAACTTCAATAAAAGGGGTTTATTTATCCAGCATACTGCTAAATTAGGGGTTGCCTTGTGAAGTAACAAGGAGGTACGTAGGCTGGGGCAGAACACTGAGAGCCTTCGGCCAGCAGCTTTTAAAGCACCTCCCTCCCTCCCTGAGAAACCGAAAAACGAAAAATTCAGCAGCAGTTCAGTACAGCAGCTGAGAGCAACAGAAGTCAACTAACTAGAAGCAGGCTTAAGGCAACAAAGGAGAGCAGAATCATTAAGAGTACTGTTTAGGAATTAGATATGGTGTTGACATTAGCATAGTATATGATACAGTGGTATCTTGGTCCTCGTTGGTAATTTGTTCTGGAAGACGAGCAGAATACTAAAACCAACAGGTACCGAGAAAACTGCATGACTTATCAGGTGACCCGCTATTTCGGCTGGAAGAAATAGCAAGGCACGAGGCAGCCGACATCAGCAAGTTCTTCCTTGCATGCCAACTACCGGGAGAAAGACAACCGCTGGGACAAGAATTCAGCTTCAAAAACACATCAAACACTTAATTCGACGAGTTTTGAAGCAGTCGAGTGCCGAGGTATGACTGCATAAGATAAGCTCAGGGCTAAGTGTTAAAGCAGAAGTTAGGAAACAAGTGACTTTGTTAACCTTTTTATATCACAAATGGTCTTTTAGAAATCACGGGCAAAAAAGTAACAAAAAGTTTGCTGGTGGTCTGTACCATCTCTCAAAAGAACCCTTTGCAACATGAAGATCAGCATAAAGACCTTCCATTCAAGGAAACACTGTTGTGCAAATATTTGTTACTATACAGGTAGTCCCTTTACTTACGACCAGTTGCAAAGTTCAAGGTTACAACAGATTTCCCAGGGCTGTTTACGATCTGATTTTGAAGTTCCAACACACACACACTCTGCAGTCATGTGATCACAATTTGGGTGCTTGGCAACTGGCCCATATTTATGGCCACCTATGCAGCATCTTATGGTCTCATGATCACAATTAATGACTTTTTTTGGCTAGAAACTGTTTACTTCTGATTTCTGCCAAAAAACTAAATAAATGCCATTGGATACAATGGGTTTACTTAATGACTACCCCCCCCCCCAAAAAAAAAAGTTTGTAAAGGTGGGCACAGTAACACAACCCGCTTAATGACCAGCATGACTCACAATCATAATTCTTGGCTCAATTATGGTTGAAATTCAAGGACTACTTGTATTCCAGTATTTTTTCCCTTCTTCAAGTAAAAGGCCAATCATAATTCAGAAGATTTCAAAACCCCAAACTTTCACTTACTTCATCTTCCACTGCTGCCTCCTCGTTAGAAACTGATTTTGAAACCATCTTTTTCTTTATCAGAGGCATCTGAGCAGTCTAAGAAAGAGAGTCTTAGCATTAAGATTACCTCGTAATTCAACTTTAAAAATAAACATGTTAACTAATAGTCTTTAAAACAATTGGCATATTGAGTTTGCCTTGAAGCTGTGAAACTCGGTGCAAACAGTTCTCATTAAAAATAGGGCCACAGTGCTAGAAATAAAAGAATATAAAACCCGAAATTTGATTCCTAGTTAGGAATAACGGAGCTAGTTCTAGTCCTCCCCCCCACCCCAACTTCCTATGTTATTTATTGTTTCTATTTTATAAATCAGTTCTGCCTTCTTCATCTGGAAGTTACTAATTCCTTGCCATGGGGGACAAGACAGAAATGTATAACTTCTTTATAAGATTTCACCTGAAGAGCAAAGACTAATATCGGCTTGCATGATACAAGTGTCTTTTTAAGAAAGTTGTAAGTGGCTGCCAATCAGAGTTGCCAATGGGGTTTCCTTAAAAAAAACACCCCAAAATTTCATGCTCAAATAAACCCAGATTCTAGACAAAAAAACCCAGATATCCCAATAAATCAGTTTTAAACTAACTTATGACTTACTTAATACGTACAATATAGTGGATACAAAATACTTTTGATTTCATAAAATTTTTAAATCCTAGAAACCCAGAGATGGAAAAACCCAGCACTAGTAACCCTGCTGCCAATCTTTGGAGTCCATAGGGCAGGGCTTTTCAACCAGTGGTACGGGTACCACCTGTGGTACATTGGCACCTGGCAGGTGGTACGCGACCATCCTAAAAAAGTGCTAGCGGGGGAGGGGAATGAGCTGACCCGGTGGCAGCACCGCACAAGCCTGAGCGAGAGACGGCTGCAGCTGCAGGGCTGTCAGGGCTCAGCGGAAGCGCCAGGATCAGTGCCGCTTTCCAGCTGATCGGCACTTCTTCTGGGCTGCCAGGGCTCAGTGGAAGCGCCAGGATCAGCACCAGGCTCCAGCTGGAGCTGATCCTGGTGCTTCTGAGCCCAGAAGAAGCACCAATCAGCTGGAATGCTGCAGCATCTCCAGGGTCTTGTGATTTACATTCAGATGCTTGGCAACTGATTCATATTTATGACAGTCACAGTGTCCCAGGGTCATGTGAAGTGACCAAAACCTGCTGCAAGCACCCAGCGGGGGGGGGGGAATAAAAACCAAATACCCACCCCACCCCACCCCCACTGCCAATCCTCAACAGAAATGCTTACAACAATGAAAATCTTAGACAGGAGGAAGAGCGCCGCCGGGTGGGCAGGCAGGTGTCTTGCTCGGCTGTGGCTTGGGGGGCACTTTTTTCATGCCATTGTAACTTCGAATAGTCACTAAGCGAATTGTTGTAAGTCGAGGACTACCTGAACTTCAGCACTTTTTTCTTTTGGTCATCATGGTTTTGACACCTTGCTAGGCGACTGGTGGTATTTGGATATTGCCATATCCTAAAAATGGTACAATGAGTGAAAAGGTTGAAAAGCCCTGCCACAGGGAGCCACAAGCGCCTCACATCTCCAATTGTCCGATGACAATATAACCTTTGTGTTCTAACTTAAGGCATTTCAATTTACGGTCAGTATGTAATAATCACGTTGATGCCTCATTCTTCTCATTCTGTTAAGTATTATTCATAAATAAATAAAAAAGAGCATCCACTTACAAATCCGGGGAAATCATAATCTATTCCTTTCTCAGCCAGCCTTTTTCGCAACTTGTTCTCCTTTTTCAACAGCCTCTCAGCCATCTTTTCTTTCTCCTGTGCTGTTCGATTCCGGTTGTAGTGTTTGACTGCTGGATAGGATGGCTTTCTGAACTTTTGGTCAGAACCTTTAAAGAGGTTTTCATGTACTTTTTCTGCTGGCATAAATTCACCTGTAACATGCAATCAAGGCAATAGCAGCCGTGAGAAACAGAGCAAGGCTATTATAAGAGCTTCCACTTTACTTGCACTCTCCAAAAATATTTTAAACAGCAATAAAAATTGTCCTCAAAGTCCATTTTACCAAACAGAGAATATCAAGGGCTTATGGCTTCAGTCAAAAAACGAGATATGGAGGATCACTGCTTCCCCTTGCAGTCTGCATAATGTTTCTATCTTGCACATGGGCTATATATTTTAATTTTTGATCTTAAGTGCTGTTGAGTTTACTTATTTCCAATTTTTAGCCATACAAATTGACTAAATAAATATGATTACTTTCATACTACATTATTACACTGCATTCCAATATCTCAGGGGCTGCCACAAAGAAGAGGGAGTCAAGCTATTCTCCAAAGCGCCCGAAGCCAGGACAAGAAGCAATGGTGGAAACTAACCAAAGAGAGAAGCAACCTAGAACTAAGCAGAAACTTCCTGACAGTTAGAACAATTAACCAGTGGAACAACCTGCCTCCAGAAGTTGTGAATGCTCCAACGCTGGAAGTTTTTAAGAAGAGACTGGACAGCCATTTGTCTGAAATGGGTTTCCTGCCTGAGCAGGGAGTTGGGCTAGAAGACCTCCAAGGTCCCTTCCAACTCTATCATCATCATCATCATCATCATCATCATCATCATCATCATTATATACTGTAATACTATTATTACTGTCCTTGCAAACCCCTACAGCCAGGCTAGATTGAAGGGGTGTATAACTTCCATAACAAATAAATTCATCTGCTAGTGCTTCCAAGCATCTATACGATCAGATAAATCAATACAACAATTCGGCAAGATCAAGGGTGATTTAAATGCTTCTGTGGTGTTCAATCATTTCCCTGTTACTTCTGGGAAAGAAGTTCTGTCCTTTTTTTCAAACTATCAATACAAATTAAATATAATCTATCAGTCTGTTGGGTAAGCTGTAAAAAAAAAGGAAAAGCTATATTGGGGGCTTGGATTATATTTCAAAGTAGACAATGTAATGGAGAATAAAGCTACAGACACGCCTAATCTCAATGCAAAATATTTAATTATACTGCATTGTTTATAAAATTTATTGATGGCATCAATCTCAAAGGACTAAACAATGGACAGCTCTAAAACATGACACAATATATAAGTTAAAAAGTGCTTGTAGCCACGCAATCAATTCTCAAAGGCCTTTCAAAAATAGTCAAGTTGTACCTTCTCTTCAAAAGATTATGAAAGTGAAAGCTACCCTCATCTTATAGAGCAGATTGTTCCAAAGAAAGGGAATCCCCATGGAAACGCCTGCTGTTGCATTCCCTCCCTTCACACTATCGACTGCTAGGCAGGTAAAATATACCAGGGAATAAGAATGATCCTTGGAAAAAAGAGTAGTTAGGGGAAAAATAGAAAAAAGGAAACGAGAGAAATTGTAAAGGAAAAAAGGGGAGTTTTAATGGGGTAATTTCAACATAAGTGACTCTTTCATGGAACTGCTAGCTGGGATATACTCACATTTTAAGAGTTTTTCACGGATAAGGTAATTGTTCATGGTATCTGCAGCTATCTTTGCAATTTCATCATATTCAAATTCCACAAAAGCATAACCTTTGCTACCTCCTGTCTATCAAAGAGAAAGGTACAAAAATAAAAAAATGCAATACTTTTATAAATGTAGCTGAAGGTTTTTTTTTGCTTTGCTATTACCATTCGTACAGCAGCCCTTTTGCCAATTTGTTTTACAACAACTCTGTGCAGGACTGGGAAAACAACTGACCCAAAGTCACCCAGTGACAATTCAGAAAAGTTTTTTGCACCTATAAAATGCAAGACGTTTTTAGTTATCACCAATATGCACTGTCAAAAAACAGGGAATCATCATTAAAGTTAATTCAAATTAGAGCAAGGTTTTGGTAGCTTCTAGCCTAAAAATATATTCCCAAAAGTAAGCAGTACAAGGCCTGGATTAAGTGGCTAGATCAGAATTAGCCTCAAAACTGCAAAATAGTTATTTCATATGTAGGACTCTAAATACACTTTCCCACATATAGTTTGTAATTATTCTAATTGCTTCAATGGCTTTTGTTTTACTTGCTCTGACAGTTTTTGGTTTCTTCTTAATTGCGTGCACCATCCAGAATTACCTATGTGAAATGGGTGACTGAATATTACCCCTTTAGTCACGGAAACTTTTTTGGGTAACTCTTGAGTCAGCCATTCCCTCTCAACCTCACCTATTCCACAGCGTTGTCGTGGAGGAAAAAATTGGCAAAGGCTCCTATATGACTTGCCTTGAGTTTCCCAGGATAGCCACCCAACAGACACTCCCAGGAATTCTGGGAGTTGAAGTCCACGAATCATAAAAGAGCCAAGGTTGCCTACCCCTGGACTAGTCCAAAGGCAGGACTAGAACTCAGTTGACTTTGGGCCAATCACCAGGAGACCTGCAAATTCTAATCCTGCCTTAGACATAAAAGCTGGTCGGATGACTTTGGCCCAATCACCAGGAGACCGAGTTCTAGTCCTGCTTTTGGACTAGTCCAGAGTTAGGCAACCTTGGCTCTTTTATGATTCGTGGACTTCAACTCCTAGAATTCCTCAGCCAGCCACGAATCATAGAAGAGCCATGGTTGCCTAACCCTGGACCAGGGGTAGGCAACCTCGGCTCTTTTATGACTTGTGGACTTCAACTCCCAGAATTCCTGAGCCAGCATAGCTGACTTAGGAATTCTGGGAGTTGAAGTCCACGAATCATAAAAGAGCCGATGTTGCCTACCCCTGCCCTGGACTAGTCCCTTTCTTTCTTAGACCTACCCACCTCACAGGGTTGTCGTTGTGGGGAAAAATAAATGGCAGGGGCATTAAGTTCTCCACCTCCGGTTTATATATACATTACCTGAGACAGATAGGCGGTTAAGAAATATAAAATCTAAGTACATTATAATAATCGAAACGAACCGTACCTTTTTACTCCGCGAAAGGCGAAGCCGAGTCACTGTCCCAAACTGGCTGAAGTACTGCTTGAGCTGCGACTCGTACAGGCCTCTCGGGATGTGACCCACGTAAACAACGCCAGGTTTCACCTTCTGATTCTGGGAGGTAAAAGGGAGGAAAGGCGTAAACAGACGTTGGAAGTTGCGCTCCCAGCGCTCGGCGGGAGAAACCACCGCGTCCCCTCGGTTTCTTACCTTGGAGGCCGCCTTGCGCACCCGGTGCACCTCAGCCTGGAACTCGCGCTGCCGCTCCGGGTCGAGAGACAGGAGGGGAGCCGCCGCGGATGCAACGCTGCCCGTCGCCATCACGCATCTGAGAGAAAGACGGCAGCGCGCCTGCGTCACAAAACCGGAAGCTCCATTTCGTCACTTCCTCTTCGGCTCCGCCGGAGAGGCCCGTGTAAACACAGAGAGCAGCGGCCCCTCTTGGTCAGAGCGTGAAACAGCAGCCCCTTACAATTCATTCAGTTTTACAATCCCTCCAAAAATAAGATTGGAACCAAAACGGGAACAATGATTAAAGGTCAGGAGAGTGGTCAAAAGCAAGGTGACGTTCCCAGATATTTCAAGACTGCTGGTTTAGATTTCATATTTATTTAGTGTTGTATTTGTGGATGTTTGTGCAATTAAAAGAATGGGAAAGTTCCCCCCCCCAAAAAAAAATAACAGTAAAGTAGAAAGTGCCGATGAAAGAGAATATTTGTGGCTTAGGCTGAACTGTGGAGGAGTCTTTGGTGCTCTCTGACCCTGATTATTTTCTTGCAGACGTTTCATTTTCCAACTAAGTAACATCTCCAGTGCTAGAAGAGAACGGGGTTGCTCCTTTGTTTATATAGTGTCAGTGTTGGTGGGAATGTTCTTTTCTTCTTGGTAGTTTTGTGGAAAATAAAGAAGTAGTGAGGAAGTTTAAAAATAAAAATATATATGCTTTTAGTATTATCATGTAATCATATTTTATATTTTATAATAATCATTTTATAATCAATTGCTTGAGTAGATGCTTTGAGAATATGGGGAAAAATACAGGCCTCAAGTGGAGGGAGGGGGAGAACAGGAGTTACCATGGGCCCCAGTGTGAGTCACCATCTAGGAATTGTTTTTAAGTACCTTCTGGTGCCTGGTACCCCCCCGGCAGGTGTAGATTTAGGGGTCTTCAAACTTGGCCCTTTTATGACTTGTGGACTTCAACTCCCAGAATTCCTCAGCCAGCGTGTCTGGCTGAGGAATTCTGGGAATTGAAGTCCACAAGTCATAAAAGGGCCAAGTTTGAAGACCCCTGGTGTAGAACATGGGAGACATCTCTTCCCTAGAGTAGGGGAGGGATCTTATTAGTATAATGTAAGCAAACAGGGGCAGAGATAATGTATTCTCTTTAGGCGCTTCTGATAGATTGTAACCTCCAAAGCCTAAGCCAATGGGGCCATGGGGGAGGGAATGGGGCGTCGCGATAGGATGTATAATAATATGTGATTTTGGAATTTGGGGTGTGGTTCAGTGTTTGGCTACATTGTTTGCCTTCCTGAATCCACCACCTTTGCAAACGGTTACTTTTTAGACTTTGTTGTGAAGTCTAATAAACTTCTTTTCTATTTGTAACACAAACAGAGTGAATTTCAATTTGTGACTATTTTTGTGTCTAACAGTTTCTTGATTAGGCAGTCGTTTACTCTTGGATTGCTTCTCTAGATGTTGATTACTGGTAAGGGGCTGTTTTTGTCTTTTAACTTTTCGACTGTTTTCCAAAACCATCACTTTGAGGCCTGCTAGAGATTGTCCGGAAGAGACTGAAATGATCCTTCTTTGTCTTTGAGGCCTGATATCTATCTTGCCTCTATGAATTGTTTTGCACGAAGTGCAGAATCGCGAATCACGTTGCTGGCACACAAGGGCATATAGACAAGCGTTTCCGGACCTCAGCAACTTTAAGACATGTGGATCTCCACTCCAGAATTCCTCGTTTCTAGGGGAATTCTGGGAGTTAAAATCCACCCGTTTTAAAGTTGCCGAGGCTGACAAACACTTGGCACGGACCACGTTGGAAGAAGAGCGCCTGGCAGTTCCTCTAAACCAGGGGTCTTCAAACTTGGCCCTTTTATGACTTGTGGACTTCAACTCCCAGAATTCCTCAGCCAGGCATGCTGGCTGAGGAATTCTGGGAGTTGAAGTCCACAAGTCATAAAAGGGCCAAGTTTGAAGATCCCTGCAGTCTAAACGAGTGCGCGCCTTTGATTGGCCTACAATCCCCATCCCAATATACACCCAAGTGAGGCGATGGGAGTTGTAGTCCAACACTTTAGCGGGGACCAGACTGGAAAACGAATCCCACCCTCGTGCCTCACTCCTCACTCCAACTAAAGGGGAAAAAAAAACCTACACCCAGCCCGCCCCCTTTAGCTCCGCCCCCGGGCGCGGCAGCCGACTTCTCCCGTCGCACGCGGACCGCGTCTCAACCTATCAGAGGGCCCCGACCGAGCCCAAGCGAAGAGGCCCGAGAAAGCGACCCCGCGATAGGTTTGCATATCCCAGGGGTAGGCAACCTCGGCTCTTTTATGACTCATGGACTTCAACTCCCAGAATTCCTGAGCCAGCGTAGCTGGCTCAGGAATTCTGGGAGTTGAAGTCCATGAGTCATAAAAGAGCCGAGGTTGCCTACCCCTGGCATATCCCATCCTTTTCTCCAATTAGGCTGCCTGCTCCGCGACGTCGCTTTCTATTGGCTCTCCGAGGGCAGACGGAGGCGGGACGTCCGGGAGCAGAGGAAGAGAAAGGAGAGGAGGCTGAGGGGTTTGGGGCGCTCGGAGGTGCTGCCGGCGAAGCGGGAGCTCGAGCCGTCATGAGCGGCGGCGTCTACGGAGGAGGTGAGCGGCCCAAGGCGGGAGGAGGCCGCCTTTTCTTTAGCGCGGGGCCGGCGGTGGGCGGAGCTTCTGCGTGCCCTCTCCCGTAGGAATCCGGGCCCCGGCGGCTTTTGGCAGCCTCTCCTTCGCATGCATGGAAGCGGACCTCCCGGCGCCCTCCTGGGCTGCCCGGTTGGCTAAATTGCTTGCCGACTTTGCGAGCCTCTGGGTGACGCCGTCTTCCCTCCTTGCTGCCCGGAGCCCCTCTTGGTACATGCATCCTGAGGGTTAATGTTTAATCCTGATATTGCCGTATAAAAGCTACCCAGGCTTATATTTATATTTGTGTGTGTGTGTGAAATCTCATCCGTCATCCTCAGCCTGAGGATGACGGATGAGATTTCGTCGAAACGGTTTCCCTGATACCTCCAATTAGCAGTGGGCTAATGCCTCCTTAAGTAACACCAGCTGCCTGCAATTAGTGCAGGTTCGCATCCCACCAGGCTCAAGGTTGACTCAGCCTTCCATCCTTCCGAGGTAGGTAAAATGAGGACCCAGATTGTTGGGGGCAATAAGCTGACTTTGTAATAATGCCACTTGGGGTGTGTGTGTGTGAAAGCCCTAATAAGCAGGCATATACATAAAATGAAGGCTACTGCTAAGCTTGTAAGCCGCCCTGAAAAAACCCGAATGACCAAAGATCTACATACAAACACCCGCGAAAACTTCAGAATATATATATATATATATATATATATATATATATATATATATATATATGTGTGTGTGTGTGTGTGTGTGTGTGTGTGTTTTCTGAGGTTTTCGCGGGTGTTTATATGTGGATCTTAGGTCATTCGGGTTTTTCCCCGCGTAGAACTAAAGGTGTAGGTATGTATGTATGTATATGTATATGTATATGTATAAAGGTAAAGGTTCCCCCGCACATGCGTGCTAGTCGTTTCCGACTCTAGGGGCCGGTGCTCATCTCCGTTTCAAAGCCGAAGAGCCAGCGCTTGTCCGAGGACGTCTCCGTGGTCATGTGGCCGGCATGACTGGACGCCAAAGGCGCACGGAACGCTGTTACCTTCCCACCGTAGTGGTCCCTATTTTTCTACTTGCATTTTTACATGCTTTCGAACTGCTAGGTTGGCAGAAGCTGGGACGAGTAGCAGGCGCTCACTCTGCTACGCGGCACTCGGGATTCGACCCGCCAAACTGCCGACCTTCTGATCGACAAGCTCAGCGTCTTAACCCACTGAGCCACCGTATATATATGTATATATATATTATGTGTATGTATATATGTATATATATATGTATACACACACGTGTGTGTGTATGTATATATGTGTATATATGTGTGTGTGTGTACGTACATATATACACATACATATATTGTGGGAACCAGTGCTTTTTTGTAAAAGAAAAAGGTGCCGGAACTCACATATGTCATACAACCCACCTTGCCTACCCTACAAGGTTCCATCCAAAAAAGGTGCCGGAACTCCATTCTGAGCGTTCTATGAGAAAAAAAGCCCTGGTGGGAACAATCCAGATAATTGGGGAATATTAAAAAGGCAGAATATATATTTCCCCAAAGGATTTTAAAGGCAGAAACCAACCCCCCCACCCCCTGCAAGTCTGTGCCCCAAACAGAAACCAGGTCTGCAGAAATGCAGATGTGACAATCCTGTCAGAAAGATTGGAGTCAGGAAGCTGGGATTAGAAAGACAAAGATCCCTAGAAACAACAATCCCTCACCCAAAAAATCCAACAGTCATCAGCCACAGCCCCAGGGAAGCAGGATATGACCTTTGGGATGTAATAGGATTAATCCACCACCATCAGAATACCAGAAAGGCACACTCGGACTCAGGTGAAAGTTCATGCCACCAGAACATCTCGAAACAAAAGCCCAAGAAGGTATAAAAACCCACTCCCTACTACATGTGGACACTTTTTTCCCCCCAGAGCCATCTTTCTGTCTGGCTCTCCTCTTCAATACACTACAACCTTCTTTCTAAAGCAGTCTCCGTGTTTGTTTATTTCGCGTTTTATCATTAAAATCAAGATAGCGCTACTGTGCTGAATTTAAATGATAAATGATGACTCTCTGTCTGCAGATGAAGTTGGTGCGCTGGTGTTTGATATTGGCTCGTGCACAGTACGAGCTGGCTATGCTGGAGAAGATTGCCCAAAGGTAAGGATGAAAGTGAAGTGGTAGATTAAGCCAAGAGCCCTCATAACTGATTAATAGAGTAAAGCATGGATCTATATGAGTGTTTCAGTTTCCAGAATTTCCTATTCCCATGTTGGCTGGGGAATTCTGGCAGTTGATGTCTGCACATCTTAAAATTGCTGAGGCTGAGAAACACCGCTTTGTATAATGGAACAATGGAACACTGGCTCAGCAATTGTGGTCCAGTAATATGTAAAACATTAGTTATGTCCTTATTTGTCATATCTGCTTGATTTGGCATGCTCTGGGTCCCATCTATTATTAACTGATTGTTAATTTTCTCCATGTTTTCTTTTGGACGATTTGTTCCGTATTTTATTGTTGCATTTTGGAAACTGCCTACATTTGTAATGGATCGGGCAGCCTATAAATCTAATTATTAATAATAATTTTTGCCCAGCGAAGATTACCTTTCGCTTCTCATATCACTGTATTTTTGCACTCTAAGATCATATCCCTACAAATTCTTTTCTTGGATCATAATATTTATGCATACAACTCCTTAATTAATAACTGACTTATTGCAGCAGAAGCCTTTCCTAAAGACACTTGGTCAACTGCATCTTGATCTTTGATGGCAGGAGAAGGCTATGGAAATGAGGGATTCTTCTGCATGATCACTCCTTTTTGTAACGTACACGCTAGTTAAAATAATACGCTACAGGTGGTCATTATATAACCTTACATGTTTGTTCTCCTACTGCTTATTGTAGGTGGACTTCCCTACTGCCATTGGGGTGGTCTTGGACCGAGATGATGGAAGCTCCATGATGGAGATTGACGGTGATAAAAGCAAGCAAGGAGGGCCAACATACTATATAGACACAAATGCCTTGAGAGTTCCTAGGGAGAATATGGAAGCCATTTCACCTTTGAAAAATGGAATGAGTACGATGTTCTGCATTTTCTCCTTTTAATCTTAAATTTTGGTTGCTATTTTATGGTACCTCAGAATCTCCCTTTCTGAAAAATAGATTTTGTCTTACTCGGAAGAAGATACGTGGTGGTGGAAGTTGGAAAAACATGGGATGTTTCAAGCCAAGAATGCTAATAGAATAACACAGTACAGGTAGTCTTTGACTTACAACAGTTCATTTAGTGACCATTCAAAGTTTCAATGCCACTGAATGAAGTGACTTATGACCGTTTCTCTCAGTTGTGACTTTTGCAGCATCTCCATGATCATGTGATCAAAATGAAGAGGCTTGGCAACTGGTTCATACTGATGACCGTTGCAGTGTCCCAAAGTCATGTGATCACTTTTTGCAACCTTCTGATAAGCAAAGTCAATGGGGAAGCTAGATTCACTTAACAACCAGATTACTAATTTATCAACTTCAGTGATTCACTTAACAACTATGGCAAGAAAGGTGGTAAAATGGGAAAAACTCACTTAACCAATGTCTCACTTAACCACAGACGTTTTTGTGCTCAGTTGTGGTCGTAAGTCAAGGACTACCTGTATCCTTGTATATTTCCTTTTTCTTCTTTCGTTTATTATATAGACTTAGTCTGAAATAATGGTTTCCAAGGAAACCTTGTGATTTTTTTTGTTTTATAAATTGCTATAGAGAAGATGTAACTCTAATTAAATATCAGCATTTGGGAGGAAAACTCTCTTGTACAGTTTGTTCTATCTATCCTGTGGTTGTTCTCCCTCCTGTTTAAGGTAAAAGACAGTGATTCAGTTCAGAGATAAATGTTGACTCACGATTATCCATTACAGTGATTTTCTTATCCTAACCTGGATAAAATCTTAAATGCCTTCTGAAAGCATAGTTTGACTTGCCGAATTATGTTGTCCCTCCAAATAAGAGATGCCAATGAGACTTCACCAACGTGTAAACTGGTAGACTAAGGAAGATTGCTTGAGGCATATTCAATACTTAAACTTCTCATACCTTGCTTTCTACTAGTTCTTAACTGTTCAGACATTGATTGAGGTCATATATTGCATTAGTCATAACATGCTTTGTTTGTTCCAGGTAATCCTCACTTAATGACTGGTCGCTTAGTGACCTCCCCAGAGCTACTTAAGACCCAGTTCTGGAGTTCTGGATGCCTACTCCTGGCAGTCACGGGATTGCACTTTGGGTGCCTGGCAACCAGCTCACATTTATGGCCATTTGCAGTGACTGCGATTTTTGGCCATTGTTTTTGCTGATTTGTGGTGTTTACTTCCGATTTCCAGCAAAACATGCCCATTAAATAAAACATGTTTTGCTTAATGACTACAGCAAAAAGGGATTTAAAATCAAGTACTGTCACATGGTGACTCACCTAATCCCAGTGACAGCCATAATTCTGGGGTCAATTACGGTCACAGGTCAATGATTACTTCACCTGTTATAGGAACTCAATCCATCCGGTTACATTCATTGAACTATTGTTAAAAGTATCCATGGCACATGCTTAACATAGTCAAAACAGACCTAATATGCTATTTTTTTCATTCAATGTGGAATAGTACATTTATAATCCAAAACTGTTATTAATTTTGCCCTGTTAAGTGGTTCATTTTTGGGGGGGGTTGTTACAATTTTGTCAGTCTATCCTATCTATCCTATGGTGATGGACTGCTCCTATTTTCATGCTGAACCTTGTATTAAAAACATGCCTGCAACAAGCAGATTACATTCCACCGACAAAAGCTGCATTCATTTTATATTGTTACAGTTGAAGATTGGGATAGTTTCCAAGCCATCCTGGATCATACCTATAAGATGCACATTAAATCTGAAGCTTCATTGCATCCTGTTTTAATGTCTGAAGCACCAGTGAGTAAAAATTGGTTTTATTTCTTTCATAGAACCAATCAAGTTTCTTGCCCAGACATCTGGCTTTTTAAGTAGAATATGGGATATGTGCTACATGAAGCTTTTTTTTCCCGGAAGTTTTGACCAGGAAGGTCTCAAAAATGATTAATATGGAGCCTGGTTCAAGTTCAGCTCCATATAAGATTTGGGCAAGTAACATAAAGCTGAATTGCAGCTGGGATTAGTGAGCTTCCTCTAGTATGGAAAAGTAACATGATACTCTTTCAGACATTCCCAATACTTTTATATAACGTATAACAGTCTGAAAAATCATCTCCAAATAATTAAAGCATGCCACTTCTTCTATTTTTAGTTCATTAACTAGCCAGGTAATTTTTTAAATTTTTTTTAGAGAAAATTATGTTTTATTTTTTTCCTTTGCACATTCCCCCAAAGTGTAGAATGGATATGTCTCTGTGTATTTATAGTTATGAGATTGTCTTTTTGGAAGTTTTGCAAAATACATTTATAAAAGAATCCCGATTCTGTGGCAGTACGTAAAATTAGAAATAGCTATATATTTTGTGATTGAGAGAGTAAAACTTACTTTAATCTACTTTAGTCTGACAGATATTTATAAATCTGGTTACCCGGTTTGCAAGAAATTGGGAAGAAATAATTGAAAAATGTCAAGTCTTCTGCTTCTTGAGTCATAAACAATAATTTTGTATTTTGATAATTTTCTCTGTGCTTTTCTAGTGGAACATTAGAGCAAAGCGTGAAAAACTGACAGAATTAATGTTTGAACATTACAACATCCCTGCATTCTTCCTGTGCAAAACTGCAGTACTAACAGCGTATCCTAGAAAGGTTGAATAAGTGAGCATCATCAAACACTATGTGCTGTTTTAAGGAAACAATTATAAAATTGTTTTTCTAATTGTTTAACCAAGATCCTGTTGCTGTGCGATTTCCCAAACAGGTACAATAAATTGTGAAAACTCATGAATTATGTAAGGAAATCATATTTAGGGTTTTTTTAATATAAAAACTGGTTGCATGTTTGTTGTTGTTAGCTGCGAAGTCGTGTCCGACCCATCGCGACCCTATGGACAACATTCCTCCAGGCCTTCCTGTCCTCTACCAGGTTGCATGTTACATTCGTGTATTTTGTTTAAAAATCAGACTTCTCTAGGCTGGTGGCCTCCATTGATGGGGCCATGAGAACAGGAGATTACAAATAGTCCTAGACTTGCAACCATTTGTTCACTGACTGTTCAGAGTTATAATGGCACTGAAAAAAGTGACCTATGACCATGTTTCACATTTATGATAGTTGCAGCATCCCCATGGTCATGTGATCAAAATTCGGATGCTTAGCAACTGGTTCATAGTTGCAATATCCCGGGGTCATGTGATCACCTTTTGCAACTTTCTGATAAGCATAGTCAATGGGGAAGCCAGATACGTGTTACTACCTTAACAATTTCAGTGATTCACTTAACAACTGTGGCAAGAGAGGTGGTAAAATGGGGCAAAACCTCAGTTAACTGTCTTGCTTAGCAACAGAAAGGTTGGGTTCAGTTATGGTTGTAAGTTGAGGACTACCTATATAGAAGTTGCAGCTTCATTCATGTGGAGAGCATCAAATCGCAAGAGACAAAGGCCAGTTAATGGGATTTTGTGCTGGGAAGAACGTTGATTGACAATCCACTCTGTGTCAGTAAAAATTCAGTTAATATGCTCTCGACTAGGATTTGGCCTGGCAACCCTTCAAGCGGTTCTGAAGCTTAGTTCCGCCTTGTATACTTGAGAACCACTTTTGAGTGACTTATTTCCCTATGGAAAGATACATGCTCGGCATTACAAGACGAGACAGAAAGGCCCACACATGGATTAGAGCACAAACGAAAGTATATGATGCCATCAAGAGAGTAAAAGAATTGAAATGGAAATGGGGCTGGTCACATAGCAAGAAGAACTGATGGCAGGTGGACCAAGGAAGTCATAGAATAGATCCCCCTTGATAAAAAGTGTCCATGAAAGAGACCTAAAACAAGATGGAATTGATGACCTCAGCAAGGATTGCAGGTCCAACTGGCCAAAGAAAGCTCAGGATCGTATTGGTTGGAAACATACGGAAGAGGCCTTCCTCCTGAAGTAGATAGACAATGGCTGAAATGATGATGATGACAACGGTGGATATAATTTTCTGCCAGTTTAATTCTCTTAAAATCTTCCCCCTCACACAAATAGTCCTTGGCTTACGACTGGTTGCTTAGTGACTATACAAAGTTACAACACTCCAAAAAAGGGACTTATGACCTGGATTTGGAATTTCAATGTCCACCCACCCCACTCCAGTGATGTTACCAAATTTTGGGTGCTCAGCAAGTGGCCCACATCTGTGGCCATTTGCAGCTCCCAGTAGTTGTATGACATCTCTCTCTATATCTATCTATCTATCTATCTATCTATCTATCTATCTATCTATCTATCTATCTATCTATCTATCTATCTCCATCTATCCATCCATCCATCCATCCATCCAGCATTTACCTCTGGTTTTCAGAAAAAAATGCCCCCCCCCTAACGAACAATGGGTTTGCTTAATCATGGTGTTTGCCTAATGACAACCATAAAAATGGTCATACAATCAGGTGCCATCACATGACAATCTGCTTTTCTACCATCACAACGTATTATTGAAATTGCGGCCTCAGCTATGATCGTAAGTTAAAGACCACTTAATATCATTAGATACAAATTCATGCAATATGTCAAAGCCCAACAAACCATGATGTATATGCTGTTCCTGTGCCAAAATTCCACCATCTTCCTTAACTCTGCAACTAGCTTTGCGAATGGCAGATCCACCGGGTTGATCTTAGATAGTGGAGCAACACATACCACTGCGATTCCAGTCCATGATGGCTACGTGCTTCAGCAAGGTAAGAAATCTTCCAGAATTCTTCCAGAGCTATCCTACTATATTGTTAAGACTTTGAGACAAACAAATGACAGGGTTTGTTTGTACCAAACAAAATGAATTAAATAAAGCTTATTTCTGAAAAGCAGCCATTTCTGATGGCCACCAAAAGAGAGAATTTTCTAATGGTTCATGAGAACCATTCAGCGATTCCCGCGGCCCGGTAGCCAACAGGCCATGGCCGGTATCGGGCTGCGGACCATAGGTTGGGGACCCCTGGATTAGATAGTCTTGCTGGTGATACTGAGGGCCACTTTGGACTGTAATTTCTGTTCAAAAGAGAATCATTCAGCAATAATGCAGGGAATAAATTTTATAGCCCTTTTAGAAGCCCAGCGAAATGTAATGAATATATGAGACACCAAAAGTTCCCTATCTGGTTTCTCTTGAAAGAAGTATCTTTGGTTTCTACAAAAAAAGACAGATTTCATCATTTTTTCCTTTTGTTGTGCAGCAAAATACAGTTTCTGGGAACTCAGTGGCCCATGAGGACACAAAGGGTGGCTAGTCTGGCGTTAAAAAACATGAATTTGTCTGTAAAACAAGTTTCTATGTTAAATGTAATTGTGAGTGGTGTTGGAGTATTAAATCTTTTGATTCCATTTGTGCCCTGCATTTAGGCATTGTGAAGTCACCTCTTGCTGGAGATTTCATTTCAATGCAGTGCAGGGAACTGTTTCAAGAAATGAACATTGAGATCATCCCCCCTTATATGATTGCATCGAAGGTAAGATCCTGTGTTGATAGAATGACAGAAAGCTGCACGTTCTTGTAAATGTGAATCAAGAAGCTGCTTTGAGATTCACGACAGTTCCGGTTTAACAATCGTTTCTCCGACATTAAATCCCATCAGGGTTGGCCTTGGATTTAAATACAATTTAGAGTCATACACAGAGGATGCACCTTCAAAAAAAAATGTTTTGATTCTCAGTGTACTTCGCTATTCCAAGACAGAGGTTGGATTTGCACATTAAGGTATAAGCACACCAGGAACTTGTAGTGCTCCATTGATGGTTGAATTACATTATCCAGTATCTTTTACTTTGGTCGTGGATGCTGGGTGTTGTAGTTCAGGTACAATTGAAGCACCCATAGTTTGTCCCTGACATAAACCATTCCACAGTGGCATGAAGCACGAACCCAGTGAATATGATGTTATTGTGCTGAGGAAAGTATTTACAGACGTACAGCTTTGCAAAGCCACAATCTTTTTCATGAGCTGGTTATGTACTTAGAAACAGTAAATGACGAGAACTGAATTGTGAATAGATTTTAGCTTAGTCAGGCTTGAATGATCTGTTTTCTCTCTCTTGGCTTAATAGGAAACTCTAGGTACTGTATCCTCAACATTCCTAGGTTTATAACTCCTCTAAGCCATCTACAGAATAATGTATTTGAATGTGGCCTTTTGCAATGACCTTGATTTTATATTCTAGGAAGCAGTTCGAGAGGGTTCTCCAGCAAACTGGAAGAGAAAAGAGAAATTGCCGCAGGTCACAAGATCTTGGCACAACTATATGTGCAATGTAAGTATTTGCCATTAAGTTAATTTGTTTGGATATAAGAAGCATTTCCTGCAAATACATTGATTTCCGCGATGAATGATTGCTTTAGGAGTGAACTGCTGGTATGGCTGATGGCTCTGATGATTTAAATAGGATTCCTCTACCTCGTGCAATCTATAAGTTGCATTATTAGTAAATGTTGGTGCACTGAAAAATTATAAATGCATTCTAGATTTTCTGGAGGAAAGCAGATCGGTAGGAAAGTAAAGAGGAAATTAATAGAGCGATTAACATCACTTATAGGTAGCATTTTACAGTGTGATGTCAAGGTGCCTGGAGGCGGTTCAGGTCTGGATGGGGAGAAACAGGCTTCGTCTCAATCCCACCAAGACTGAGTGGCTGTGCATATCGGCATCTCGGGTTAACCAAGTTATTCCATCCTTAATGATGGGGGGTGAGGTGTTACCCCCCGTCGATAGGGCTCGCAACTTGGGCGTCCTCCTGGATTCACGGCTCAATTTCAAAGATCATATAGGAGCCGTGACCAGGGGGGCTTTTGCTCAGGTTCGCCTGGTGCGCCAGTTGCGTCCCTATCTGGACCGAGACGCCCTACGCACAGTTACTCACGCGCTTGTGACCTCCCGTTTGGACTACTGTAACGCTCTCTACATGGGGCTGCCCTTGAAGACCACTCGGAGGCTTCAACTGGTGCAGAATGCGGCTGCGCGAGTTGTAATGGGGGTTTCCCGATACTCCCATGTAACACCTCTACTCCGTGAGCTGCATTGGCTTCCGGTTGCCCTCCGGGTGAAATTCAAGGTGCTGGTTATCACCTATAAAGCCCTACATGGCCTGGGTCCGGGATATCTGAGGGAACACCTGCTGCTGGCATCAAACGCCCTTCGCCCAGTGCGCTCCCACAGGGAGGGTCTGCTCAGGGTCCCACCGGTAAGAGATTGCCGGCGGGTGACACCCAGGGATAGGGCCTTCTCGGTGGGAGCGCCTGCCCTCTGGAACCAGCTTCCGGTGGAGCTGAGAACTGCCCCCGACCTCCGATCATTCCGCCGGGGCCTGAAGACCTGGCTCTTCGAGCTCTCGGGCCCAGACTGAGGAGAAATTTTTAATTTGGGGTTCTTTTTAATTGAGTACAGGGTCAATTTAATATTTTTTAATTTGGTTCTTAATTTTTGTATTTTGGATTTTTAATTCCCTGTAAATCGCCCTGAGTCCTCAGGGAATAGGGCGATATATAAATATAACTAAATAAATAAATAAATAAAATACTGTAGGCACATAAATCACTGTGGTGGCACAGTAGTTAGTATTACAAGCTTACCCTGTCCACAGCCAGGAGTTCAGTCCCGACTGGCTCAGGTTGACTCAGTCTTCCATCCTTCCAAGGGCGGTAAAATGATGACCCGGATAGTTGGGGGCAATATGGTGACTCTGTAAACCGCTTAGAGAGGGCTGTAAAGCACTGTGAAGCGGTATATACTAAGTGTTATTGCTATATTGGTTCCAGGGGGGCCTTTTCATTAGTCTTCACATTTTAAGGGGATCCTGACATTACTTTGCTCCAGTGGAGTGCCAGTCAGTACAAGTGATTTTTATCTGCAAACCTTGCAAACATTTCCCAGCAACCTGTAGGAGTCTCTTTATTCTCACTTTCCTCCTGGGTGGAATGGGTAACCTTGAACAAAACTAATGGAGGAGAATCGGCATACACCATAAGAGTTTCACCATTCTTATCATTGTAGTGTGCTCTCAGACATGGGAACCTAACTGCAGTATTGATCTAGGGGTCACTTAACCTACCTTGAACGGTTGCTGGAATTGGGTATGTGTAGTTTAATGAAGAGAAGGGTGAGGGGTGACATGATAGCAGTGTTCCCAATATCTCAGGGGCTGCCCCAAAGAAGAGGGAGTCAAGCTATTCTCCAAAGCACCTGAAGGCAGGAGAAGAAGCAACGGATGGAAACTAATCAAGGAGAGAAGCAACCTAGAGTTAAGGAGAAACTTCCTGACAGTTAGAACAATTAACCAGTGGAACAACCCGCCTCCAGAAGCGGTGAATGCTCCAACACTGGAAGTTTTTAAGAAGAGACGGGACAGCCATTTGTCTGAAATGGTATAGGGTTTCCTGCCTTAGCAGGGGGTTGGACTAGATGACCTCCAAGGTCCCTTCCAACTACTACTACTACTACTACTACTTCTTCTTCATCTTCTTCTTCTTCTTCTTATTATTATTATTATTGTTGTTGTTGTTGTTGTTGTTATTATTATTATTATTATTATTATTATTATTATTATTATTATTATTATTACCTCACAAAATAATCAGTTAATGGCTCTTTCCTCATAAGAGTTGACTTTTTCTTCCCTCGTTAAGGCTTGACTCTTTTGTCATAAGAACTGACCTTCACAAGAGTTGGCTCAAGAGATTTGAGTTGAAGAATTGACTTGAAAAGTTGCCTGAACTGGATTGCTTGATCGATGCATTCTTTCTTAAAGATGCTAGCATTTTGGACTTTTTTGGCCATAACCTTGCAGCATTAGAATGGATATTATAGGCTGTCAAGCTCAGTGTTGTGAGTTTAGGAATTCAGCCTAAAGCAGACCTCTGAATATGTGCAGAAAAATAGAGCTCTTCTCCTCTTTGGATATCGTTTCCACTGTGGTACTTAGTGTTACATTACAAAGTTTTTCCTGACCTGTACCTGGATGCTCCTACTTGGATTTCCAAATATAACACTGACTTTAGGAATGCGGTGTCCACATTGTCTAATTTGGAGCGTGGCTTTATCTTTAGTTTTAAAAAAGTATAAAGCAGTATTTGTATCAGAAATCCTTATGTGAAAATATCTTTTCTCCTTCCATAGTGTGTTATTCAGGACTTTCAAGCTTCTGTTCTACAAGTTTCTGATTCATCTTACGACGAGCAGTAAGTCTCTCTTAATTTATAGGAATGTTATGGTGCCTAATATAAGACTGTATTCCAATCTTTTCCAGTCTGAAATTGTAGACTGGTTCCAGTATGAATTTTATAAAATTGGCCATCCACTTTTCCTCTTGGCCTCTTTACTCAACCTTTCCATTTTCTCCCTTAAAATCCTCTCTAAGCAGGCCAAAATTTGTGTTGCCTTTTTTTGTAATCTCTACTCTGGGGGTTTTTTTTGGATGCCACAGTTAGCCTCTGATTGTAGCAACAATATTCCTGGATTTTGCAGAAAATACAGATAGAAATTCCTTTCAGATACTGATGTGGCTCAGGGCAAAAGGTGATCTGGTTTGAAAAACAAAACAAAACTGTTTCTGTCCTTTGTTTTACACCAGAGGTGGAGATTTACTCTTCAGATATTAATTACAGCTCTCCTAATTCGTACGGATTTCTGTGTTGATTAGGGCATATGAAATATTTGTTCAAACATTTGAAAGTTTTCAAGAGATTCTCCCACTGTTATTAAATTGCTTTTTCTCAGGTTTTTTGTAGAGGGGAACATAACTTCTTTTATAAAAAGAGGGAAAAATGTCTATTCACGGAATGTCATTTGTAAATGACTGATTTTTGCCTTCAGGGTGGCTGCACAAATGCCAACTGTACACTATGAGTTCCCCAATGGCTACAATTGTGATTTTGGTGCTGAACGACTAAAAATTCCTGAAGGCTTGTTTGACCCTTCAAATGTAAAGGTAAAACTAAACAAGATGGAATGGATATAGATGCTTTGTTTTCAGTGACAGTTCTATGGAAACAGGTGGAAAATCTAGAATCTTCAATTTGTGGATTACAGAAAAGTCACTGTGTTTTGTGTTTTAATGACATCTGATGTGGAGGCTCTTATTCTACATTATAGTAAATTTATTTTCCAAGAATTTGTAGTTCATGATTTTGTTGTTTTCTGAGAGAGATTTTAATTCTGCATCTCAGGTAGTCCTCGAGTTACAACTGTAACGGAGCCTGCCTATTACGGTTGACAATCATGGCAGTTGTAAATTGTGATGGTCATAAATGAGGTCAGTCACATGACTGACTTGATTTTATGACCTAAAGTGACCACCATGGTTATTAAATGGCCGTTGTGGTCCTTAAGTGAACCCATGGTTTCTTTGTGCACCAAATATGTCGAAAACCAGGAATAAATGCCAGATTTCAGCAAAACCATCATAAAATGTGGTCATATGAAATACTGAAACAATTTAATTAGTTATGAACTGTATCAGAACAAGGAAAAAGAAGAGATTCTGTGCCACACATACTTTTTTCTACTTACTAGAATTATCAGATCAAGCTTCCGTTTCATGAAAGTACTGTATTTCAAAAAAGGCTCACAAGAGTTCCTACTAATTCTACTTCTGATGTAATAGCAATTAACGCTAAACATTCTTTCTCTTTTCTAGGGCTTATCCGGCAATACAATGCTTGGTGTGAGCCATGTGGTCACCACCAGTGTTGGAATGTGTGATATAGACATTCGGCCGGTAGGTATTAATTAGGCATAATGAGAGTCTTTTTTTTTTCTTGATTAAAATTCGGAATGGAAGCAAGAACTATGCTTTGATGCAGAACTCTGCACTGTTCAGGGCTACTTGAAATCTCAGTTGTATTTTTACACTTGATCTGAGCCAAAAGGCCAAGAGGCAACAAAGCTCAGTTGTATTTTTCAGGTAAGCCCAGATGTAGCGCAAAGGCTGCAGATCGGGTGACTGCTTCAGTTCTTGGGTCAAAGACAGGCTTGTTGAATGCGCTTAGCTAAACCCTAAGAAGAATCAGGTTGGAAATTCCAACATTCTACTTACATATGGCTCAGAAGCTGTTTACAAAGCGCTTATAAAGAGAAGAAGGGGCGAGCAAAGAACACTCCGGCTTGGTGGAGCAGTGGGCTAATGCCTCCTTAAGTAACACCAGCTGCCTGCAATTAGTGCAGGTTCGCATCCCACCAGGCTCAAGGTTGACTCAGCCTTCCATCCTTCCGAGGTAGGTAAAATGAGGACCCAGATTGTTGGGGGCAATTAAGCTGACTTTGTAATAATGCCGCTTGGGGGCCCCCCAAAAGCCCTAATAAGCAGGCATATACATAGAATGAAGGCTACTGCTAAGCTTGTAAGCCGCCCTGAGTCTTCGGAGAAGGGCGGGATATAAATGGAATAAAATAAATAAATAAATAACATCAAAACTGATACAAAGATGAATATCCAACAACTGAAAGAAACTGTGCTTGACAGGCTGGCATGGAGAGGACTTGCCTATGAAGTCGCCAAGAGTTGGACACGACAGAGGTGTTAAAACAGCAACATAAAAGAGTACACAAATTGTGTTATGAGAGAAACCCCTTTTGTTTTTATGTTTTGCAGGAAGGATTGCCAAACATACTGTTAACAGAGCTATTTGATATTCAGAACTGATAGTCTGATTTTCCCCCGGATTTCCCTGATCTGTCATTCCAGAATTAGGGTTGCGATAAAAACCAGGCAACCCTTGTTTATATATTAAAATGCTGAGAAATCACACGTTTTAGCTTCTAAATAGTTAAAAAGAAGATGGGTACCACCTTTTAAAGATTAAACTGCCGAGTGTCTGTCTGTCTCTCCTTGTTTAGTGGGGTGCTCTATCAAGAATCACTTCCTTTTTCTAGAGCAAGGGTCTTCAAACTTGGCAACTTTAAGACTTGTGGACTTCAACTCCCAGAATTCCTCAGCCACCCCTGGCTGGCTGAGGCATTCTGGGAGTTAAAGTCCACAAGATTTCCAGTTGCCAAGTTTGAAGAGCCCTATTCTAGAGGAAACGCTTCCCTGGTTATAGGACGATAATTTATAAAAGAATTAAGTACCGGGTGATGAGAAAGTGCATCTTTGCCTTGTTGCCGCCTCCTAGTTTCTTTTTGTATCATCTTGGGAGACAACTGATCTAAAAGGACGATATAAATACTTCAGTGACGCTGATGATTATACATTTTGTACGTCAAAAAGCTCAATTGCAATGGTGGAGTGCTTTACCTTTTTAAATTATGTGTCTTTTAAAAGGCAGCTAAGGGTGTTTCAGATGAATGTTCTTCCAACTTTTTGAGGCTGTTCAAATTTTAGGAGATAAGCAGCAAACGTAGAAACAAATGTTTTGGCCCTATCTTTGTCAATTGTAAACCAATTTAATGTTACGGTTTATTGTTTTAACGTTTCTTACTGGTTTTTAAATTATTGTAAACTGCCTACAGGCAAAACGGGTGACATATAAGTTTAATAAATTATCAGCCACGTTGACTTGACATCTGAAATGAGGAACTGAATTGATGTTTGGGGCAAAGAATGCTGATACTTTTTGTGACCTTTTGCCATCTGTCACAATTTGGAATGGGTAGATGATGAAAATCCAAGCATAAATGCTGGCATTTTTGGTAGCCAAAGTTGCAGTTTGCTCCATATATCACCATATTGAGAATTGTTGTGTAGTACTCCTTGTGTATATAAGGGACGTGGTGGCTCAGTGGGTTAGGACGCTGAGCTTGTCAATCAGAAGGTCGGCAGTTTGGCGGGTCGAATCCCGAGTGCCACATACAGAGTGAGCGCCTGTTAGTTGTCCCAGCTTCTGCCAACCTAGCAGTTTGAAAGCACGTAAAAATGCAAGTAGAAAAATAGGGACCACTCTGGTGGGAAGGTAACAGCGTTCCGTGCGCCTCTGGTATCTAGTCATGCCGGCCACATGACCACGGAGACATCCTCGGACAAACGCTGGCTCTTCGGCTTTGAAACGGAGATGAGCACCAGCCCCTAGAGTTGGAAATGACTAGCACGCATGTGCGGGGGCACCTTTACCTTTACCTTACTCCTTGTGTAGTATTTATGGACAGAAGTAACTTGAGATTGCTAGAGAGCCAGTTTGGCATAGTAGTTAATGCATCAGAGTGGAAACCTAGAAACCATGAATTCTACTCTCCCCTTAGGTGCTATACCTTGGGTACCCTTGGGTTAGTCACTTTCTTTCAGCCCTAGAAAAGAAGCAATGGCAATCTCGTCTGAAAAACCTCACTAAGAACCTTGCAGAGTCTTGCCCAGTCAGCCTCTGAGAACTGGACACAATTGACTAGGAAAACAACAACAGCAACAACCCCGAGATTCTACTGTAAATAAAGAGCCTTGGTGGAGCAGTGGGCTAATGCCTCCTTAAGTAACACCAGCTGCCTGCAATTAGTGCAGGTTCGCATCCCACCAGGCTCAAGGTTGACTCAGCCTTCCATCCTTCCGAGGTAGGTAAAATGAGGACCCAGATTGTTGGGGGCAATTAAGCTGACTTTGTAATAATGCCGCTTGGGGTGTGTGTGAAAGCCCTAATAAGCAGGCATATACATAGAATGAAGGCTACTGCTAAGCTTGTAAGCCGCCCTGAGTCTTCGGAGAAGGGCGGGATATAAATGGAATTAAAATAAAATAAAAAAATACAAAATAAATAGAACCAGGAGCATCACCACAAGAGCTTGACTTCAGGAAATCCAATCTGGCACGTATTTGCAGAGTTGGGCTGTTTTAGTTTTTAAGCGCAGAGTCCACCGTGTGCAGACTTGGTAAAGAATCCAAATTGTGTTGCTTGTCTCATGTTTATTGAATTAGGGGTTCCTGTTTCCAAAATACTGTTTAGTGTGGAATTTTAAATATGCTTTATATTGTGGCAGACTACGATTAAAAAAGGACCTTCTGCACAAGGACCCCTCCCGGGTTTTACATTTGTTAGTGGAAATGATATATTACTTCCTTGCCCTGATGAACAAGTAATATAAGAGGGTGTGATTTACTTTCCAATTCTGTGTAGGCTTGTGTAATCTTTTCTCTTATCAAAAAGGGGATTACAGAAAGTTACATGTCCAGTAATGTGTGTGCCTTGCTTTACTTTTCCAGGGCCTCTATGGTAGTGTGATTGTAGCAGGAGGAAATACGCTACTACAGAGTTTTACAGACCGGCTGAATAGAGAACTATCTCAGAAAACCCCTCCAGTAAGTTTGTCATTTAATAAGTACATTTACAGTCAGCTCCCCATATTGGCATATTTAAAAAATGTTTGGATCTATTTCGCTTTTTTTAAAACAAAAAAACCCCCACCATCTATATAGAGACGATTCTGGTTTGTGTT
Organism: Vipera berus; assembly: GCF_964194415.1. Taxonomy (NCBI): domain Eukaryota; kingdom Metazoa; phylum Chordata; class Lepidosauria; order Squamata; family Viperidae; genus Vipera; species Vipera berus. The sequence goes on along the minus strand of NC_138207.1, from coordinate 11,862,851 downwards.
GATTATTGAAGATAACTATGTTAGTAGTCATACAGTAGTTCAGGGGTAGGCAACCTTGGCTCTTTTATGACACGTGGACTTCAACTCCCAGAATTCCTCAGCCAGCCATGCTGGCTCAGGAATTTTGGGAGTTGAAGTCCACGAGTCATAAAAGAGCCGAGGTTGCCTACCCCTGCCATAGTTCAAAGAATTAAGTTAGCGCTGTGTGTTTTAGCAAGTTTGGGCTTAGATTTTTGGTAAATCTCTCCTCTTTTTGCTTCACCTGGGTTGAAATTTCCCATGAAACTGAGACAATATGTGGTTTCAAAGACTGTATTGGGAATTTGATAGTAGAGGTAGCTGCTTCTGAAGTGAAAAATAGCATGGCTGAGCATGTTTCTCAAGCAGCTTTACTGGCCTGTGCTAAAGCAACAGGATGGTTGGCTTACTATATAATTAGAGTTTATGAAGTTGTAGACAGCCTTCTCATTGTTCGGTAATATCCAGATGAGGTGGGATTATAAATCTTCGAACGATAAGGAATCTTGGGCGGTGTAGTCCCAACATGCGAAAGGCATTTACTGAGGAAAGAATTGTACTCTCTTCCATCATTTTTCTTTCCCTCATTGTTTATATGATAGGAATGTCTAGTGTTAATTGGCCAGTGTAGGATTTGGGGAATGCTCATGAATGTGGAATGGGATTAAGTTTTCCAGGCATAGCTTTATGGTGATATTATAGGAAGGTGTGGCTACTTCCTGCTCTTTCCTGGTTTTTTTTAAATCTTGCTGGGTTTTTTAATCTTGCAATAGCAAAATGCAGAATAGCATTTATTTGGGGAGGTCAGAAATAAGATGGAAATGAAGCCATCGTTCCTTCCCCCCCCTTCACATCTCCCACTTTTATCTTTATTTGGAGGAGAGCATAGCACAAGTAAAAATCACTCATTTTGCTATTCAATTTTTGGGATGCAGCCGTTGGATATTAGAGAATCAGAGCAGGCTTTCCCTTCCGACATACAGCAATAAACCTGGTTGAATTGTTGAGGTATGACTTGAGCTGTTTGGCCTATGTATTCTACAGTGATGAATGTAAGCAAATATTACCAGTTCTCCTTTGGGAAGCCTCCCAAGGACACAGTCACCATTAATCTCTTTTTCTGATTTCAGAGCATGAGGTTGAAGTTAATAGCAAACAATACAACGGTGGAGCGAAGGTTTAGCTCCTGGATTGGCGGTTCCATTTTGGCTTCTTTGGTTAGTAATCTATTCTGGCTGCTGATGAGTCCTAAAAAGACTGCGTAACAGCAGGGAATGTGATTGAGAAAGGGGAAAAAAGCATTGAATTTTGAACGTACAGCTAGTCCTTGGCTTATGACTTGTTCACTTAGTGACTGAAGTTACGATGGAGCTCCCCAGGGATACTTAGGACCTGAATTCAAAGTTATGCCAGCTGTGGCCCTCTTGCAATCATGGGATGGAATTTTGAACACTTGGCAACTAGCCTGCATTTACATCCATTTGCGGCATCCAGCAGTCACGTGACTGTGATTTATGTTTTTTCCCCCCTGGAAAGTGGTGTTTACTTGGGGTTTACGGCAAAAGCAGCCATTGTGGACAATGGATTTGCTTAATGGCTGCTGCAAAAAAGGTTGTAAAATCGGGCGTGGTGACTGGCTTAATCACTGGTGTGACTTAACAGCCATAATTCCTGGCTCGATTGCAATTATAAACTCAGGAATATCTCTGATAATGGGGTTGGGAAGCAGGCCCAAGGCCAGTAGGGACCCTGAAGGGTGGGAGTCAGCGCATGGGGTGTTTCAGGTACGGGGCTTGCATTCTCCCACCCAAAGCACCCTGTGCTCCATTTAATGACTGCATCTGGAAGAGCAAGGATGGGATCACTAAGTGAGGTACTTAAATGACTGCATCGAGGAGAGCTGAGGTAGGATCGTTAAACAAGGCAATAGCATAGGCACGCTTACCAATTGTTACAACTTGGTATTATATTGGGAAGGCTCCATTACGGTGATTAAGTTGAGGACTACCTATACCAGGGGTAGGCAACCTTGGCTCTTTTATGACTTGTGGACTTCAACTCCCAGAATTCCTGAGCCAGCCATGCTGAGGGGAAAAGGAGAGGTTTCCAAGCTGAGCCATGCTGGCTCAGGAATTCTGGGAATTGAAGTCCACAAGTCATAAAAGAGCCAAGGTTGCCTACCCCTGACCTATACAATCCAAACTAGGCCTGGAGAAGGATGAAAACAAGAAAACGCTGCAATAAAGTTGGGGGGGACTTGGAAGGGGAACTGAGAAAGCAAGAACCATAGTGTAATCTCGTATGGTAGGTTGTGCATAACTTAGTTTCTGCGTGCCACAAATATTTATTGCAAGATGACTACGTTTATTTTTTTTTTATAGGGTACCTTCCAACAGATGTGGATTTCCAAGCAAGAGTATGAAGAAGGGGGAAAGCAGTGTGTAGAAAGAAAGTGCCCATAAACCCCGTGACTTTTTAAGAATCTGCCTTCCTGTTGCTTCTATTATTTTTTTTATAGCTTTAGTATACTCAGGAATTGAAACTTTGTCTCTTTTGTAGGAAGTGTATACTTTTTGTGCATCCCGATTTTCAAGTTTTAAAAAAAATATCCTAATATTTGAAAAGGCCAAACTTGTCCTGTCACAGCACATGGATGCTTTTATCCATTGTAAATGCAATAACTTTTATACAAACTTTTTTTAGAGAAATAATTTTGTATAAATTTATCTATTTTCTGCAAGAGAAATTCTCCTGGAGACTGATCTATAAATTATGGATGTAATTTCTTGCCTTCGGGTAAGGATGGAAAAAAAAGACGTGGGTCTGCTTACAGATTAATCTTACCAGTACTTGTGCTAGCAGCAATAAATTTCTCTAGTTTGGCTTTCTGGCTCCTTTATTTTCCATCATACAGTCAAGTAAAGGTTCTGATTTTTTTTTTACACCTGGAGGTTGATTTTATGTCTGCATATTTCTATTACATTTTGCATAGTCGTAGAAGGTATATAAATGATACTGTTGAATCTTCACCAGTGTGATTATCTTGATAATGATATTGATCCAATGCTCAAAGAATCAACAGTGTTCTGGATCTTGGCTTATTTATTCATCATGCATTAGAGAAACAGCTGAATTAGAGGGTCAAAGTGGATTCCAGAAATCTCCAAATGTCACCAAGGTGAACATGAATAAAACCTAATTTACCTTGGTACCAGCATGTCAGTCGAAAGAAATAGTTGTACATCTTGGCTTATTAAATAACAACTGAGCAGGAATGCACAATACGCTAAGCCACACTGATGTACCTTTAACAATATTGTGCAGAATACCGAAAGGAGCATTCTGGAAATAAAAAATTGGAAGTCTTGAGGTAAGAAATTTAAATAATTTACTTGTTTACATCAACACCATTCACAAAATGCCTCAATTTTTCATCAAACTTTGTCATATACCCTTACATCATTTTGTATGCAGTCTTTAAAAGTCTCTCTTAGGTGAATTCCATCCAAGACCTTTTCAGTCTTGCAGTTTCTCACACCTTATGTTCTTGTTTTGTGATATATCATTTTTTTTAAGAATGTGCCTCTGTGCTTCTTTCCTATTGGTTACTTTCTTATTCAGTTTATATTCATTTTGCACTATTCATTCTTTATGCATCTCTTATCAGATAAATTTAAAGTATCTACTACTGCATTCAGCTTAACCTATGATACACTGAACTCAAACTTCTATTGTGCTTCCAACACCATTGATTTCTTGGAACAAAGCCACATGCTTTGTGTTAGCTTACTCTAAAACAGGGCTTTTCAATCTTTTCACTCATCGTATCACTTTTAGGATATGGTAACATCCGAGTACCACCAGTCGCCTAGCAAGGTGTCAAAAACGTGATGACCAAAAAAAAAAAGTGATGAAGTACAGGTAGTCCTCGACTTACAACAGTTCGCTTAGTGACTGTTCGAAGTTACAATGGCACTGAAAAAAGTGCCCCCCCAAGCCACAGCTGAGCAAGACATCTCCCTGCCCACCTGGCGGCGCTCTTCCTCCTGTCCAAAGTTTTCATTGCTGTGAGCATTTCTGTTGAGGATTGGCAGCGGGGGTGGGGTGGGGGGTGTTTGGTTTTTATCTCCCCCCCGCCCTGCTGGGTAGTTGCAGCAGGTTTCGGTCACTTCACATGACACTGTGACCGTCATAAATATGAATCAGTTGCCAAGCATCTGAATGTAAATCACAAGACCCTGGAGATGCTACAACATTCCAGCTGATCGGTGTTTCTGGGCTCAGCAGAAGCGCCAGGATCAGCGCTGAGCTCCAGCTGGAGCCTGGCGCTGATCCTGGTGTTTCCGCTGAGCCCTGACAGCCCTGCAGCTCCAGCTGTGTCTTGCTCAGGCTGTGTGGTGCCACCGGTTCAGCTAATTCCCCCACTACCACTTTCCTAGGATGGTCGTGTACCACCTGCCAGGTGCCAATGTACCACAAGTAGTACCCGTACCACTGGTTGAAAAGCCCTGCTCTAAAATGGTACCATCCATTTTCCCTTCTTTTAACTTTTTACCAAGGTATAGCAATAGATCTATTTGGTGTCATTTATTTATAACTTTAAATCAGACGTGTCAAACTCGTGACATCATGTGACGTCACACAACATATCAGGATGGCTTTGCCATTGCTGGCAATGGGGTGGGCGCGGCCTCCGGATGACGCGTCTGGCCCGCGGGCCAGCAATTTGACACACCTGCTTGAAATCATTCACACCATTTTTCTGGTTAGGCACAACCATCTTAAACTTTGTCATGTTAGCTTCAGCTCTATATTATTTGTTACAATGTTCACTGCAAAGCATTGGGGTTGTTAGCAAGTTGAGTCATGTGAATATAAAAAATATAGCTTACTACAAATAAAATTAATAATTGGTCATTTAACGGCCCAGTGAAAACGGCCGCAGCATTTTCAATGGGCAAATCAAGTTTTGACCATATGTATATATTTACTGCTGGCTCCCCTCTCTCAATCTAACCTACCTCACAGGGTTGTGTGTGTTTGTGTGTGTGTGGGGGGGAAATAAGAGGGGGAAGGAGTATCAGATATGTTTTCTGCCTTGAATGATTTATAAAAATAATAAAGGTGAATAAAAATTCTAAAATAAAATGAAGAATAAAGGATGCATCAGTACTATATATACTTAAATGAATCAAAACTTTTAATCTTTCTGGCTTAGAAGCAACGGGCATCTTAATTCAGTCGTCATATTTCAGGCTTTAGTAAAACCTAGTCCAATTGCATTTTTGGTCTAATTCTGATTCTCAGAATTTCAATTTCTATTTTATTTAAGGTCTATCCCAAAGATGTTCCACCTTGGCAACAGTAAGACCTGTGGACTTCAACTCCCAGAATTCCCCAGCCAGCCATGCTGGTTCAGGAATTCTGTGAATTGAAGTCCATGAGTCTTAAGTTGCCATAGTTGGGACACACCTAGTCTAGTCAGAGAATTGCAGACAATACCCAGTCCTTTTTGTTGCAGATGGCATTTATAACAGAAGTCAAAAGATTTTGCACTGGAGGCACAGATATAAACAACAACAACAACAAAAATCACAACAGGTATAGAGAAGTTTTATTTTGGTATTTCAAAAAATGAGCTTTCTGAGCTTACACAATATTTCCCACCTTAGTGTCCATTTGTAAGTAATGACCAAAATCAAAGCATTTGTATCATGTTTTCACTTACTGCAGCCCTCTAGTTATTCCTTTAGTCTTCTAGTCACTTTCAGCTCCATGTTAACTCTGAGACTGTGTGGCTAGAGTATTTTCCTGTAAACGCTTCTCTCTCCTTCGCTTCATCTGATCCTCCTTGTATTTCATGCGTAGCCTTTTCTCATATCCAAGTCTGTGGGATGAAACCGACCACCAGAGGTTACCGTGGAGTGGAAAAGCTATTTCTCTCCAATGTAAAGATAATAATAAAAAAATAACATTCACATTGTAAAGCATGCTACTATTACCTTATAAAAGGCTTGACATTTGGCAGGAAATAGAATCGTTTCCTCTTGTGCCTTGCGTTCATGTACCAGGGAATTGGCCATTCTCTGAAAGTATACCTACCAACAACAGATATGGGAAAAGTATTTTAAGAGAAAAAAGCGATCATCCGTTTGCAGAGAAATATACCTACAAACAATGTTTTCTTCTTCTTAAGTTCTCCCTTTCTGTCAACACAAAGAAAACCATCCTCTAGTGCAGGGGTCTTCAAACCTGGCCCTTTTATGACTTGTGGACTTCAACTCCCAGAATTCCTCAGCCAGGCACGCTGTCTAAGGAATTCTGGGAGTTGAAGTCCAAAAGTCATAAAAGGGCCAGGTTTGAAGACCTCTGCTCTAGTGTTTCTCTAACATTTTAAGATGTATGGATTTCAACTCCCAGAATTCGCCGGCCACTGTACTATGCTGGTTTTATTTGAAACTGCTTGAATTCATAGGCTTATAGTCAGAAGTACAAAAACATGTTCGGAAAATAGATGATCATTACCACATTTGTGCCTCAAAATATCCCTGTGAAGTGACAATGGATTGACAGCTTGTTATTGGGGAAAAAACAAAAAACACCCTTCTTGGAACAGGAGCCCCTGACCCATGGGCTGCAGATCAGTACCGGACTGTGGCCCACTAGGAACTGCTCTGTGCAAGTGAGTGAAACTTCACATGTGCATGCACGGGGATCTAGTTAGTGCATGAAAGCACCGCCCCCCCCCCCCCCCCGTCCCTCCCCTCTACGTTCATGGAACAATTGTTTTCCACAGAACTGGTCCCCGGTTCCAAAAGGTTGGGGACCGCTACCCTTACAAATGTGAAGAGATATATATGTGCGCGCGCGCACACACACACACACACACACACACACACACACAGCAGTGCTCCAGGATGCAAGTTTGTTGCAATTCCTACTTCTGGATCCTAGCTGTTTAGTGCTTACCACAACCAGATAACACATTTTCCTGCTTGGTTCTCTCTTACAGTCTTTCACTGAACCTGGAAAATTATTAGTAGATCAAACTTAGCATTCATTTGATATTTCCCAAATACGCCACAGATCTAATGTGCCAGTTTACCAAATAATACGCCCAAGGAAATCGTGTCTCCATTCGCCTGGCCATTCCTTCTCTTGGCCAGTCTGCAAAAGTCGCAAAGCGTCTTCCCGTTCCTGAATGACCTGGTCCATTCTTTCCATAGATTTTTTTACCTAAGGGATATAAATCAGAAGTGGGCTGTGCAACAGGTAGAACTCATATATTCAGACACTGCAGTAAACTATGGCTTTGCCTTAATATGAGGGAAACCATCCAGAATTACTCTTTACAAATGAAAGAATACCTTTCTTGAATTCCTATCTAAGTTAACACCCACTGATATAGACAGGGGTACATAAAGCAAAACTTCTCAGTAAAGATTTGGTTTCTTTTATCATTGAACTTTTATTTGCAGATCTATTCATTAACTTTACACCCACCCCCATATAGGTAAAGGTAAAGGTTCCCCCGCACATGCGTGCTAGTCGTTTCCGACTCTAGGGGCCGGTGCTCATCTCCGTTTCAAAGCCAAAGAGCCAGTAATTGTCCGAGGACGTCTCCATGGTCATGTGGCCGGCATGACTAGACGCCAAAGGCGCACGGAACGCTGTTACCTTCCCACCGTAGTGGTCCCTATTTTTCTACTTGCATTTTTACATGCTTTCTAACTGCTAGGTTGGCAGAAGCTGGGACAAGTAACAGGCGCTCACTCTGCTACGCGGCACTCGGGATTTGACCCGCCAAACTGCCGACCTTCTGATCGACAAGCTCAGCGTCCTAACCCACTGAGCCACCGCGTCCCTTCACCCCCATATACTGAAAGCTTATTTTTCTCTCCTGAAATCTTGCTTCATTTATTTTCCCCATATAACATTTACATTAAAACAAATCAGAATTAAATGAGTCATTAAAAACAGCATTTTGGACAGGGGGTCAAGCAGCCTTCCTCTCTATCACAATCACTTGAATTGCAAAACTGGATATATCTAGTTCAGGGGTAGGCAACCTCGGCTCTTTTATGACTCATGGACTTCAACTCCCAGAATTCCTGAGTCAGCTGACTCAGGAATTCTTGGAGTTGAAGTCCATGAGTCATAAAAGAGCCGAGGTTGCCGACCCCTGGTCTAGTTTAACTAAATTGCAGGATCTAGATACGTGTAGTCTAATGAAGAGAAGGACTAGGAATGACACGAAAGCATTCTTCCAATATCTGAGGGGCTGTCATAGACAAGAGGGGGATAACCTCTTCTCCCAAACACCTGAAGGCAGGACAAGAAGCAATGGATGGAAACTAATCAAGGAGAGAAGCAACCTGGAACTAAGGAGAAATTTCCTGAGAGTGAGAACAGTTAATCAGTGGAACGACCTGCCTCCAGAAGTTGTGGGTGCTCCACCATTGAATGTTTCTAAGAGATTGGACAGCCATTTATCTGGAATGGTATAGGGTCTCCTGCCTGGGCGGGGGGCGGGGAAGGTGATTAGAAAACCACCAAAGTCCCTTCTAGTCTGTTATTCTCTATTCTGAATCTAGCTCTGTGCCTAGATCAGATGTTTTTCAGCAAGGAGCAGCTCAGGAATTAATATAGTTTCTGTGTGACTTGCAGGTTCTTTAGAGAACCAGATAACCAGAAATATCTTCTCCACTGGCTGCCAAGTTCCATAGAATCAGCACACCTGACAAACTACAAGGCAAAATTAGCAGATCAGAAGGACATCTTGGAATTAAGAACATTTAACGGCTTCCTGGAGCTCATCTCCAGGAATAAAAATAAATCTCATACCTACAGTAAATCACATAAAACAGTCGTGTGTATTTATTCTCGATCTTGAACACAGAACATGTAATTGCCACTGACATTCCCGACTCTATTTTACCTTTTCCAATCTTTCTGGGCTCGGCATTGGCTCTGCCACCCGTTTTGCTTCTTGTTCTAATGTTAAAAGCATATTTCGCTCTTTTAGCAGGACATACCTGAGAAAGAGAATTTATTAGCAAGTTAAATTACATTGTTAGACAACATAATGATTCTCAATAAGAAATGGGAGATAGATTTAGGATAGATTAAACTGTTAAAACTTATAAAGGATTAAATGTAATACTATATTTGAATACTTGAAACACACAAAAACATTCTTCTTGGAAAAATGTTGTTCTTGTTTCAATCATTGGGGAACCCATTTTTCCTTTTTTGATTGAGACACCAGATCCGAAAGTTTGAGAATAGCTAAGTTTCATCTTAGTGCTTTTCTACTGAGCTGCAACTGATCACATATTTTAATTAAACGCAAATAAAATGGTACTGCATCACAGCAATACTAATTGAAATATCAATATAACGGTAATCATATTAGTTACGTAAGAAAATTATTCTTATTAGATGCAGCTGAACTTTGTTGTACATTCATTGCAGAATGTGAAATTCTGCTAGCTATCATCACCTGCTGCTTCCAGAACATCGTTCTCCCTCTGAGTTGCTCAAAGATGCAATGACAGGAGAAGCTACACCAGGTAGAATTTCTCCACTAGTTTAACTTTCAGATCTGCCAGCCCTCTGCCTGCATTAGCTCCTTCTTCTAGCCTTCTCCCTCCTTCCAATCCACCACTTATGTCCCTTCCATCCTATTTTCATCTCTCTTTTCTTCTATGTCTCCACTATTTTATATTTTCCTTATATTCCTGTCCTATGGGTTTTTGCCTTTCTAAACGTTCTTCCTTTAGGCTCGTTTTACTCTTTATGTGCGCTCCTTAAGATATTTTTGCACTTCAGCATTTAGGTTTCCTCACTCTTGTCCCTTTTCAACTTAAACCCTCTGCTCTCTACATGGGGCTGCCCTTGAGGACCACTCGGAGGCTTCAACTGGTGCAGAATGCGGCCGCGCGAGTTGTGATGGGGGTCTCCCGATACTCCCATGTAACACCTCTACTCCGCGAGCTGCATTGGCTTCCGGTTGCCCTCTGGGTGAAATTCAAGGTGCTGGTCATCACCTATAAAGCCCTACATGGCTTGGGTCCGGGGTATCTGAGGGAACACCTGCTGCCGGCATCAAGTTCCCTTCGTCCAGTGCGCTCCCACAGGGAGGGTCTTCTCAGGGTGCCACCGGTAAGAGATTACCGGCGGGTAACACCCAGGGATAGGGCCTTCTCAGTGGGGGCGCCTGCCCTTTGGAACCAGCTGCCAGTGGAGCTGAGGACTGCCCCCGACCTCCGTTCATTCCGCCGGGGCCTGAAGACCTGGCTCTTCGAGCTCTCTGGCCCAGGCTGAGGATTAATTTATTTTAATCGGGGTTTTATTTGTACAGGGATAAATTTAATCTTTTTTAAACTTGGTTTTTAACTTTTGTATTTTTGGTTTTTAATTCCCTGTAAACCGCCCTGAGTCCTCCGGGAAAGGGCGGTATATAAATGTAATAAATAAAATAAATAAATAAATAAATAAATTTATACTTCATTTCCCATGTTTTTCACCTTTAAAAAAAATGTAAGGAGTCCTCAACTTACAACCACAATTGAGCCCAATGTTTCTGTGGCTAAGTGAGATAGTTGAGTTTTGCCCCATTTTACAACCTTTCTTGCCACAGTTGTTAAGTGAATCGTTGTAGTTGTTAAGATAGTAACCCAGCTGTAAAGTGAATCTGGCTTCCCCATTGAGTTTGCTTGTCAGAAAGTCGCAAAAGGCGATCACATGGCTCCAGGACACTACAACCATCATAAATATGAGCCAGTGGCCATGTATCCAAATTTTGATCCCACGATCATGGGGAAGCTGCAATAGTTGCAAGTGTGAAAAACGGTCATGTCACTTTTTTTTCAGTGCCACTGTAACTTCAAACGGTCACTGAATGAAAAGTTGTAAGTTGAGGACTACCTTTATTGCCCATTCTGAAACCTTCTCCTATACCTCATGCCCTTTTCTCTTACCATTTGTGACTTAAAACCTGTGTAAAATTCCAGCCAAATGAATAATTTTTTATTGACGTATTTATTACGTTTAAAATGTGCTAGGACTTCAGGAGGTGAAGCCAACATATCCTTAGTTCTTTCTCCTTCAGTTTTTCCCCATAGCAATCCCATGACATTGGTTGGGCTGACGGAGTGTTCAACTCAGTCATCTGGTCACCTTTTGCAGCTAAGGATGGACTCGAACTGGATTTTCCTGGCCCTACTCCAACCTCTGAAGTACTATACCACACAGTCTCTCCAATGATACTTCCCTCAGAAAATCTGAGCTACAAACTTCTAGTTTTTCTGAATATCTAGAGACACGACAAGAGCAAAAGGCTTTGTGGTTGCAAATGAAATCTAAAACGTATTTTTGAAGTGGGTAAGCAGTTCTTCAAATCACTCGTCACAAGGAAAGGACAGGCCTCTTAAGCCATACAAAGAAACACTCACCAAAGCTTATGCAAATCGTCGTTGCTTTTGCCTCGAAGTTGTTCGACAGTCCAGGAATCTCCTGTGGAAGACACAAAGCAAAGTAGAACAAGAACATTTTCCTGAAAGCCTCATGATCTTAAGACTATACTAATTTTACTCTGTGCTGATTAAGTGGAAATATTGGTAGCTATTCGAAGGTTTTCTTTTAAAAGCTGCATATTCTGAAATCTAGAGTCCAACACTACTTATATTTTATATTGCTTCTTCTGCTAAATAGGGGACTCTTTTCAGTTTGCTGTTTTTCTGTTGTTTTATTTAACTATTCTATATTATCTATATGGCAGGTGGAGCTACCCACTGAACATTGGTAATTGCAGCTTTCACCAGAGCCACTCAAAACAAATCAACAAAAATAATTTATAACATACATTTTGCGTGCAGGAGAACTTTAAAAAATGTAAAGCATATTAAAATCAGGAAAAGGGCTATGAAATTATTTAGGGCAATATAGAACATTTTTACTTATGCATAAATAAATCCAAAACATACAATACAAATAGCTGTAATCCATTTTTTGATTTTTATTTAAAGGCATAGATGGTCTGACAATCAGACTTACGGATGAAATATCCACTTTTGGGGGGAAAAATGGATTCTATGAGCAGCAATTTTTACAAATTGACGCTCAACATGCACTGTTGCTGAATCTCTTATTGTTGTTGTCTTATTTACAAGGGTATCTTACCTGATTTAACCTCTTTTCCCCAGTTTTTGGGGTCATCAAAAAATTCCTCCAACCCATTTCGAGATACTGACGTATGCAGCAACACAGAACGGGGACAAATCTTCACTTCTGTAAACTTTTTTGGCCAATCACCAACGATACCTCTGAATGAAAAAACGGTCAGAATTGTTTTAACAACATTTTAAGCATATACAAAAGTCAGATTTGGTCCCAGAAGGGTTTCCCCCCCCCCCTTAGGTAACATGTACATTCAAAGTATTTCTTTTGATAAAATACTATCTAGTTTCAGAAGCACCAATGGCATTATTGTCAGTCACTTGGCTAAAACCTATTCTCTCTAGTTAAATTGTTCAGGTTTTACAGGTAGTTCTTGACTTACAAACACATCTGAGCCCAAAATTTCTGTCACTAAGTGAGGCAGTTGTTAAGTGAGTTTTGCCCCATTTCAAAACCTTCCTTGCCAGTTGTTAAATGAACCACTGCAGTTTTTAAGATAGTAACCCGGTGTAAGGTGGACTCCCCATTGCCTTTGGTTGTCAGAAGGTTGCAAAAGGTGGTCACACGATACTACAACTGTCATAAATATGAGTCCGTTGTCAAATGTCAGAATTTTGGTCACGTGACCACGGGGATGCCGCAACACTTGTATGACTAAAAAACGGTCATAAGTCACTTTTTTCAGTGCCACTGTTGGAATGGTCACTAAACAAACAGTTGTTAAGTCGAGGACTACCTATATTTATTTAACTGAGGCAGGGGTAGGCAACCTTGGCTCTTTTATGACTCGTGGACTTCAACTCCCAGAATTCCTGAGCCAGCATGGCTGGCTCAGGAATTCTGGGAGTTGAAGTCCACGAGTCATAAAAGAGCCAAGGTTGCCTACCCTGAACTGAGGGAACCTGAATGGTTTTAAATAGAAGAACCAGACCCTGGCATTACCAATTTTTCCCCCTAGTTAGCTCGTATTTTCACGAGGTTTACATTATCAAGGCCAGTTTTCCAGAGAAGCTTCAATCCTATTATATGCATCTTTCCCAAAATGCATTTCCTGGCCAGAGAGGCTCCACTCTTCGCCATCATTGGCAAGGACAGCACTTTCTCCAGCAAGGCCTCAAAGCCAATTTGCAACCCTGGCTCTTTCCCCGCTCGACAGGACCCTCACCTGGAGGCCGAAGCCGTCGCACCGCCTCGACTCGCGCCGGTCACCTGAAGCACCGTGGATAACCGTCGGCAAACCCCCGTCAGCGCCATGACGCCTCCGCCGTCTTCCCATAAGGCCCTTCCTCGGCATTCGATGAAGCCCCTCTAGCCCGTTTCCTTCTCGGTGGTACTTTCTTACCGCCCCCCCCCGCCGCCCGGTGCAAAGATGGCGGCGGCGCGACTTCAGCAGTGAGCGTCGCGGCAAAGGACGACGGCGAGCTTCACGGCTCGCGGCTTTGCCCCATCCAGAGATGGCGGCCATGAGTCTCTTGCTGCGAACGGCGGCCAGGACCGGGGTCCGGCAGCCGCTGACCTTGTCCGCGTGTCTCGGGCGGATTGCCTTGCTGGGCCCCAGTGCCAATCGCTCCGGAGTGATCGGTAGGGACGGGCTTGGGTGGCAGGAGATGCTCGGCGACTTCCCTTCCAATTGACCTTGGAAGCGGACAGAGCGGGGAAGGATGTCGAGATGCCCCTGAAGGTGGCGGGGGAGTGCCCTTCCTCTTGCAGGAGCTTCACCTGTTGAGTTTCTGCCTGTGGTGCAGTAGGATTGAAAACATGGGAGTGGGACTAGCCACAATCTCAGAAACGAAAGTGAGAGCCTGAGCCAACGTTGGTTTTCTAGTCCAACATCGGTTTATTTATTAGATTTCCACCCGCTTTTCCTTCGGGAGCTCCTAATTTTTCCTTCACAACAGCCTTGTGAGGTAGGTTGGCGGAGCTCCTGAGTCCTCGTCAAAATGCGTTTTCTTTCGAAGCTGTGCTCAGATTATAAGGAGCTGATGTTCCTGGCCCTGTTTCTTTTTAAATGTATATTATGAGTAAAGAAAACTGACATTCAAGGTGGCCAAAGAAAGACAGATCTAGATGCCAACAAAATACAGGAAGTCCTTGATTTACAACAGTTCACTTAATGACTGTTTAAAGTTACAAGGCACTGAAAAAAGTGACTTATTACCGTTTTTCACACTTAGAACTTGCAGTATCCACATAGTAATGTGATCTAAAATCAGATGCTTAGCAACTGGTTCATATTTATGATGGTTGCAGTGTCCTAGGGTCATATGATGACTTTTTGTGATATTCTGACAAGCAAAGTCAGCAGGGAAGTCAGATCACTATGGCAAGAAAGATCATAGAATGGGGCAAAACTCACTTAACGAAAGTCGCTTATCAATAAATATTTGGGGTTCAATTTGGTCATAAGTTGAGGACTACCTGTATACTGTAAGCTTTACAACTTTGCTATTACGTAATGATTGTTGGCACCCCAGATCTAGTAACCCTAATGTGAGCATTCCAACCAAGCACCTTTCTTTGTGAAACACAAAGAATTACAAGAATTTCTCATTCATGTGGAACAGAATTGGATAGGTTCCCCTATTGCAGAATAGCTGTGTGTGATAGGCATCCTGAAAAATAAGACAACAATTTCAGAACTTTTTTGCGTTCTGAAAAGATTGCAGAAATAACTGTTGACTTGTATTAAAATGCCAATTTAATTTTTCAGTTTCACTGCGCCATGCCAGCGAGACAAAAAAGATGTTGTTCATCAAAACAACACGGTTTTATGATCACCGGTTTCTGAGATTACTGGTAAGTTTAGGATTAAGGTCTGGAAAAAAGAGCAGAGAAAGAAAAACAGTTTTAGATGGCGTGAAAAGAAGTATAGTCTTCAAATCATAGGAATGACTAGTTTCAGTTTATTCCATTTTTATCCAGTACTATCTTAATGCTGGGCACCATACTTTAAGAAGGATTTGGAGACCTGGCCCAGATGCCAAGTGGATTGACAGAGGAATAACAATTAAATGTTGTGGAAAGAGGTTGAAGGAGTTGTTAATGTTTTTCTAAGAAGGCTGAGGTAACAGTAACAATAGTAACAGTAACAATGCAGTACAACAGACTTGAAAGGACCATAGAGATCCTCTAGTCTAGTCCAACCCCTCTGCTCAAGACCCTATACCAGGGGTCTTCAAACTTGGCCCTTTTATGACTTGTGGACTTCAACAGGCATGCTGGCTGAGGAATTCTGGGAGTTGAAGTCCACAAGTCATAAAAGGGCCAAATTTGAAGACCCCTGCCTTATACCATTTCAAACAAATGGCTGTTGAGTCTCCAAAACCCACAACTTCTCCAGGTAAGCTGTTCCACTGGTTGTTCTCACTGTCAAGCAATTTCTCCTTAGTTCTAGTTTGGATCTCTCTTTGACAAGTTTCTCTCCGTTATTTCTTGTCCTGCCCTCAGGTGCTTTGGAGAAAAGGTTTTCCTCTCTGGCAGCTCCTGAAAGATTGGAAGACTGCTATCATGTCGCCCCTAGTCTTTAATTAGCCTTTGTTAGACTAGACATGCCCAGTTCCTGCAATTGCATTCATTACATGTTTCCATTCCCCTAATCATCTTTGTTACTGTGTACTCTGCACTCTTTCTAGAGTCTCAGCATCTTTAGAAAGAGTGTTATGGGGTGTTATTTTAGCTTTCTTCAAATACCTGAAATGTCGCACAAAAGAAAGGTCTTTTCCCCCCTCTATTGGACACCCAAAATCATGCACACCTAAAAAGCAGATTCCGTATGTATTTTAAGAAAGCCTCTCATGTAGAATGGTTTGATAGTGGATCTAATTATTCTGAGAAGTGATAAACTCTCCTTACCAGAGGTATTAAAGAGCAGACAAATTAGCCATTTGACAAGGATACTTTAATTTAGACTCCTTTCTTGCTCTGGGGCCATAAATAAAATAAATGAAATGAATTTGGATTCCTATACTGAACCATACTTTCTAAGTGTTCCTAACATCTCATTGCATTTAATCCTTCAGTGATCCTGAAAATTGAGGGAGTTTTCTTGCATATAAGTCAGAGTGGGAGAAAAGTATACTAATAATAATTCAGCTGCTAGGTACATAAAAGAGTGAAAAAATTGTGGGCTTGCTTTGTACTGACTTTGCTGTCCCCCCTCCTTTTTTTAAAAAACAGAATTGGTATACTCTGTTAACTGGAATTCCGGTGCTACTTATTGTAGCCTTTGTTAATATCTTTATTGGTAAGTACTTCCGCACCTTAGAATCTTTTGTTCTGTTTTGTACTGCTGAATATTGCAGATAACTATTATCATTTCTGATTGCTGTTTCAGTGGTATTGGATTAATTCTGTTTTCCCTGGATAAGACAAGAACCATCAGCTAAATGTTTATGGAGATTCTGTCATCCACATCATAGTTGTTCCAAAGGTGCTTTTTCCAAAAAGGCGACTGGACTTTCTTGGGGTTTTTTTTCCCTTTGAAAACATTTCGTCTCTCATCCAAGATGCTTCTTCAGTTCTACCTGACTGGTAGAGAATGAAAGGATTTATAGTGAAATATTTCCAAAGGCGGCGGACGGGGGGAACCAAGAAAGTCTGTGTGCCTTTTGGAAAAAGAACCTTTGGGAAGAACCATCAGCACATCCATTTCCATTATGTATCCTCCAGATATATGGACTTTAAATCAATTCCCTTGTACTTTTAGAAATTTCAGTCGAATTAATTACCAGCTTGATGAGGGCTGAGCTCCAGAATTTTTTAAAAAGCCTCTGAGAAAATGTTTCCTGTTTTTCTGCTTTTTCGTGGTTTATGAAATTGATAATGGACTACATCATGTTGCACCTTTATGGCTCTCTTTATTATAATAAGGTTTAGCTTAATTAAATCTAAAACTTCAAAGTGCTTTTTTTATTTGTTTGCGTCTTTTTTATGCTGCGGCCTAAAGTTGCTTTCTTAATTATGTCCTATTGTGATATTTCCTGATTGCGAAGTTCCCTTTTCCTTTGGATAATCTTGTCATTCTTCTGTTTCCAGCCCCAACTTCAGATATATCTGATAATCCACAAATGTATTAAATTGGTGCTGCTCTTTGGTATTTCCCTGCATCATAGCTTTAAAGGAGTTTATGGTTTTTAAGCTCGTTAAATGGCTTTATGTTTTGTTGTAATCGTTCTTTTTTAATTTATTAGAAATGCTTTCAATTGTCTCCCTCTTTAGAATCATTTTTTAAAAAAATATGAATTAAAATGGTAACACAAAGATCATGATTGGCATGGTACAAAATGTGAATTGAAACATCAAAAGAAAGTATTGCATAATCTTTGATGTGTAAAAATACAAGACATCTTACATATTTTATTTTAAAATAGCTGTGGAAACTATTCACCATTGACCGGTGAATAAATATGCATTCAATAGGATTACAAATGTAGGATTTATTCTCCCGTTAGGCTGATAATAAATTGTGACTGGCAACATTTGTTGACTTCACGTTCTTCCATCAGTATCTTTTTTACACGTCTGTTGCAAACTTAAACATAATGACCTTGCCTCTGCTTAGGTGAAGCTGAATTGGCTGAGATCCCAGAAGGTTATATTCCAAACCATTGGGAGTATTATAAGGTAAGTACAAAACTTGAAGAAAAAAAAAATGTGAATTTTGTAAGTCAGCCTTAGGAGAATAAAGCTCTTGGAAGTATAGATTTGGCAAATTTGTAATTGTTTTCATGTTTTTATTCTCCAATTTGCTATAATGATTATGAAGGAATGTTATATGACAACGCTGCAGCGAACCTGGCTGCTCGATTTCAGTTGCCACAAGAATGGGGGGGGAAGGGTGATGGGGTTTTTATGCTAGTCTAAAGAATTCTGTGTCCTGTGGGAACCAAGGTCATTCCTGTTCGTTAGACTGGGGGCTGAGCATTATGTTAGAAAGCCCACCAAAGTATTGGGCAACGTAGTTGATTGCATGTGGGAAGTTTTAACTTTGTAATATTGTAACTTTTAGGAGGGAACTGTAGTCTTGGTTTCACTTTTGACCATGCCGATACTTTGTAACCAATAAACACATTCTTAGAGGAAAACTCGAGCCTTGGGAGTTCTGTTTTAATTGGTCTCATCTATCGGAAGCATTACATTATAATTATGTGTATGCATGAGGTTATTAAGAATCGCAACTGGATGAATTTCTAGAGAACCTGCTTTCATTTAAACCAAGAACCTAGTAACGCCTCTGCATGGTGACCTATGGCATATGAGAAACGTCAGAGGAAATATTGGAAGCTGACATTGGGGTGGCTGTGAAAAGCACTATAGTTAATGGAAGGTAGATTGCAGACTTCTGTTTTTTCAAAGTTTTTGGACGTTGGTCCGACCAGTTGATGCCGGTAGCTTGCTTCTGCGAGCAAAATGCAACAGTGGTGATCATAATTATTTTGTAATGCCCGCTTTGGTTTTCCTTCCAGCATCCTATAAGTCGGTGGATTGCACGCTACATCCATGATCCCCCTGAAAAGGAATATGAAAAGCAAATGGCTAGGTTACATATTGAATATGAAAAAAAGAAATTAAGGTAGGATAAATTAGAAATGTACCTGTGCTTTCCCCCCCGTTTCTTAACAAAAATATTGAACAATTGTTTCAGGTGGGAGCTAGAAGCTCAGCACTGTTTTGTTTATTTAGTTACCACTTAGTTGTTTAATGCAGTTCCATCCCATCTTTCCCTCTAGAAGCTCAAGACAATACATAAGGGGAGGACCAAATATTAAATGATAAAGGGAACAATAGATGTCATCATGTATTATATCATATTTTGCTTTTCCTATCATCCAGATATTCCCTTTTCTCCTCTTCCTTTCTTTCTGTGTAAAGAATACGGATATCATCATATATTATCATCCTACAGTACAGGGAGTCCTCAGTTTATGCCAAGTGAGCCCAACATTTCTATGGCTAAGTAAGATAGTTGTTAAGTGAGGTTTTGCCCCATTTTCTGACCTTTCTTGCCATAGTTGTCAATCATTGCAGTTATTAAGTGAGTAACATGGTTGTTAAGTGAATCTGGATTCCCCATTAACTCTGCTTGCCAGGTCGTCACAAAAGATGAACACGGGACTCTGGGATTCTGTAACCATCATCAGTACATGCCAGTTGCCAAGAGTCTCAAGTTTTGATCACTTGGCAGTGTGGAAAAAAGTCATAAAGTCACTTTTTTCAGAATCGTTGTTACTTAAAATGGCCACTAAATGCTTGTAAGCTGCAGACTACCTGTTCTTTTCTTTCCTGATTCACCAACTCATTAAAGCAACCGCATCTCTATTCAGACTGGAGAGGAAACTGTCTGAAAGCCAACCACGGGATAGAGTTTATCCCTTCCTGATAGATATGGAGCAGTAGGAAACCTTAAGTCTATAATTTAGTCTGGCTTCCCCCAGTTGGGTTGCTTTAAAGGGGCAGGGACTTTAGGCCTTAGATTTTTTTGAGCAGTGGCCATGCTTCCTGTGGAATTCTGGAAGTCCATATGATTGGCGGTCAACCAGGTTGGGGCAAGGAGCTTAGTAAAAGGAACACAGGTATCCAGTAGCACATAATTTTCCATCTCTGCCTGTCCAACACAGTCCATTTTCTGTGCCACTGAAATATAATCACGTGGCTAATGTTAAAAAATATTATTTCACAGTTTCTTTTTTCTCTTTCCTCTCCTTTTCTTTAACAGGACATTGGAAGCAGAAGCAAATAAATTGATGTTCCACAGGGGGGATGGAGCGTGGCATCACTTTGAAACCCCAGGCACGTCTATGATTGATTATTCTCCTAAAGCAAGACCTGATTTCTGAGCATTTCAGCTGGAATCTCCAGCAGGCATCCCTGCAGGGCAGTTAAAATGTGTAATGTATACCTAACTTAAATCAAAATGTGTGCTGCCCAGAATAGTCACAAAGTTGGGCGGCCTTACATGTGTAATTAAATAAATACACGTTCTGATTCAGTAACCCCTTGTACTAGCTGTAATCCTTTCCCCCCACCCCATTTGCTGTATCTTTTTTATGTGTGTACTCCAGAATAAACCCCATTCGGTTCTATATAGCTCCCTACAAGCTTCTGATTTCATTTATATTCTGCCTTTTATTCCAGAGCACAGAGGCGTAGCTTAGTCAGTTGGGCCAAGAAAATAATTGGCCCAGATCAACCAGCTGAGTGACTTTGGGCCGGTCCCTCTCTCTCAGCCCAATTCACCTCACAGGATTATTGTTGTGGGGAAAATAGGAAGAGGAAGGGGTGTTGGATTTGTTCGCCTCGAGTTACTTGTTAAAATAATAAGGCCTTCATCCTTGACACCATGTAGAATCCTTTGGGACAGAGCACTAGAAATTAGAACGGGCATGAGAAGTAAGTTTTATTTTGAGAGTGCCAGTTTCTTGCCTTGTCATCGTCACTGTGAAACTTCCAATACAGTTATTAAAGTATACATGAATCGATTTTTTTTATTATGCGCCATCAAGTTGTTTTCAACTCCTAGTGACTACAGGTAGTCCTCGACTTACAACGGTTCATTTGGTGACCATTCGAAGTTGCAACAGGCCTGAAAAAAAGTGACTTACAACCGTTGCAGCATCCCCATGGTCACCTGATCAAAATTCGGATGTGTGACAACCGGTTCACGTTGATGACGGTCGCGGTGTCCCGGGGCCTTGTGATCAGCCTTTGCCACTTTCTGACAAGCGAAGTCAGTGGGCAAGCCAGATTCGTTTAACAACTGGGTTTACTAACTGAACACCTGCATTGATTCACTTAACAAATGTGGCAAGAAAAGTCATAAAATGGGGCAAAACTCACTTAACGAATGTTTTGCTTAGCAATATAAATTTTGGGCTCAATTTTGGTCATAAATTGAGGATGACCCGTACATAGATTTTTTTTCCCCATGACAGTCATTTGACTTGACATCCCCTTCCCCAAAATCCATTTTCATTCTCCCCTTTCAATCAGAATAGAGCTGGAAGGGACCATGGAGGTCTTTAGTCCAACCCTCTGTCAAGCAGGAGATCCTATACCATTTCAGACAAGTGTGGCTGTCCAGTCTCTTTTTAAAATCCTCCAGTGATGAAGCCATTTTCCAGAATTCCATCTCATTTCTGTGTTTGCAGAATATGAACACTTTCCCTTTGAGATGAATACATGTATAGATGCATCCATATTAACTGGTATCCACCTTTGGAGAAGTGCTAGATCAGTGATTGACAGGCTGGGCGATTTTGTGCAGTCACATGAATCCAACCATTATGTTGGCAAATGGTGAGAGCCAGACTTATCATGTTAATATACCGGGTGGCATCGAGTTTAAAAAAATATTTTCATACTGTATTTTTTTTTGGCATAGTGCATTGTATGAGTGCAGCAACGTTGGTTAGATTTGTGTTTCTTAGATTGTAAGCCGCCCTGAGTCTTCGGAGAAGGGCAGAATATAAATGGGATTTTTAAAAAAATCTGAAATGAGCATTCAGTGTGTTGAGAGAACATCTCCAGTGTGTGGAGGAAACCTAGATAATTGGATTCAGGGAATCTTAGGTTAAACATGAGCCTGTCAGGACCATGACAAGTCTCCATCATGGATTGTATTTACTTTCTGCTATGGGTTGTCCTCCCCTTCATGGATTACTGCCTTGTCGTGGCGAAGGGGCTTGCGTAATTCAATGAAGCTATGAGCTATGCCGTGCAGGGCCACCCAAGACGGACAGGTCATAGCAGAGAGTTCTGACAAAACGTGATCCACTGGAGAAGGAAATGGCAACCCACTCCAGTATCTTTGCCATGAAAACCCTATGGACAGTACCAAAAGGCAAAACGATATGACGCTGGAAGATGAGCCCCTCAGGTCGGAAGGCGTCCAATATGCTACTGGGGAAGAGCAGAGGGCTAGTACTAGTAGCGCCAGAAAGAATGAAGCGACTGGGCCAAAGCCGAAAGGACGCTCAGCTGTGGATATGTCTGGTGGTGAAAGGAAAGTCCGATGCTGTAAAGATTTTTTCTCCATAGGAACCTGGAATGTAAGATCCATGAATCAAGGCAAGCTGGACGTGGTCAAACAAGAGATGACAAGACTGAACATCGACATCTTAGGTATCAGCGAACTAAAATGGACAGGAATGGGTGAATTTAATTCAGATGACCATCAGGTAT
The DNA here is from genome assembly GCF_964194415.1 of Vipera berus. Classification (NCBI taxonomy): domain Eukaryota; kingdom Metazoa; phylum Chordata; class Lepidosauria; order Squamata; family Viperidae; genus Vipera; species Vipera berus. The sequence continues at coordinate 11,840,474 of NC_138207.1, read as the reverse complement.
ACTACTGCGGGCAAGAATCCCTCAGAAGAAATGGAGTAGCCTTCATAGTCAATAAAAGAGTAGGAAAAGCAATACTGGGATACAATCCTCAAAATGACAGAATGATCTCAGTTCGAATCCAAGGCAAACCATTCAATATCACAGTAGTCCAAGTCTATGCCCCAACCACCGGTGCTGAAGAGGATGAAATTGACCGGTTCTATGAAGCCCTACAGCACCTTATAGAACTAACACCAAAAAATGATGTCCTTATCATCATGGGGGATTGGAATGCTAAAGTAGGAAGCCAAAAGATAACCGGAATAACAGGCAAGTTTGGCCTTGGAGTACAAAATGAAGCAGGGCACAGGCTGATAGAATTTTGTCAAGAGAATACGATGGTCATAGCAAACACTCTTTTCCAACAACCCAAGAGACGGCTCTACACATGGACATCACCAGACGGTCAACACAGAAATCAGATTGACTATATGCTCTGCAGCCAAAGATGGAGAAGCTCTATACAGTCAGTAAAAACAAGACCAGGAGCTGACTGTGGCTCAGACCATGAGCTTCTTGTTGCAAAGTTTAGGCTTAAACTGAAGAAAGTAGGGAAAAGCACCAGGCCAGTCAGGTATGAATTAAATCATATCCCCGTTGAATATACAGTAGAGGTGACAAATAGATTTAAGGAATTAGATCTGATAGACAGGGTGCCTGAAGAACTATGGACAGAGGTTCGCAACATTGTACAAGAGGTAGCAACCAAAACCATCCCAAAGAAAAAGAAATGCAAGAAAGCAAAATGGCTGTCTGAGGAAGCTTTGCAAATAGCTGAGGAAAGGAGGGAAGCAAAAGGCAAGGGAGAAAAAGAAAGATACGCCCAATTGAATGCAGAATTCCAGAGAATAGCTAGAAGAGATAAGAATGCCTTCTTAAATGAACAGTGCAAAGAAATAGAAGAAAACAATAGAATAGGGAGGACCAGAGATCTTTTCAAGAAAATTGGAGAGATGAAGGGAACGTTTAATGCAAAAATGGGCATGATAAAGGACCAAAATGGCAGGGACCTAACAGAGGCAGAAGAGATTAAGAAGAGATGGCAAAATTACACAGAAGAACTATACAAGAATGAGCTTAACGTCCCTGATAATCACAATGAGGTGGTCACTGACCTCGAGCCAGACATCCTAGAATGTGAAGTGAAGTGGGCCTTAGAAAAGCTGAGCAACAACAAAGCTAGTGGAGGTGACAGTATTCCAGCTGAGCTATTCAAAATCTTAAAAGACGATGCAGTAAAAGTGCTACACTCAATTTGCCAGCAAATTTGGAAAACTCAACAGTGGCCACAGGATTGGAAAAGATCAGTTTACATTCCAATTCCAAAGAAAGGCAGTGTCAAAGAATGTTCAAACTATCGCACCATTGCACTCATTTCTCATGCTAGTAAAGTTATGCTTAAAATCCTACAAGCTAGACTCCAGCAGTATGTGGATCGAGAACTACCAGAAGTACAGGCAGGATTTCGAAGAGGCAGAGGAACTAGAGATCAAATAGCCAACATACGCTGGATCATGGAGAAAGCTAGAGAGTTCCAGAAAAACATCTACTTCTGCTTCATTGACTATGCTAAAGCCTTTGATTGTGTGGATCATAACAAACTGTGGCAAGTTCTTAAAGAGATGGGAGTACCAGAACATCTTATTTGTCTCTTGAGAAACCTATATGCGGGCCAAGAAGCAACAGTGAGAACTGGACACGGAACCACTGATTGGTTCCAAATTGGGAAAGGTGTCCGGCAAGGCTGTATACTGTCGCCTTGCCTATTTAACTTATATGCAGAGCACATCATGAGAAAGGCAGGGCTAGAGGAGTCAAAAGTTGGAATTAAGATTGCTGGAAGAAATATCAACAACCTAAGATATGCAGATGATACCACTCTAATGGCAGAAAGTGAAGAGGAACTGAAGAGTCTCTTGTTGCGAGTGAAGAAGGAGAGTGCAAAAGTTGGGTTGAAACTAAACATTAAGAAAACCAAGATCATGGCATCCGGCCCTCTCAATTCCTGGCAAATAGATGGGGAAGAAATGGAGGTAGTGACAGATTTTATTTTCCTGGGCTCCAAGATCACTGCAGATGGGGACTGTAGTCAAGAAATTAAAAGACGCTTGCTCCTCGGGAGGAAAGCCATGGCAAATCTAGACAGCACACTAAAAAGCAGAGACATCACCCTGTCAACAAAAGTGCGTATAGTCAAGGCTATGGTCTTCCCAGTTGCAATGTATGGCAGTGAAAGTTGGACCATAAGAAAGGCTGAGCGCAAAAGAATTGAGGCCTTTGAACTCTGGTGCTGGAGAAGACTCCTGCGAGTCCCTTGGACTGCAAGGCGATCAAACCGGTCAGTCCTAGAGGAGATCAACCCTGACTGCTCTTTAGAAGGCCAGATCCTGAAGCTAAAACTCAAATACTTTGGCCACCTAATGAGGAGGAAGGACTCACTGGAGAAGAGCCTAATGCTGGGAAAGATTGAGGGCAATAGAAGAAGGGGACGACAGAGAATGAGGTGGCTGGATGGAGTCACTGAAGCAGTAGGCGTGAGCTTAAATGGACTCCAGAAGATGGTAGAGGACAGGAAAGCCTGGAGGAACATTGTCCATAGGGTCGCGATGGGTCGGACACGACTTCGCAACTAACAACAACAACAATGGGTTGTCCTGGAAATTATTAGGATCAACAGAGGGCATGATTTTCTTAAGTTCTCAGGCTATTTAGTTAGATCTTTTTTAAAAAAATCTCTCCTTTATTATTTTTATAAATAACTCAAGATGGCAAAATATCTAATATTCTTTCCTGTTATTTTCCCTAAAACAGCCAATTATGTGAGGTGAGTTCATCAAATGTCTTATTTTTCTAGCGGAAATAAAAGCCAACATTGACCACCTATTTCTTGTTTAAATTGTTCACTATTAACTTTATGGGTTATTGGTAGAGAATCCTAGGAAACTGGAGTCAGCTAGTTTTCATCAGTTGCAGGTTAATGTGTCATATAAACATGTTATGGATTCTAGTTCTCTAAATACATCTACGTGCAGCTTAGTTACTTTATTGCTGAACCCCTTTTTGTAGGTTTTTTTTTGCAATTCACCAAAGTGTAAAATTATCAAATGAGATCGCAAGGACCCCAGCTGCACTCATAAACCATCCAAGGTTAAGTTGTTGAGCCAATACATCATCTACATGTTTATCTAAACTGCTTGAATGCCTTGTGCAAATACAGTTAAAGTATTTCTTGTACAAAGCAAGCTTTAATTTTGATAAGGACCACATAAATGTAGCATGAATTCCCTGCTCAGGAAATCAACGTTTTTTCCCCCCTTAGTAAATCTAACTAAAAGATAATTTATACACAAGCACAGGTAGTCCCTGACTTACTATTGGTTGCTAACAACTGTTCAAAGTTACAGCTGACTTCAAAAAAGTCCCATAATTGCAGAAAAATAAATATAAGAATAATGATGATGATGATGATGATGATGATATTTACAATCCAACCTCAAAGTTGTGACTGCGGCTCCTCTGGATAATGTGAATGGCCAGGAGGGCCTTTGCGCAACTGCGGATTGTGTAACAGTTATACCCTTTTCTGGACCAACAGTCCCTGCTCACAGTCACTCATGCCCTAGTTACCTCTCGGCTGTTGCAACGTGGTCTACATGGGGCTGTCCTTGAAAAGCATCTGGAAGCTCCAGTTGGTTCAAAATGTAGTAGCCCACATGGTTTTGTACAGACTCAGGTGTGTGTCTTTGTCACCTTTCCCACGGAAGCTGCATTGGCTGCCCATTTGCTTCCAGGTGCAAATCAAGGGGTTGGTTGTCACCTTTAAGGCCCTCCATGGCTGAGGACCGGGTTATCTGAGGCAGCGTCTGATCCACTTGAGCAGGGAGGCAAGGAAGCTACATCTGGTGGGACCCCAAAGAAAGGCTTTCTCCATGGTGCCTCCTTCCCTGTGGAGATTAGACTGGACCTCACTTTGACACTCTTTTGTAAGGCCTTGAAAACCTGGTTTTGCCAACAGGCCTTAGGAACCTAAAGTGTTGCTTAATAACCATGGTGACTCACTTTTATCATTATCATTAAAACGGTTGTAAAATCAAGTCTGGTCATGTGATAGGCTGCTAAACAACCACAACGGCTATAAGTCTTTGGTTTACAACCATTTGTTTAGTGACCATTTGAAGTTGCAACAGCACTGAAAAAAGTGACTTGTGAACATGTTTCACACTTAAGACCGTTGCAGCCTACCCACGTGGTCAAAATTCAGATGCTTGTTAACCAGCTCATATTAATGACAGTTGCAGCGTCCCGGGATCGTGTGTTCCACTTTTGCAACCTTCCGACAAGCAAAGTCAATGGGGAATTCACTTAACAACCGTGTTATTAACTTTACAACTGCAGTGTTTCAGTTTAACAACTGTGGCAAGAAAGGTCGTAAAAATGGGACAAAATTCACTTAGCAACTGTCTTGCTTAGAAATAGAAATTTGGGGCTCAACTGTGGTTATAAGCCGAGGACCACCTGTATTGATTTTGGTAGCAAAAAAACACGAACAATGTTGCTGTAGGGTTGTATTTCATATCGTTTTCATGAATCCTAGTAAAGACAGTGTCCAACTATGAAATTTGGATAAACATAGGCTATGAATCCTTTTTTTCGTACCATACTCTGCTCAGATCAGACCACTCAGCCTGTTTTTTCAGAATTCAGTTAGCATAGATTTTGCTAGCTGGGAAATTTCAACAGCCTCAAATGGAAAAGACTAATTTGAAAAGATTCCCCCACATACTAAGTGTTTTTGAGATGTGAGCTCAGAAGCAACCTTCTTAAAAGGAAAACCATACACACAGTTTTAATGTACTGTATTGCAAGCAGTAATGTACTCATTATCCCAAAAGGCTACATCACACAACCTGGATCATTTAAAAGCTTTTAAGATAAACAATCTACCTCAAATGTATGTCTGAGTTTTCAATTAGAAGCCAAAATTATTGCTCCAGCTGCATGTATTGTTTCCGATAGCTTGTAATACATTGACACAGCAAAAGCTACTCACCTTTCTAATAAAAAGTATATTGCACAAGAATAAAAAATCCTTGATTACTTCTCGGGGACTAAGATGTCCTGGAAGAGCATGCACGATAGAAGCCTTCACACAACATACTTAATCAGGTTAGGTAAAATCAAAATGTCAAACCCACTCCCAAATTGTTACATTTTACCTGACATTTTGAGAAGGAATTAGTTTCTGGGGTTACATGTCTGTTTTAAGTGAATCAACGCAGTTGTTAAATTAGTAACACGTTTGTTAAGTGAATCTGGCTTCCCCATTAACTTTAATTGTCAGAAGGTTGCAAAAGATGGTCACGTCATAAATATGAACCATTGTCCGGCATTCGAATGTAAATCACGTGACCATGGGAAATGCTACAAAGGCCATTAGTGTGAAAAATGGTATTAAGTCACTTTTTTCCCCCAGCGCCTCAGTATCTTCAAACGGTCACTAAACCAACCGTTGTAAATCGACCGCATCTGTACTTGGCTATCGGATGATTATTATTATTTAATTATTATTATTATTTTATTTTATTTTATTTAAACCTGTATATATTGTATTGTTTTAATTTGCCCTGTAAACCACCCTGAGTCCCTCGGGAAAAGGGCGGTATATAAATCGAAATAACTAAATAAATAAATAAGTGGCAGGTTAACTTTCGTCTTCCTCCACTCCAGGCTGGGTTAGCCTTTTGTGTGAACGGCGACCACGTGCAACCCACTCGTCCTCACCCCTCTTTTGAAGGACCCACCCTGGAATTTTTTTAAAAAAATTCCATTTATATCCCACCCTTCTCCGAAGACTCAGGGCGGCTTACAAGCTTAGCAGTAGCCTTCATTCTATGTATATGCCTGCTTATTAGGGCTTTCACACATACACACACACACACCAAGCGGCATTATTACAAAGTCAGCTTAATTGCCCCCAACAATCTGGGTCCTCATTTTACCTACCTCGGAAGGATGGAAGGCTGAGTCAACCTTGAGCCTAGTGCAGGGGTAGGCAACCTCGGCTCTTTTATGACTCATGGACTTCAACTCCCAGAATTCCTGGGAGTTCAACTCAGGAATTCTGGGAGTTGAAGTCCATGAGTCATAAAAGAGCCGAGGTTGCCTACCCCTGGCCTGGTGGGATGCGAACCTGCACTAATTGCAGGCAGCTGGTGTTACTTAAGGAGGCATTAGCCCACTGCTCCACCAATTGCTCTCTACATGGGGCTTCCCTTGAAGACCACTCGGAGGCTCCAACTGGTACAGAATGCAGCCGCGAGAGTTGTCTTGGGAGTTTCCCGGTACTCCCATGTTACACCTTTGCTCCGCGAGCTGCATTGGTTGTCAGTTGTCTTCCGAGTGAGATTCAAGGTTCTGGTAATGGTTTTTAAGTCCTTACATGGCATGGGTCCAGAGTACCTCAGGGACCACCTGCTGCCGGCGTCAACTTCCCTCCGCCCTGTGCGTTCCCACAGAGAGGGCCTCCTCAGGGTGCCCCCGGTCAGAGAATGTCGGCTGGTGGCCCCCAGGGCCTTCTCTGTGGGCGCTCCAGCTTTATGGAACCAGCTGCCGGTCGAGCTCCGGATGGCACCGGACCTTCGCTCCTTCCAACGCGGTCTGAAGACCCATTTATTTGAACAAGCTGGCCTGGCCTGATGGGGGATGTTAGGTTTTTTAATGGGTTTTTTTTTATATTGTGATTGTCTTTATCTGGGCTATTATTTAATCCTTTTTAATTGTTGTATTCTCTATTTATATGTGCCCTGTTCACCGCCCTGAGTCCTTCGGGAGAAGGGCGGTATATAAATATAATAAAATAAATAAAAAATAAATAAATTTCCCTTTCCCCCCCCAAATACCTCCCACCTGCCCCCCCACTTGTAAACTCTCCTCTTCGGAATTTTGGGCCGGGAGGAGGAGGAGGAGGAGGAAGAAGAAAGAGAGGGCGGGAGAGCTCCTGAGCACGTGCAGAGTGCTGTTCCTCTGGGAAGGGCGGCGGTCCAAACCGCCCAGCCCACCCTCTCTCTCTCTTTCCCCGGGTGCGGTCTCCAGCCTTGGGCGCACGCCGGCCGGGCTCCCCGGGACGGCTGGGGGGCGCCGCTTTGGGAGAAGCAGCTGCGCCGCCGCGGCTCTGCCTTCCATTGGATTAAAAATAGCGTCTCTCCGCCCCTCCGGACGGGGCCGGCCTGGGCTGGGCGCTTCTTCTGCCCCCCTTGTCCTGCGTCTCTCTGCCCGGGCTCGGCCGACCGTTCGCGCCCCTGGCTAGCGCGGCAAGGCAGCTCTCTCGGGTCCGGCCGGCGGCGAGGAAGATGGAGCGGGCCGCGTTGTTCGCCCAGGGGCGGGAAGCGCCGATGGCTGCCGGGGACGTGGGCGAGCTCTTGGTCCCTTACATGCCCACCATCCGGGTGCCCAAGACCGGCGATCGCGTCTATAAGACCGAGTGTGCCTTCTCCTACGACTCGCCCGTAAGTAACGGGTGTCTGCTGCTGCCGCCGCCGCCCGGGCTTGTTTGCCAGCCGGCTCGTCTTTCTCCCTCCCCGCCTACCCACCACCTCGCAAGCCGGGATCCTGGCTTGGCGCGTTCCCACGTTCTTCCGCGACCCTCCATTCCCTCGCGCCCCTTTCACCCGCCGCCTGCTCGGCCTGGTTTCCCGCGGGGTCGCGCTCACCCCATTGCCCGGCTGGGCTTTAGACCCCTTTCCCCTCCCTCCCTCCCTCCCTCCCCCCCCACCTGTTCTTTCCTTCTTGGGATTACATCTCCCCTCGTCCTCGGCGGGATTTTTGATGATCGCTGGCTTGATTTCGTCTGAATGGGAAAAGCTGGGCGTGCCTGTTGTAGTTCACTCTCGCACCCCAGTTTTCCGCGACGCCCCTAGAAGTGAAGTTGCCTCTAGTAGACGACCTATGCTTCTGGCTACTTTGTCTCTATGCCCAGCTAGGTGGCAGGTGCCTAGCCAATGTCAGCTAAAGGGAGTTGGATTTGGTTATGGAGGGCTTGGATAGGAGACCACAAGGAAATGTCCAGGTGGTAAACTAGATTGAGAAGTTTTGTTTTTTTTAAAAAAAAAGCATGAAAGAAAGTAATGGCAAGCCAGTTCCATTCAGAGTGCAGCTGCACGAGTTCTTTTGGGGGTCTCCCGATACTCCCATATTACACCTCTGCTCCGTGAGCTGCACTGGCTTCCAGTTGCCTTCCGAGTGAAATTCAAGGTGCTGGTGATGACATACAAAGCCCTACATGGCATGGGTCCGGATTACCTACGGGAGCACCTACTGCCGGCATCAACGTCCCTCCGTCCTGTACGTTCCCACAGAGAGGGCCTCCTCAGGGTACCACCGGTCAGAGAATGTCGGCTGGTGACCCCCAGGGGGAGAGCATTCTCGGTGGGTGCACCAATCCTTTGGAACCGCTTACCAGCTGAACTCCGGATGGCCCCCGACCTCCGCTCCTTCCAGCGTGATCTAAAAACTTATCTATTCGAACAAGCCAGCCTGGCCTGATGGATTTGGGTTTTAAAATTATTTAACTAATGTATTCTTATTTTATTGCCCTGTACACCACCCTGAGTCCTTCAGGAGAAGGGCGGTATATAAATCAAATAAATCAAATAAATAAAATAAAATAAATTCCAAACGGACAGATCTTTGAAGTTGCAAGTCCACTTTGACTTGACGGAGATATTTTGCCCGGGGGAACCCCAAAAGTTGGACTTTTGAGCTGGTTACAGGCCTCTAAATAGATTCCTTCCTCCATATGCAACTTGTCCCATTTTATTGGCAATATAACCTAGTTCTGCTGATCAAGCCATCAGCTGCTCCATTTGGTCTTTCCTTATTGATAAGGAACTTCTGCCAGGCTAAACTCAAATGTGGAGTTCTTGGGTTGCCAGCTAGACCTGAAAAAGTCACATATTTTTCTTGGCTTGTGCGCTCCTCACAATGCAGTGTGTACTGAGCCAGATGTGCTAAAAGTATTTGTTGAAGTAGCTGCCTTCACTCGGTACCTTAACTTGGTGAGTTTCTTTTTGTGAATTAGCACCTTGCTAACCAACTAATTTGATTCAGCGTATGGTACAAATCTAGGGAATGAGTTAACAAAGTTAAATGAGCTACATGAATACACCCGGTCAGTTTCTCAGCTTCTTAAGTTACCATCCTATCAGCCCTTCCACTTCTTCTTTGGCTAATAATTTGATTGTTTTGTCTCTGCTTTCTTGACAGCTTTTCAAGCTGGTAAGCTAATTCCTTCTGGTCTGTATTTGATTTAGCTGCACCAGATTAACCCTGGTAAATTGCTGATTGTGCTGTAATAGACTGGATGTTGCCCTTTACATATAAGAGATAGCCCTCAACTTACAACCAGTCACTTAATGACTATTCAGAGTTATGACAGACTTCCCCAGAGCTACTTATGACCCATTTTCAAAGTTAAGATGGCCACATGTGCCCTCCCAGGTGGTCATGTGACCCCATCTTGGGTGCTTAGCACGCATCTCATCTTTATAGCTGTTTGCATTGTCCTGTGGTTATGTGACCATGATTAATGATGGGGTGGGTTTTTTGGTTTCTGGTGTTTACTTCTAGTTGCCGGCAAAAGTGCCCATTGGGGAAAATGGATTTGCTTAACAGCTGTAGTGTTTACTGAATGGCCACTGTAAAAGATGTCATGGGGCCGGAGTACCTCAGGGAACATCTGCTGCCGGCATCAAGCTCCCTGCGCCCTGTGCGTTCCCACAGAGAGGGCCTCCTCAGGGTGCCACCGGTCAGAGAATGCCGTCTGGTGGCCCCCAGGGGGAGATCCTTCTCTGTGGGCGCCCCGGAGCTATGGAACCAGTTACCGGTTGAGCTCCGGACGGCGCCCGATCTGCGCTCCTTTCGCCGCGATCTGAAAACATACTTGTTCGAGCAAGCCGGCCTGGCCTGAGGGGGGATTGGTGGGTTTTTTTTTATCATTCTTATTGGGGTTTTTACTATGTATCAATTGTATTTTAATTGGGCATGCGTTTAATTATCTTTTAATTTTTGTAAATTTCTGTGTTTTATTCTTGCCCTGTACACCGCCCTGAGTCCTTCGGGAGAAGGGCGGTATAGAAATGATAATAAATTAAATTAAATTAAATTAATGTAAAAAAAAAGTATAGTCGTGTGGTGCCTTACGACCCCAATATCTTATGACTGGAATTCCATCCTCAATTACAGTTGTAAGTTGAGGACTATTGGTAGTTCCACAAGTGAAATAAAGTGAGTTGCCATTTGAGCCAATATTTTGCAAGGATGGGGGTGGGTGGGAATGACTGGTTGAGTTACAGATGTGTTTCTGCCTGCATTTCCTACAGTTTGGAGTGTGAATTTGAACTCAACAGGGTTACAAACGTATCTGTATGATCTTGGTTCCAGATTGACCATCTGTTCTTTCTCGACTAAATCCGTTTTATTGTCCTGCTTTTGAGGTCTGTGCTATAGATTTGCTGTTTCTTCTTGTGAACCTACCCCTTCATTTTACCTATAGGGAAATTTGTTTTGATTTTCCTAAAGCTGGACAAAATACCGTTAAATATAAATGGAGTTTTGATATTTAATAATTTTGAGTACTGTATTGAGAATCAATTTTGGGGCAAGAACAAAGAAAAAAAAGCTTTTATTGCAATTCCTTATTTCCATTCCAGGGCAGAAATAAAGCGTTATTTAATTTTTTAGTAGATATTTGTGACTTTTAACTGCTTCTCTTTGAAGCCAAAAAGTACTTTGCTGTATTACGGTAATTAAACTTGCAACTACTTGCTAGCTAGGAGGAGGAGAAGCATGGCAATTAAACGTGCAGCCACTTACATTTAGGAGCTACTGAACAGATCAGGGGAGATATATTTTATTTTAGGAGAGGTTGATGCACAAAAGTGTGCCGCTCTTCTTGACAACTCTTCTAGGTTTAGCACGTTGAGGTGACAAGTAGCCTGAGATTTTTCAAAGAAAGGCACACATTCTCTTTTTGATATTAACTTGAACCGGGGTTTTTTAACTTTTCTAGCTGTCACCCAGCACTGCAAAGTAGATACAACCCCTTTCCTTTTTTTTTCTTTTCACATCGTCTGTTCCAAGTGTGATCTTCTCATTTCGGCAACGGTCAGCTTTAGCTGAATAGAAGTGTGGGGCTTGGCTGTCTGGTTTCTCCTTCATTATTTGGGAGTAATGAATTCAGGACAGATTCTCTGGGGCTGACCTTCTGGCCCGGCCGTCTGTGACTCAGCAGAGCATTCTTTGTAGTGTTTAGTTTTATGTTGAATGGAGTGATTTACAAGGCTAATCTAATTCTAAGTCATAAACGTACAGATGTGTGCATAAGACCATCTGTCCTTGCTACCAGGTTTACTTGTATGTGCTTGCTTGGCTGAGGGCATCCATGCACACATTCGTACATAAATTGTATTACAATTGCTGTTTTAACAGTTGCTGAATTGGTTACCAATAGGGTTTTGAGTCCAAATGTTGGTTTTGATCTAGAAAGGCCTGTATGGCTTTATGCTAGGGCCATGGTGGCGAACCTATGGCACACATAAGATGGCACACATAAGATTATAAGATGGCGGCGCCTGGAATGGCTGCGGCTGCATTGGCTCTTGAAGGCAAATAGTTTTGGGAGGGATAGTAAGGGCTATAGGCCACATGATCAAGAAGATTTTAATGTGTTTGAGCAACATGGTGGAACTAAGGTAACATACGACATACGACCGACAATCTTTGCTGGCCTGGCGAGTTTCTAGTTGTTTTGGAACTGTTGGTGAGACCGTTAAAAGTCGTTGGTGCTGTTTGAATTTGTTCTACCAGCAGCAAGATCTGACTGCTGGCCCAGTGATGGATTCTATTGCAAATCAGGGCTGTTTCCAGAGGAGGCAGAGGAGGAGAGGACCTGGAGCTTATGGAGCGAAGGAATTGGATGAGGCTGTCGGCAGGCCCAGAGGAAGAGAGAGAGGCTTTCGGAGGAGTTGGTGGCAGCGTGTTCCAGGGGCGAAAAGAAGCAAGGCCTCTTTAAAGAAAAGGTGGAAGAGTCAGGATCAGAAAAAGGAAAGAAGGCGAGGTTGTCAGAATACAAGCAAATTTGAGGGCTAATCCACATGGAGCCCCATTTCCATCTGTCCTGTTTGCCATCGTTCACTCCCTAGAGACTAAAATGGACAATGTGAAATTTGAGCGGGCCACGAACAAGGAGTATATATCGGAGGTGGTGACCCTTTGAGAGCTGTATGCAACGAAATTTCATTTTGATGTATGCCGATTGGTGTACATTCAAAGTGACAATAAAGTTATCATCATCATGTCACAGGTGCCACGCAGAGCCCTCTCTGTGGGCACGCGCACTGTTGCCCCAGTCCCAGGCTTTCAGCTGGGTTTAATAAAACCTTTTCCCTTTAGGTCTCCACTGCTGTGTGCAAAAAAAAAAGGTTCAATCAATCAATTTCAACTTCAAAGATCTCGCAAAGTTGGAATTGGTTGATTGAACTTTTTAGTCCCACCCAGTCTGCTGTTATCACCGCAGCCATGCCCACCCAATGGGCCACGCCCATCCAATGGGCCACATGCATCCAATGGGCCACGCCCACCTGGCACCCGACGATACCTAAGTGGGTTTTGGGTTGCAGTTTGGGCACTCGGTCTCTAAAAGGTTCGCCATCAGTGTCCTAGGGCAACTTATTATTTATTTATCAAATGTATTGGTCATGCATCTTACCACCGGTAAGATAAAACTATATAAATAAAACACTACAAAATATAAAAATGCAAATTGCAACAGCTAAAAAACAGGGAGGGAGGGAATAAGATGAGCGGGGAGGGGGGAGTGATCGGATATTAATTTATGAACCTCCCCCAACATGAAGCCCCTTCTTGGGCACCTGTTTAAGGATCCTATCCCTGGGAGAAATCCAAGGGACATGAACCTAGACGCCGTCTTCTGTTGAGTTGGTCCAGGTGCTTTGCCATCGCTGGTCTCCAGAGATTCACCTTGGCACCTGCCCTGCTGGCATTTTGGAAGTCAATCAAGATGGTTTCATTTGAACAGGCTTTGGGGAGATGATTGGATTAAATCCAATTTTTAGTTTTCAAGCCCAGGCAAGGAGTGAGACTTGTGATAGAATAATAACTTTATTGTCACTTTGAATGTACACTAATTGGCATGCTTTAAAATGAAATTTCATTGCATTCAGCTCTCAAGGGGTCACCGCCTCCAATATACACTACATAAATATGACAAAAGTAAACAAATAAATACAGAATTATGCACATACCTACATATATTATATGACACAGAGAAACAACATAGTTCAGGTTACGTATACATGTGCATGGCGAGAAAAACGAATCTTGCGAGTTTACCAGACGGATGTCATAAGGAACAAAGCTATTACAGAAATGCTAGAAATGTGTATCCCAAGACTGGGATGTGAATTCCACCCTTAGCATATAGGTAGTCCTTGAATTACGATCACAGTTGAGCTCAAAATTTATGTTGCTAAGTGAAACATTTGATAAGTGAGTTTTGCCCCTTTTTTATGACTTTTCTTGCCACAGTTGTAAAATGAATCATTGCAACTGTTAGTAACATGGTTGTTAGCTGAATCTGGCTTCCCCATTGACTTTGTCAGAAGGTCACAAAAGGTGATCACATGACCCCGGGACACTGCAGCGGTCATAAATATGGACCAATTGCCAAGCATCTGAATTTTGGTCACGTGACCATGGGGGATGCTGCGACGGTTGTTAACTCTGAAAAACAGTCATAAGTCACTTTTTTCAGTGCCGTTGTAACTTTGGTCCCTAAATGGAACTGTTGTAAGTGGAGGACTACTTGTATTTGTACATGATGCAGTGATGCAAGTAGAAAAGGGAGGGAATTGTAGTACGACTGATACTTTGTCATTTTTCCATTGTGGTTACATATAACTAGTTTTTGTTTCAATATGCAGTCTGTATTTTTTATGTTTTCATATTGCTGTATTTATGGATCTGAGGTGGTTGTACGTTAGTGAATTTCTGTTGATTGAAGTTTATTGGGGTTAATTTGTTGGAACTGTAAGTTGCCCAGAGTCACTGGGTTGAGTTGGGAGACTATAGCAAAGCAAATAAATTAATTAATAAATGAATGAAGAAATAAATACTGGATGTTGTAAGCGTCTTGGGAAGCACACATAGAAATATATGTAATAAATAGACAAAAATCTCCTTTTGTAGTTGCTTGAGCCTCAAATAACATGGTTGCCCCAAAAATCCCACTGATTTTACCTCTTCAACCAGCTCTCTTCTCTTAAGTAAGGTAAAGTCTGTGACAGCTGTCCCTCTTATTAAAAAGCTTTTTCCCCCCCAGAAAGGTTTGTAGGTTCCTGCAAGATCATGTCTATTTAAAGTTGGAATGATTTTCGTAAAACCTCAAGTTCCATCTTTTTTAGTAGCTCTCTCAAAGTATAAGGAAGCAGAGAGAGAGCTCATTAAATCGATAGAAATTATTGATACATGTGCGGTTATGTTGGAGAAAAGAGAGGCACTCAAGAGGCTGCTTCCTGAAATTAGAGGAGGGGGGGGGAAATGAAAATAAATGGATCTCAGAAAGGTGCATTGCTGGTTGGATCTGACTTCTGAAACATCAACAACTTTAACTTTTCTTGATTCAGCTGTTGTTAAGTGCAGCCATTCCAGATAGGACAAGTAGTTAATGGGATAGTAGACACTCTTTTATTATTTTCCCAATAATTTTGTTAAATATCACATTATACAAGTAAAAGTTATACAGTTATAGATACACATTCACACTTCATACAGAAGTGTGGAAAGAGTAAGGGAAAAAGGAAACGAGAAAAGGAGAAACCTCCTTTATCTCCGCCAAGAATATTTATTTATGAGATTTTCATCCTGCCTTTAATATTTTTATAAATAAGAAGACAGTGAACATACCTGGTACGTCTGCCTCCTGTTTGCCCCACCACAACAACCCTGTGAGGTAGGTGGGGCTGAGAGAGAATGACTGGCCCTAAATCATCCAGCTGGCTTTCATGCCCAAGGCAGGACTAGAACTCACAGTCACCTAGTGGTTGATCCGAAGTCATCCAGCCGGTTTTTATGCCTTAAGGCAGGACTAGAACTCACAATCTCTGTATGATTGGCCCAGAGTCACCCAGCTGGCTTTCATATCTAAGGCAGAACTAGAAGTCACAGTTTCCTGGTTTCTAACATGGTGCCTTCACCATTCAGCCAAACTGGAATAATCAACATTAACAGCTTATCACTATATGTTAAAACATAACGTTTCTTCATTCCTCTAAAGTATAACCAAACATCTCTTCATTCCAAGACACTTTCCATCTTTATACAAAAAAATAGAGAAACCAGAGGAAGAAATTCAACAGAGAGACAACAAAACTTAAGAAATTTCCTCCTAGCCTGGCTATCGATGAGGAAATGGGCGGCAGAGAAATAGAAAAAAAGTCAAGGAAGAACTTGCAAAAAGCAATATCTGTGAATGTAAAGGTCGTGTCCTGTATTAGGGATGTACAGAACGTTCCATTCCGGGAACAGAACGTGCTGGTGAACAATGGAACATTCCATGTTCCTCTTGGGTTGCCCCATATGGGGCCTACTTGGTATGTTCCAGGAGCAGAATTCTTTGCCCGTTTTATTTTCTGCATTACTTTTCTTTGGCACTCAAATTTTTATAGTTCCTGTCACTTCTTCCGGTCCATGTTTTTGGTTTAAGCAGATCCTTTGAAGGTTGGCATCCATTGGTGACACCAGTTGTGATAAAACTGAGTTGATCTGGTGGGAAGTGGTCTTCAAATAGTCTTTGATATACGGCAGCAAATGAAGCCTGCAAATCATGGTTATAAGTTGTGACAGTTGTAAATCAGGTCACTCACATGACCAACCCAATTTTACAACTTTTTTTTCCCCAGTGGTCACTAAGCAAACACCCACGGTTGATAATCAAAGCCATGATTTGCTATGCTCAATTTTGCCAAAACCAAGAAGTAAATGTCAGTTTTCAGCAAAATATGGCCATGTGACTGTGGGACTCTGCAAATGATCATAAATTCAGGCTGGTTGATGAGTGCCTGAAATGTCATGTGGTTATCGTGGGGGGGGGGAGGGGGGAGGGGAGCCATCAAAACTGTGGTTATAAAGTGATTCACACAGTTGTTAAGTAAATCTGGCTTTCCCGTTGACTTTGCTTGTCAGAAGCTGGCTGGGGAAGTTGCAAACAGGGGTCCTGGGATCCCAGGACATTGAAACCCTCATAAATACATGCCAGTTGTCAAACAGCCAAATTTTGACCATGGGGATGCAGAGAGGATAAGTGTGACCTTTTTTTCCAACACTATTGTAAGTTTGAACGGTTATAATCATAATCATAATAGTAAAGTTGGAAGGGACCTTGGAAGTCTTCTAGTCCAACCCCCTGCTCAGGCAGGAAACCCTTTACCATTTCAGACAAATGGTTATCTGATCTCTTCTTTAAAAACTTCCAGTGTTGGAGCATTCACAGCTTCTGGAGGCAGGTTGTTCCACTGATTAATTGTTCTAACTGTCAGGAAGTTTCTCCTTAGTTCTAGGTTGCTTCTCTCCTTGACTAGTTTCCATCCGTTGCTTCTTGTCCTGCTTTCAGGTGCTTTGGAGAAGAGCTTGACTCCCTCTTCTTTGTGGCAGCCCCTGAGATATTGGAACACTGCTATCATGTCGCCCCTCACCCTTCTCTTCGTTAAACTACACATACCCAATTCCAGCAACCGTTCCCTATATGTTTTAGCCTCCAGACCTCTGGTCATCTTTGTTGCTCTTCTCTGTACTCTTTCTAGAGTCTCAACAACCTTTTTACATCGTGGTGACCAAAACTGGATGCAGTATTCCATGTGTGGCCTTACCAAGGCATTGTAAAGTGGTGTATTCAAACGTTTTAAGAGGAGTTTCACATGTTTTAGTGGTCTGCAATGAAACCTAGTACACAGAAGGCTAGTGTATCAGGAAGAATGGTTCTAGTTTGGATGGTTGCTTAAAAAGAATGCTTTTTTTTACTTTCAGTTCATACTCACTGTTGATTCCATTGTCTAAAACTGAAATGATGATTATCAATAGATAAGAGGAAGGTTGACAGCATTATTAAAATTGGATTATCGTGTTTGCAGCATGTCTGGTTCTAGCAGAGGCATTTGCTATCCCTAAATAAACTTTGTAAGCAGTGTTGCTTTATTGCAGCGATTGTCATTGGATTATGATTTAGATTGCCTGTTCCCCATAGTGTTGTCTCTCATAAATCTGGACGATTATGAATGATGTGGTTGGAATCTGCGCAGGAGGAACATGGATTTTAGAGGATTATTTGGGATGCGGTTAACGTCTGGATATCTGTGGTCAAATGGCTTCTGTGGAATTTCAGTTAGTGGGAGCTGGTTATTAAAAATTGGAGTGTGTGTTGCACATTGTTTAGAAACTAATGGAAACGTTTTGTTTGGAAAAAGTTATGTCACCTGCCTGTGCATCTTTGGTAGAGTTGAAGAGAGACACAGAACTGATGCTAGTGATTTAACTACACATTTCAAAAGAAGGTAATATATGTAGCTTTGTTTGCTTGCAGACATTTCATTACCCAACTAGGTAACAGCATCAGTGCTAATGGGGTTTGCTCCCTGTTAATATACTGTAGCTTGCCCTGGCAGTGTTGGTGGGGGTGTGGTTTACTCTTTGGCAGTTTCTTGATTAGAGTGTTGTTTTCTACTTGATTGTTTGTCTGGTGTTAATCCCAGCTTATCTGGGCAAGCTACTGCTTGTTCTGCTGCATTTTGAGTCACCCGTAGCTTCCTATTAGTCTTCAGGGTGCAGTCTTATATGGGTCCAATAATCCAATTGTGAGACGGCCACAATAAGGGCATAGGTGGCTGTCTGAAGGGCCTCCCTATCAAGGAAAGGGCGCAACTGGTGCATAAAACAAACCTGGGCAAAGGCCCTTCTGGCCACAGCCGCTACCTACTCTTGAGCTACATAAACAAGTCCACGTTGCTCACCAATCTCAAATGGGAACATGCAGCCTACTTCTAAGATTAAAGATGGTAGCATCCCCAACCTTGAGGGCTTCAAAGTATGGTCAGTCTAATTTAAAAGAAAAGAAAGGAAAAGAAGGACAGGGGGTGACACAATAGCAGTGTTCCAGTATCTCAGGGGCTGCCACAAAGAAGAGGGAGTCAAGCTATTCTCCCAAGCTCTTGAAGGCAGGACAAGAAGCAACAGATGGAAATTAATCAAGAAGGGATCCAACTTAGAACTAAGGAGAAATTTGTCCGACAGTGAGAACAATTAAATAGAAGGCTTGCCTCCAGAAGTTGTGGATGCACCGTCGCCATCGGGTTTTTAAGAAGAGATTGGGCAGCCATTTGTCCAGGATGGTATACAATCTCCTGCTTGAGCAGGGGGTTGGACTAGAAGACCTCCAAGGTCCCTTCCAACTGTTATTCTGTGAAGTCTGCCCTGCCCAATCCAGAACTGAACAGCCTCCAGACACTAGGCCAGTGCAAGATTGTCATCAAGCCTGGAAGTGATTTCCTTGCTTACTTCATAATCTGCATCATAAATCTGGGCAATGAATGGCACCTAAGTTTGCGGCAAAAGGAGAGGAGAGAAAAGGAAATTCTGTTGCATAAGCAGAAATCCATTGGCACACTGTTGGGTTTGGCTGCTGATCTCTGCAGTTGGGCTGCTGATCACTACATCATGCTGATCGTGATGTTGATATTCTAGATGGGAACAGGAATATATAGGTACATTTCAGAGAGTTTGCATTTTATGAACCCGTGACTGCTCTATCATGTTAAAAATCTTCCCTAAGGTTTTTGGATTCCCTTCTTAGGAACCAAGAAGACTGCCTTTAGGAGCCAAGACAGCATAAAATCCTGTGGCAAGTAAAATCAATACATTTATTAAGGCATAACTTTTTCTTGTTCTGGCTAAGTTAGCGTTCTTGGCTTCCTTTATATTTAAAGAAAGGAAATTCACATTTGAAGTTTTAAATTTCCGAGTTCCTTTTCTCCATTCCCTCTTATTGTTTTTTTTTTTAAAAGAAAACTATTGTAAATACCGGTAATTGTAAGCCATTATTTTACATTATAAACTCATTTTGAAGCACTGGCAGAAAGGCAGCCCTTTTGTTGAGTAAGTCAGTAAATAAATACAGGTAGTCCTCAAATTACAACAGTTCGTTTAGAGGCTGCTCAAAGTTAAGCAGCACTGGAAAAAGTGACTTATGACCATTTTTCACCCTTACGACCGTTGCAGCTTGCCCATGGTCAAGTGATCAAAATTCAGATTATTCTATTCTATTATTCTATTAGTTATATTTATATACCGCCCTATTCCCTGAGGACTCAGGGCGGTTTACAGGGAATTAAAAATCCAAAATACAAAAATTAAGAACCAAATTAAAAAATATTAAATTAACCCTGTAGTCAGTTAAAAAGAACCCCAAATTAAAAATTCCTCCTCAGTCTGGGCCCGAGAGCTCGAAGAGCCAGGTCTTCAGGCCCCGGCGGAATGATCGAAGGTCGGGGGCAGTTCTCAGCTCCACCGGCAGCTGGTTCCAGAGGGCAGGCGCTCCCACCGAGAAGGCCCTATCCCTGGGTGTCACCCGCCGGCAGTCTCTTACCGGCGGGACCCTGAGCAGACCCTCCCTGTGGGAGCGCACTGGGCGAAGGGCATTTGATGCCGGCAGCAGGTGTTCCCTCAGATATCCCGGACCCAGGCCCAGATGCTTGGCAACTGGTTCACATTGATGACGGTTCCATTGTCCCGGGGTTATGTGATCCTATTTTGTGACCTTCCGACAACCAAAGTCAATGGGGAAGACAGAATTACTTAACAACCATGTTACTAACTGAACAACCTCAGTGGTTCACTTAACAACTGTGGCAAAAAGGGTTGTAAAATGGGGCAAAACTCACTCAAAAAATGTCTCGCTTAGCAACAGAAATTTGGGTCTCAATTATGGTCATAAGATGAGGACTTCCTATAAAATATGTTTTTTTAAAAGTCCAGAGCAGTGGCCCCCAACCTTTTGGGCACCAGGGACCGGTTTTGTGGAGAGAGGTTTTCTGCGAACCGGAGGCGACGTGGTTTTGTGTGCTGCCTGCATCCCACGCATGGGGCTTTGCTTATTTGTGCGGACCGGCTGCTGGCATGCCACGGCCCAATGCCGTTCCGTGGACTGGGGGCTGGGGACCCCTGATCCAGAGGAAGCTGACAAAGATGAAAGCAGAAAGAGGGAAAATGTTGGGAAATGCTTTTCTTCCTTTCAATGCTTTGTTTTACTCCTCTGTTAAGAATATATATTTCAAGGAGTCTCAGCTTTTAGATGCTGGGTTGCCCTTTTTTAAGGTTGCCTTTTTTGCATTTTGCCCATGAAAAGTTCTGTACGCATTCAAAGGCAACTCAGCTGCCTAGTGTTTGTCATCTCGCTGGAAGATAGGTTATATTTATAACCCACACACTTCAAATCTCAAGTGTCACCCAGCAGGTCTCTCTGAATAGGGAGTTTGCGCTGATTAGGAAGGCCAAAAATATTCGAAAACAATGTTATAGATTTAAATACTTAAGGTCGACTGTCTGAAGGACATCCCTCTGTGCTGAAAGCTTACGTGGCTAAAACTTTGCTAAGGCAGTTTCTTCTGGTTCATTCCAAGATACTTAAAATTTGTGTTGACCGAGGAAGGACTATATTGCTCTATAAGCAGAATGGGCATTATGATGTACCATGTTTTGCAATGAGCCTCTGTACGCAGCGATGCATTGTATTTTAACCACTTAATTAACCTGAGTCAAAATCCCCTTGCTGGGATTTTACTTTAATTTGTTGCAGTTGAACTGTACCTATCTTTTCTGCAAACAAATGTCAACTACAAGCTCAAATTACACAACCTACTTAATGCACGGTTAGCTGAATACAGTAAATGTTTACTGAATCACGCTGTCTTGGTTTGTGCACTGCACTGAAGAATAAACTAATCACACTGCCTTGGTTTGCAGAACAGAACAACCCACAAACCAGTTAGCTATAGCATACTTTAGCCAGTACTATATGTTTTGACTTTGGGAAACTTTAGTTCTAGGAAGAGCTCATTTGTTATCCAATCTCAGTACTGTCTCTAACTGCACCCTTCTTTAAGATTGTCCCTACTGTGTTAGGAGTAGGAAGCTGACACTGAATCCCACCAATGTGGAATACTTTCAACAAGCAGAGAAATGGGTCGTCTTCTCTAGATTAAACTGTAGGTAAAAGGTAAAGGTTCCCCCGCACATGCGTGCTAGTCGTTTCCGACTCTAGGGGCCGGTGCTCATCTCCGTTTCAAAGCCGAAGAGCCAGCGCTTGTCTGAGAATGTCTCCGTGGTCATGTGGCCGGCATGGCTAGACGCCAAAGGCACATGGAACGCTGTTACCTTCCCACCGTAGCGGTCCCTATTTTTCTACTTGCATTTTTTATGTGCTTTCGAACTGCTAGGTTGGCAGAAGCTGGGACGAGTAACAGGCGCTCACTCTGCTACACGGCACTCGGGATTCGACCCGCCAAACTGCCTACCTTCTGATTGACAAGCTCAGCGTCCTAACCCACTGAGCCACCACGTCCCTAAACTGTAGTTGTCCTAAAAAAGCAAGATGTACAGCATGGGGTGGAGGCCCAGGTGACTGCAATGGCAAACAGTGCCTATTTTTGGCTTGGAATAGCTGTATTTTGGACAGCTGTAAAATTGACAGCTGTAGCCATTCTTGGACGTGAGAAAATGGCCACAGTGATCGAAATGCTTTAATAACCTTGCATGTTAGATTGTAGTAAACACTCTACATGGGGGCTACAATAATTTTGGGCTCTATTGTGGTTTATAAATCAAGGACTACCTGCAGCTACTTGGATGTAGGTTTTCTAATGTGCTGTTCCTCAGTATGGGAACCTTTATAGAGGCATCATTGTGTGCAGCTTGTTTTTTTTTAATGTATTTATGACACATGCACCTCCTCACCAAGCTTTGAGATTCTCTTGCCGTATTTTTAGCTTTTGAGTGCCTTGGAAGTACTGTTCAGACTTTGCTGTTTTCCTTTGTAAATTGTTCTGAAGCCTGTGGTTGTCTCATGTTTTCTAAATGCTCAGTTCAAGCAATAATTTCAAAGATGAAACAAAATCACGTGAAGTACTAATACCACTTTACAATGCCTTGGTAAGGCCACACCTGGAATACTGCATCCAGTTTTGGTCACCACGATGTAAAAAAGATGTCGAGATTCTAGAAAGAGTACAGAGAAGAGCAACAAAGATGATTGGGGGACTGGAGGCTAAAACATAGGGAACGGTTGCTGGAATTGGGTATGTGTAGTTTAATGAAGAGAAGAGTGAGGGGTGACATGATAGCAGTGTTCCAATATCTCAGGGGCTGCCACAAAGAAGAGGGGGTCAAGCTATTCTCCAAAGCACCTGAAAGCAGGACAAGAAGCAACGGATGGAAACTAGTCAAGGAGAGAAGCAACCTAGAACTAAGGAGAAACTTCCTGACAGTTAGAACAACTAACCAGTGGAACAACCTGCCTCCAGAAGTGGTGAATGCTCCAACACTGGAAGTTTTTAAGAAGAGACTGGACAGCCATTTGTCTGAAATGGTATAGGGTTTCCTGCCTTAGCAGGGGGTTGGACTAGATGACCTCCAAGGTCCCTTCCAACTTCTTCTTCTTCTTCTTCTTCTTCTTCTTCTTCTTCTTCTTCTTCTTCTTCTTCTTCTTCTTCTTCTTCTTCTTCTTCTTCTTCTTCTTCTTCTTCTTCTTATTATTATTATTATTATTATTATTATTATTATTATTATTATTATTATTATTATTATTATTATAAAAAAAACAAAATCTACATGGATAAAAAATTGAGACCGGTTGAGTAAAATGCCTTGGCTGTTTAAAATCTGGATTATTCAAGGACAGTCTAAATCTGAAATATTTGTAGTGTTTTATGTTCTCTAAACCTTCTGTCAGTTTTTCTTAGCCACATTGTATGCTGCGAAGTACTAGTGGCTATTAATAGCTGATTGCTTTGGAAGGGGAAAAGACAAAAGAATTATTTATATGGCACTTGCATTTATTTAATTATCACAAGTGCTTTTATGCTGTTTCAGAGCTGTTATTATTATTTTAAATTTATTGTATCCCATAGGCTCCAAGCAGCTCAGAAGGAGAACAATACCGTGTTATCCTGGCACAATAAACATATAAAATATATCACATATAATGTTCAACTAGATTATCTAACAAAGCAACCCCCAACTTTTTGGGCGCCACGGACCAGTTCTGTGAAGAGCAGTTTTTCCGTGGACCGGGTGGGGTTGTGATTTCATGGTTCCGCATGTGTGTGGATGGGGCTTTGCTTGCTTGTGTGGACCGGTTCTGTGTAGGCTGTGGACCTGTGCCAGGGCCATGGACTGGGGGTTGGGGACCTCTGATCTAACACCATCATTATTCTCCGAATCATCTACTCCTTTGTCCCCAAATATGCTTTTAGAAAGTGAGCTCTTCAGAAACTCTAATATTACCAAGAATGAAGTTGCAAATACTGTTTCTGGTTTGAGCTTATTCTATAGCAAATATGCTTGAGGTTCATAATGGGGGAGGGGGCATCACAAGGAAAATTTGCAAGGAAGAGTTTCCTCACGTTGCCTTTTGCAGGGTTTTTGTTATTGGCTGTTTCCACTCTGATGGTGTTTTGTGAACAGGAAAGCTGTGCATAGCTTCTGTTTCCTTTGAGTGATTGCAACACGCTCTCGAAATGTGAAATACTGTATACCCACTGGTCCAAGAAAAGTTGGAGACCCTTTGATATACAGATTGTGTGTCTGTGTAGGTTGGAGGGTGTATGTATTATTATCAGCCCAAGTCATCTGTGGGATGATGGCCCCTTTGTTGAAGGTTATAGATCTTCAGTGTAATTTACTATATTAGTCTAATGTGGATTGGTAAGTTATGTTTTCAAATTTTTCAGTCTGGGGTTGATTGAGTGTGACTGGCTTAAAGTAACCCATGCAGTTGTCCGACACTTTAACAACTATACTGTATCTTGGGCTGAGAGAGAACAACTGGCCCAAAAGTCTTTCAGTGAGCTTCCAAGGATGAGGGGAACCAGAACCTGGGTGTCATCACACTTTGTCCAACATTTTAACCACTACAGCATGTTGCTTCTTGAGCCGATAGAATGTGACCGGATGCTTGGATTACAGACTTAAACATGCACCAACGTTGTGATGCAGATGTTAAAATGGCAAATGATATTTTGGGATGTATTAACGAGAGCATAGGGCCCAGACCATAGGACATCTTCTTCCTTGGTGAGGCTGTACTTGGAATACAATGTCAGTTCCAAGCACCAACAGTCTAACAAGGACATTGACAGGTGCAAGTTTAAGAAGAGACCTACAAAATAGGGATGAGAAGAGAAACCATGTCATGTGGGAATGGTTAATGGTAGTACGAAAGAAGAGAAGGCTGAAGGGAGACGTTGAATATCGTCTTTGAATATCGAATGGATTGTCACAAACAAGAAGGAACAGAATTCTCTGTTGCCCCTGAAGACGGTACTAGTGTTAAAGCTACAGGAAAGTAGAGCCAAGTGACATATTAGGAGGAACCTCCTAATGGTAAAGCTGTCAATCAGTAAATTAGATTATTTTATAAGTTTTTAAAGCGGAGGCTGGATAGCCATCTATCCAAAATGATTCATCAAATTCTGCGCTTAGGAGGAAGTTGAATTAGAAGACGCTGGAGAAATCTTCCAAGCCTATTGATTCTTTTAAAGGAGATTTTTTATGTCCCTTGCTGTGCTGAAGAATTCTGTCAGGTGCCCTAATAATTTCCTATTCTTCTCTACAGGATTCCGAAGGAGGCCTTTACGTTTGCATGAATACTTTCCTGGGATTTGGAAGGGAACATGTAGAAAGGCATTATCGTAAGACTGGACAATGTGTATACTTGCACATCAAGAGGCACATGAGAGAGGTAAGTGCTGCTCAAGTCAAGACCTCAGAAGGCTGCTTCAAAAAAAGGTTATTTTAGCATTTATACTTGTTTGAAAATGTAATTTGATGAATGGCTTTATCAAGGTGTGCAGTTCACGAATACCTATTGGCAGGGCTTTTTTTGTCATAGAACGCTCAGAACGGAGTTCCGGCACCTTTTTTGGATAGAACCTTATAGGGTAGGCAAGGCGGGTTGTATGACATGTGTGAGTTCCGGCACCTTTTTCTTTTACAAAAAAAGCACTGCCTATTGGGAACATTCTGCTCCCAACACCTGCTCCAATCTCCGTCTTTGCAATGAATCTGAACTGCGGAGAGATTCCTTGGTTTTGTAGATATAGAGGAACGTGGTCATAGAAGCTTTGGTAGTGATGATCTCTCTCTATTTGAAATTGATTAGATCCCACTTTGAGTACCATGTTCTGTTCCGGGCATCTGTTACCTTTTAAGGTGTAGGTCAGGTCAAGAAACAGAAGCAATGGGGATTCCAGGAATGTTGCTCATTAATAGAAAAGAATATTTACGGCTTGGAGTTGAACTTCCTGCAGATGTTTCATTACCCAGCCAGGTAACATCTAGCTGCATTAAGATGTTATATAGTTGGGTCATGAAATATCTGCAAGAAAACAACCAAACTCAGAGAGCATTGAGGGATAGGATAACAGAATCTTGGAAACATAGCTGAGTTTCTTTTGTTCCACATTATACAAAACATAATCAGGGCAGGTTCATGGAGGTTGTTTTTCACACTTTCCAATTTTTTCCCCAGGACTGAATTTCTCTTCCTTTAATGCTTCATTGCTGTCTCCCCACTTCCTAAGACCAGGACTATATAGTATTTCTTTACTGCACCGTGATTTAAGAAGGGTTTGAATGAACTGAAACAGCTTTAGGAAGAGGACTAGCAGGATCAATAAGGCCAGGAAATCAAGACCTCGACTTACAACCATTCATTTAGTGGCCATTTGCAGTTACATTGGCCTTGAAAAAAGTTATCAGCTATCACCCTTACAACCACTGCGGCATCACCATGGTCACATGATCAAATTCGGGCCTTTGGCAGCTGGCAGGTTTTTATGACACCTGCACTGTCCCAGGGTCATGTGACCACCATCTGTAACCTTCCCAGCCAGCTTCCTACAAGCCAAGTCAGTGGGGGAAGCCAGATTCGTTTAAGGACTGCATTAACAACTGCAGCGATTCACTTAACAACTGTGGCGAAAAGGGTGTAAAATGGGCAAAACTCACTTAACAACTGCCTGGTTCGGTAGCAGAAACTTTGGGCTCATAAGTTGTAGGCTGCCTGTATATTAAGAGACGTGGTTATATTTTGCCTAAAGAAATTTGCGAGGGGATGTGAAAGCGCTTTTAAGTACAAGAAGCAAACTTGATAGCAAGTTTTAAAAGGGCCGAAGCTACCTTACCATTTCAGCGCTTCCACTGTCTGATTCTAAGGCTGTAGAGTTGCTATACCTGTTGTCCTTAATTTGGTCTTCTATGCATTTAGTCCATTTTCCCCCCCCCCCTCCTTTCATTGTTTCTCCTAGGCTCTAATTACTAGAGATTCCAGATCATTTAAATTTTCAGGATCAAAATAATGTCATGAACATGTCCTTGGTTATTGATGTTTCCTCCTGCAAGTTTAAAAGCACGCTCAACTTCTTCCCATCTAGGCTCTTTCAATATATGTTGAGTGTATATGCTGAATAAATAAGGGGAGATTGTCATTTTTTGCTGACTTGGAGTGAGTCCATCTCACCCTATTCTGTCCATACGAATGAATGAACCTTTATTATATATGGACGCGGTGGCTCAGTGGGTTAGGACGCTGAGCTTGTCGATCAGATGGTCGGCAGTTTGGCGGGTCGAATCCTGAGTGTCGCGTAACAGAGTGAGCGCCTGTTACTCGTCCCAGCTTCTGCCAACCTAGCAGTTCGAAAGCACGTAAAAAATGCAAGTAGAAAAATAGGGACCACTACGGTGGGAAGGTAACAGCGTTCCGTGCGCCTTTGGCGTCTAGTCATGCCGGCCACATGACCACGGAGACGTCCTTGGACAAGTGCTGGCTCTTCGGCTTTGAAACGGAGATGAGCACCGGCCCCTAGAGTTGGAAACGACTAACATGCATGTGCGGGGGAACCTTTACCTTTACAACTTGTGTACAGTGAGATTGGCTGAGCCTCCCTTTGTGCCCTCCCACCACCACCGCAACTCACAGTGACAACAAACCCACCATCTTGTTACACCATGTGAGCTAATTGCACAACACACCGGCCTCGCAAGTCAATCATACGTAGAGTTATTTCCCGTTCAGGAGCCTGACAGCCCATGGATAGAGGCTGTTCTTCAGTCTGCTGGTACGTCTGGCTATACTTCTGTATCTCCTACCCGATGGGCTTCCTGAGCTATGGATAAGTTTCTTGGGATAATGAGATGTTTTGGGGGGGTCCCATTTCCCTGAGTGCTTTCCAAAGCTTATGTAACTGACACAGCTGAAGGCCTTTCTATAATCAATGAGGGGTGTGTGATGCCTCAGAGGTTAAAGGTGGTGATTTGTCAGCTATAAAGATGATAGCCCGGATTCGAGACCCTGAGCGCTGTGTGACAGGGTGAGCTCCCGTTACTTGCCCCACCTAGCAGTTTGAAAGCATGAAAATGTGAGTAGATAAATAGGTACCACATCAGTGAGAAGATAATGGCATTCCATGCGCCTTTGGCATATAGCCATGCTGGCCACATAACCACAAGAAGTGTCTTCGGGCAACGCTGTCTCCCTTGGCTAAGACACAGAGATAAGCACCACCCCTTAAAAGTCAGACACCACTGGACCTTTTACCTTTATAAACCAATATAAAGCTCATGCTTTATAAACCAATGAAGCTCATGGCAACATCTTTTGGTATTCTTTCTCAGTTATCCAACATGCATCAGAAATAATGTCTTCCATTTCTTAGACTTTTCTAAAGCCAGCTTGACCATCTGGCACTCCCCCCCCTCCCCACGAAGGACTTTATTTTGCCTTGGACGATCCTATGTATTATGAACTTAAGAATGTGAAAATAAGGATGTGTATGATTTGCAGGGTCTTAACAGAATCTCCTTTTCTTTGTTATTGGCATGTATGTGTAGACTGACTTCCTTCTCTTTGTTGGGCACGATGCGGTTCTCCAGATTTGCTGGCATGGCTTGGTTACAGCGTTTATTGATTCCTCTTCTGCTGTTTGCTGTACTTCTGCTTGTTTTCCATCAGTGCCTAAAGCCTTCTAACTGGAGTATTGCTCTAACTTCTTCTTTTCATCCTAGATCAGACATGTCAAACACGAGGCCCGGGGGCCGGATCCGGCCCGCGAAGTGGTTTCATGCGGCCTGCAAAGCCATCCTGGAAACAGTGAGGGAACGGCCCCCACTGCCTTGGCCCTGGCCCAGAGACCCACCTCCTGCCAGAGACCCCCAAATCTGTCCCACTCCTGCCCAGGCCCCCATAGGCACCCTTGATGCGAACGATGTAGAGCTGGCCACGCCCACCCAGTAGGCCATACGCACTTTAGCCACGCCCACCCAGTAGGCCACGCCCACCGATGTCACACCCACCCGGCCCCTTGAGGGCAACCGCAGTGCTGATGCGGCCCTCAATGAAATTTGAGTTGGACACCCCTGTCCTAGATGTTCTTGTAAATCGGGAATATTATCTAATATATATTGGATCTGACCTGTAGTGTACATAATTTCAGTGTATTCCTTCCATCTTCATTTGATTTTCTTGGAATCAGTTACTATCTACCTATTTGCATCCTTTGGCGTGCCAATTTAGCCCATAGCCTCCTTCTGAATCATAAGATCTTTTGGAAAACTTTTTTCCCCCCATGTCTATTTCCATTTTCATTGTCCTAATATAGCTTCTTGTGTGTTCTAGTAAGCCTTTGTTAATTTCCTTCCGGAGTGTTTTTCCGCCTTTGCTTTGGCTTCCCTTCTTGACAATTACCGCCATTTGCTCTGACATCAATTTTGTTTTCTTCTGTTTCTTGGGCTTTGCCGGTCTCCGCCTTCGTCCTTAAGAACTTGGAAATATCGTCCATTTTCATCATCTACCACACCTTGTCTGCTGTAATCTTCTCTGCATGCAAATAAAGGTCCTTCTGTGTTAGATGTTTTTGTGCCAGCCATGGCAGTTCCCCAAAAAGGTCATCAGATGGGAGCAAAGAGGCATCTTTGCTCCCACTGGTGGGTCAGGGGTCTCCGGCCCTTGCAGCCCCATTGGAGAGAGTTAATGGCCCTCCAGCCCCCTCACTCTCATTGGTAAGGGAGGGGCTGAGGACCCCCATAAAAACCTCTGCTCAGGGGCTGTTCCCTTTTTTGTTGCTCTCTTGTTGCTCTCTTGTTCAAGCTCCCTCTGGGAATGATCCATGAGCTCAATCCAGGCATGGATGCCTCCATGCCAGGGAACTCTTTCTCTTTACTCTATCTTTAAATAAAGCTTCATCTGATTGCATCCCTGCGTGCTGCCTTTTCCTTGGAAGCACCTCAACGAACCATTGGTCTTGTGAGGCCATCTCACAAATTGTTTTCATTCTCCTGTTCCCCTGGCTCCACATCAAAGCAAAACCTGCCATTCTCTTTGAAAATGGTGGGTGTACGCTCAGAATCATACTGTGGAAATTGGTTAGTTTTCTCCTTCCATTTTAGCTTGCAGACAAGCAGCTCCTGATCTACTGCACAGTCAGCAGTGTATAAAGTTCATAAATAAAAGAATAAAGGAATGCCTCTTCCATAAATGATGGGCCTCCACATCTCTCTTTAAGCTCAGTGTTTCTCTTGGAATAGTATTTCTGGCATGTCTCATTGCCAGTCTATCTGTGCTGATGAGGAGCACCTGTGACTGCTTCTTTACAAAGGGTACAGGTAAGAGGAAGGTGGAACTGCAACATGATTTAATATTGCTGTACATCTTTCCTTATATTTATCCATCAGTTAAGGATAGATGTATTAAGAATATATCATTTAAGAATGTATTAACTTGCATAGGATGGCATATTTCACCAGTGTCAAAACTGAAACTTATTACACCTTAGGCCTGATATTGCTGATCCTAAACCCAGATGAAAAGAAGGAAGGATGGACAGTCGTAACAACCCTGTCCATAAAAATGTTCACTGTTCCTGAAACAACAGGTGCAGTTCAATCAGGTCTGACTGAAATGTTTGGAGAGCAGCTGTTGCCTAATGTATTGAACAGCACACACAGATCTTACCCTCAATCCGACTTGAGGACGTCTACCAGTATCATGCATATTTGTCCTAGTTGGTGGGATGTAGGGAACAGTACTGTGGCATGCAAAGCAGCTTCTATGTTATATGTTCTGGGTAGCATAGGAGAGCCAGCTTGATGTACGTAGTGATTAAGACACCAGGGCAGAAACCGTGAGTTCTAATCGTACCTTAGGCACAAAGCCGGCTAGATGATCTTGGATCAGTCCTAGAAAGAAGGCAAGTGTGAACCACTTCTGAAATCTTGCTGAGAAAACTGCACTGCAAATGGTTGCCAAGAATCAACAGAAAGAAAGAAAGAAAGGAAGGAAGGAAGGAAGGAAGGAAGGAAGGAAGGAAGGAAGGAAGGAAAGAAAAAGAAAAATGTCAATGTTGCTGGGGATAAAACATGACTTTTGTTGTGCTTATAGCACATGAAAAATGTGCCCAAACTGTACTATCAACACTGTTGTTGAGTTATATCAACGTGGTTAGCATAAAATGCAACACACGGCATGACTACCATTAAGGAAGTAACCTAATCTAAATCTTCTGTATCTTACAAAAAAACAACAACACACATTTAGGGGAGGTTATAAGAGGTCTGAATGGAGATACTCTGATCTTGTGATGATGTGATCTTGTCGATCATTTATTCATTATTTATTAATTTCAATAAATTAATCAATTCTAGGCCCCTCCAATCCTAGCAGACTCTGAGCAGCATCCATACGTGTGGCAAGCAGAGTAGAAATTATAGATTAAAAGTAAGTTCCGAAATATCCCAAACACCATTAGCAACAATTCACATGCTGTAATGCAGGGGTCTTCAAACTTGGCCCTTCTATGACTTGTGGACTTCAACTCCCAGAATTCCTCAGCCAGGCACACTTGGGAGGCAGGAGGAAGAATCAGACTGGTCAACAAGCAACCAAAAAAGATTTCTGAGTCCACAGAAAGAAAGGAGGCATGAGATGCATTTCAGAAATAACCCACCCTAGATTTTTGGAGAGTAAAAGAAGAGATAGATGAATACTTTCAGTCTTGCAAGATTCTAATAGTGTAATCTTACAATAATGATAGTTGTGTTTCTTATCTGGGCTATTTTGAAGGACTCACAGACATTCTCCTGCAGGAGAGAACTTGATAACACATCAAATCCCAAAGTCAGGCTAAAAGATCCAGGCGAAAAGCTATAAAAGACCCTTTATAGCTTTTTCAAAAACTCAGGAGAAGAGCACAATTTAATTGTTTCTTGCTAAACAATAATGAAAGAATTAGTCATGGAAAACAGATCAATAAAAGGTTCTGAATATAGGACAGGGCAATTTTCAGTAATGTCAGAAGTGGATCTCGTAAAAAATGGAGAGGGGAGAAAAGGAAAAAATGTGTAAAATAGAACAACTTCCTAAAGGAAGGGTCTTGTATGAAATAGATTAGAAGGATTTACCTCCCAATGAATGAATGGAAAATGGATGTAAAAATAGAGGATCTACAAAGTGCTTCTACACTGCAGCGCAGTATAGGATAAAATGGCTAAGCTTGAATGAGGAGTTGGAGGTCTGATTATTAAATATGGTAAGAGTGGTTCATGATAAAGGAAAAGTAAAATAAAATAATAACAAGTCCATAGCCCTATAGCAGCGGTAGGCAACCTTGGCTCTTTTATGACTTGTGGATTTCAGCTCCCAGAATTCCTGAGCCAGCCAGCCAGCTCAGGAATTCTGGGAGTTGAAGTCCACGAGTCATAAAAGAGCCAAGGTTGCCTACCCCTGCCTATAGTGATTTTCCATCACACCATTTTATGATTGCCTGGGAGAGATAATTTAACTTCAGTCCCTTCTCCCTTTAGCCCTGTCCTGGCGGAAACCCAATAAAATTAAGCTTGGTACAACTCAACCCACCTCACAGGTCCCCTAAAGGTGCTTTTTCAAGAAGCAACTGGACTCTTTGTTTTTCCTTGAAGACGTTTCACTTCTCATCCAAGAAAGTCAGAACAGAAGAAGCTTCTTGGATGAGAAGCGAAACATCTTCAAGGAAAAACAAAGAAAGTCCAGTTGCCTCTTGAAAAACCACCCTTGGTGGTTATCTCCATAGACACCTCGTAGGAGGAAAATGTGTTGCGTATGTTCACTGCCTAGAGTTATTTGTAAAAATTATAATAAAGGCAGGATTCAAATAAATAAATTGATGGCTCAGATGGAAAATACACTTATTAATCATCTCAGCTTACTTTCTGTTATTTTATAAATGCTTCCAGATTAATCATGCAGGTCTCTGGATTTATGCATACAGTTTCTTATTGCTTTGCCTGTCAACTTTTGTTATGAGAGAAAAAAAAAATTTCCTTTTTCTTTTTGGTAAGCTGCATGTAAAGTCGTCCCTCTGGATGTGCTTCATTCTCAGTTTTTGGCAATTCACGCTTTATGTCAAGAAATCTCAATACATGTTTCATTTATTCAGCAGTAGCGGCCCACATTGAATAAATGTAATCTGTTCTAAACGCTACTTAGGGCATGCTTGGGTAGGTACGGAGTATTTTATTTTCTGTTTTGACATTTATATCCAATTCCTCTTGCTAAGTACAGTTCCGAATCCTTCCAAGCATTTTGTAATTTACCACCTCGTGTTAGAAATAATTTCCCTTCAATGATCAGCTTTGTAGCAGCTGGCACCAGTGGCTCTCCTTCTCCAGCTTGGCGTTATAAAATTGCTTTGACGGTTTTGTAGCAAAGCACTTACAAAAATCTCTCTGGGAAGTTAAAAAAAAGGAAAGATTGTATCTGCCAGATTCTGGAGCTTTAAGAGAGAGGGGGGAAAAAATCACAAGACACCCAGTCACATATTGTGCAGTGCAAAATCCTGTGCTTGATTTTGATTTTCTTTGTAGGAGGTAGATCTCCTGAACTTTCTGGAAATTACCAGAAATAGAGCACTTCAGGGGCACTTAAAAAGGTAAAGGTAAAGGTTCCCCCGCACATGTGTGCTAGCCGTTTCTGACTCTAGGGGCCGGTGCTCATCTCCGTTTCAAAGCCGAAGAGCCAGCGCTTGTCCAAGGACGTCTCCGTGGTCATGTGGCTGGCATGACTAGACGCCAAAGGCGCACGGAACGCTGTTACCTTCCCACCGTAGTGGTCCCTATTTTTCTACGTGCCTTTTTATGGGCTTTCGAACTGCTAGGTTGGCAGAAGCTGGGATGAGTAACAGGTGCTCACTCTGCTACACGGCACTCGGGATTCGACCCGCCAAACTGCCGACCTTCTGATCGACAAGCTCAGTGTCCTAACCCACTGAGCCATCGCGTCCCCTTTCAGGGGCACTTAGAACATAGCATAATAGAGTTGGAAGGAATCTTGGAAGTTTTTTTAGTTCAACCCCCTGCTCAAGCAGGAGACCCTAAACCAGGGGTCTCCAACCCACGGTCCGTGGACCGGTAGTGGCCGTGGCATGCCAGCAACCGGTCCGCACAAACAAGCAAAGCCCCATCCGTGGGATGCAGGCAGCACACAAAACCACGCAGTCTCTGGTCTGTGGAAAAACCTGTCCCGGTCCCTGGTGCCCAAAAGGTTGGGTACCTCTGCCCTACACCATTTCAGATAAATGGTTGTCCAGTCTCTTTTTGAAGGCCTCCAGTGATGGACCATCCACAACTTCTGGAGGGAAATTGTTCCATTGGTTGATTGCTCTCACTGTTAGGAAATTTCTTACTTCTAGGTTACTTGCCTCCTTGGTTAGTTTCCATCCATTAGTTCCTGTCTTGCCTTTTGATGCGAGCCCCTCAAATATTGGAACACCACTATCATGTTTTCCCTAGGCCTTCTTTTCACTAGATTAAATAGCTGTAACTGTTCTTCATATGTTTTAGCTTCCAGCCCCCTAATTCTTTCTTGTTGCTCTTCTCTGCTCTTCTCCAGAGTCTCAACATCTTTTTAATAACGTCGTGACCAGAACTGGATGCAGTATTTCATCCAGTTTTGGTCGCCATGATGTAAAAAAGATGTCGAGACTCTAGAAAGGGTACAGAGAAGAGCAACAAAGATGATTGGGGGACTGGAGGCTAAAACATACAAGGAACGGCTGCTGGAATTGGATATGTCTAGTTTAACGAAGAGAAGAGTGAGGGGTGACATGATAGCAGTGTTCCAATATCTCAGGGGCTGCCACAAAGAAGAGGGGGTCAGGCTGTTCTCCAAAGCACCTGAAAGCAGGACAAGAAGCAACGGATGGAAACTAGTCAAGGAGAGAAGCAACCTAGAACTAAGGAGAAACTTCCTGACAGTTAGAACAATTAACCAGTGGAACAACCTGCCTCCAGAGGTGGTGAATGCTCCAATACTGGAGGTTTTTAAGAAGAGACTGGACAGCCATTTGCCTGAAATGGTATAGGGTTTCCTGCCTGAGCAGGGGGTTGGACTAGATGACCTCCAAGGTCCCTTCCAACTTCTTCTTCTTTTTCTTCGTCTTCTTCTTCTTCTTCTTCTTCTTCTTCTTCTTCTTCTTCTTCTTCTTCTTCTTCTTCTTCTTCTTCTTCTTATTCTTATTATTATTATTATTATTATTATTATTATTATTATTATTATTATTATTATTATTATTATTTGCAGTCTTACTAAGGTTTTGTAAAGCCTTAATAGAACTTCACGTGATCTTGCTTCTGTCCCTCTATTAATGCAGCCTAGGATTGCATTGGCTTGCTGCAGAGCTGTATTTTTGGAAATGCAGATAATACTAATTTTAATTTACAGTGGAAACCTTAGAATCCCCCACTGTCCTTTCCGGTTTCTTGGCAATTTTTCCAGCACATTGTAGAAAACTATTGAAGATATGTACCGGCAGGCTTGGCTTGCAAATTGTTTACACATCAGTGAGGACTACTGAGAACATGTAAACTTGTCAGCCCCCTGGCCACAGAAGCTAATATACAGTATTTACCAGTTGTGTTCGATGAAAGATGATTTGGCGTTTACAACTTTGTGTTCTTCTATTACCGACTAGACACATCAATGCAGATGAAGACACTCTGTATACAAGT
The DNA here is from genome assembly GCF_964194415.1 of Vipera berus. Taxonomy (NCBI): domain Eukaryota; kingdom Metazoa; phylum Chordata; class Lepidosauria; order Squamata; family Viperidae; genus Vipera; species Vipera berus. The sequence continues at coordinate 11,805,062 of NC_138207.1, read as the reverse complement.
ACCATAGCCCTCAATTTACAACAGTTCACTTAGTGACCATTCAAAGTTACAACAGCCCTGAAAAAAGTGACTTATGCCCATTTTTCACACTTACGACCATTGCAGCACGTGATTTATATTTGGATGCTTGAAAACTGACTCATATTTATGACAGCTGCAGTGTCCTGGGGTCACTTTTTGCGACCTTCTGACAAACAATGGCAATGGGAAAACCAGATTTGCTTAACAATTTACTAACAGTTGTTACTAATTTAACAACTGCAGTGATTCACTTAACAAATGTGGCATGAAAAGTCGTGGGGTGAAACACACTTAACAATTTTTTCACTTAGCAACATAAATTTTGGGCTCAATTGAGGATTACCCGTACCTTTGGGTGCCTCAGACATGAAATATATAGATATATCAGATGCATTGTTACTTTAAATAATCTTGAGGTCATCAATTGCATCTGTAGGAAAAAGGCATCTCATAAGGGACCTTGAAACAAAGATCTCTGCTGAAAGAAAATGTCTGGAACAGTATAAGTATCTGTTATAATTTTCTGTTGTTTTTATTTATCCATTCACTATTTGATTTAGTTGCTTGCATGACTTATTAGGAAGGCTTTTTCTGTTTAGCTAAAGAATTGCTCTGATTGCAGTCTACTTTAGGCTTAATTTATAATTATTTAACATCCTGGCTGCAACAAGATTTGCATGCCTTTTTTTAAAGCACTCTGAATATTTTAGGCAGTAGAATGGTTTTTAAGCCTCCTCTAACCTTCAAAATAACTCAAAAAAGGGGGCTAACATTTTGAGCTTGTCACTTTTGGGGGGAAGGTTTGTGCCACTACTGGGCTGAAGGTTACCTGTAGGCCACATTTTTGGCATACTCACCTATTTTTTATGGTAGCCAAGACAAATAGATACTATGTATGTATGTATGTATGTATGTATGTATGTATGTATGTATGTACAGAGATAGTTATATAGATATATAGTAATTCTGTAATAGAACTTTTGTATGCTTATATCTATTGTAAAAATAGTATGCCTTTGTACTATTACAATTATTTTAGTTTAATTTTAGGAAGTGGAACCACATTCGTGCCAACAAGTATACAATTGAAAGATGAAGATCAGATAAAGATTGGTGGAAATATATGCATTTGTAGACTTAAATTTCTGTACATGGATGTACATGAGGGGGGGTGTTCATCAAAGTCAAGATAGTAACTATGATCACACAACTGTGGGAGCCATCTTGACTTTTCTGACCTCTTCCCACACTCCTGCATACTTACCCCACTCTTTACGCCCCTGTAGCTCAGTTTTGAACTTTTTTGTAGGATTTCTAAAAAGTCTTCCATATAACGGATTGCTTTAAAGACACGTTTTCTTTGAAATTTTGCTTTCAGGATATGTAGCTAATGGGTCTAAGCACCACTTTGAATTTTAAGGGGATAGGCCATTTGTGTAGGACAAATCAGTAACTCCTCAAAGTTGCTGTAACTTTTCCTGGGATTACATGGCTGCCCCACACCATTGCAGAGTAGTCTCAGGAAAATATCTTTTTGATTTAAGGAGTTGCTGACAGATGACATGTATATTCTGGAGCACTTTCCCCCCTTCAAATGCAAAAACTTGCAGCACCCTAGTATTCATATATATGAACTTTTTGTTAAAAGTTTAGATTTTTTTAAAAAAACTTTTAAATAAAAAATTGCAGATAACTAGTTGCTGGGTTTTATCAACTATATGAATGCTTTGCAGATGTTTATGCATATTGTAGATTATTCATTGGCATTCTTCAGTCTCGAGAGACTATGGTATCGTGCTCTGGAAAGAGGTCCTAAAGCAGCATCTGGTGTGGCTAAAAAGGCCAATTCGAGAGTGGCGGTCCCTTCCACCCTGAGGGCAGATACAATCTGTCCCCTGTCCAGCCCCCAGATTTCGTTGGTTCCAGGACTGCCTCTGTGCCTTAGCCTGCCGCACAAGTGTCTCTTCGAATTGGAGAAGACCATGCTGCGTCTTTAGCCTCCAAGCTAAGCGATCAGAGGTCAAGGTTTCCCAGCTGTTAATGTCCATTCCCAAGACCTTTAGATCCCTCTTGCAGATATCCTTATATCGCAACTCTGGTCTCCCTCTGGGGCACTTTCCCTGCACTAGTTCTCCATACAGGAGATCTTTCGGAATCCGACCGTCAGCCATTCTCACGACATGCCCAAGCCGGCGTAGACGTCACTGTTTCAATAGTGTATACATGCTAGAAATTCCAGCACATTCCAGGACTGCGCTATTTGGAACTTTGTCATGCCAGGTGATGCCAAGAATACGTCGGGGACAGCGCATAGGAAAGGTGTTTAACTTTCTCTCCTGCCGTGCGTAAAGGGTCCAAGACTCACTGCAGTACAAGAGTGTGCTCAGGACGCAGGCTCTATAGACCTGGATCTTTGTATGTTCTGTCAGCTTCTTATTAAGATTATAATATATAACATAATGCATGTATATGCATTATGCATTATCTACAGTGCATATTGTATTAAGTATAGGTGTATGTATATTAAATTTAGAACACAAATGTTTTCCATAGTTTGCAGGTTTGTAGTGTTGTAGTTTGAATATATGCTAATAATAAGGTTGGAATTGGATTAGATTTAGATTAGATTAGATTAGATCAGGTCAGATTAGATTACATTAGATCAGATTAGATTAGATGTGGTAACAGGATTATACTCTGTCTAGATCTATTTCTTCTCAAGTTTCCCAGTTAGAAGCAACAAGCAGGAACATTTTTTTAATCACCTTTCATTGGTGCATCAATTACATCACTTTCTGAGAAAACATGACTTTAAAAGTGTGCTGTTAACATCATGGCTTGACTATCATAAAGGGAAGCCCATGTCTTGTCTGGAAACTTGGGTTGATACAAAATTTGGTAGCCAGTTGGTCTTGAGAGAAATCCAAAATTCTTGCGTCTATTCTTAAGGCACTGTACTAAATGCCAATTTGTTTCTGGACAAAATAGAAATTTGTGATTATTCCCTTTAAACCTCAGGAGTGTCCAATCTTGGCAACTTTAAGACTGGTAGACTTCAACTCCCAGAATTCCCCATGCCTGGCTGGGGAAATCTGAAAGTTGAAGTCCACAAGTTTTAAAAGCTGCCAAGGTTGGACACCCCCGCTCTAAATGGTTAAAGTCCAGCTCTTTGACATGTATTCTGCAGAATTGAGGGTCAAACATTTTTTATAGAAGGTTAATAAATATATTAGCTTGATAAACATCTTTTTGAACAGGTGTTTTAATGGCTGATTAATTGCTAATTTTAATTATTAATTGCATCTACTTTGAGATTAATTTAACATACTATATCATCATTGGGAGGCTGGTGTGTGGTGTAGTTGGTTCACATGGTGTGGTAGGATGGAGGGTTTGTTGTCACTGTGTGTTGGGGGGAGAGAGCACGGGGGGAGGCTCAGCTAATCTCAATGTACACATGTTGCACTTTGACAATAAAGGTTTATTATTATTATTATTATATAGCCTGTTAAATTATTAAAAGTGTTATTTTGTGTAATTATTTAAATTTATTGGGTGGTATTTGCGTACTCCCAAAGAACAGATTTAATCGTAGAGAGAAATCTACTTTTTAAATACTTTTATGGACAGGTGTCTAGCAGGTATAGTGTCACAGAAATACCATGATGTAAGGCCAAAGATTTTACCCAATTAGTAAAATGGGGAATATTTTTCAGTGCCATTGTTGTTGTTTTATCTTATTATGGCTTTCTTTATATGCCTCTTTCTTTGGAAAGTTGACATTTGTTGTAATTTTCACTGACACTGATTTGCTATTACACTTAGAATCCAGCTGTTCTCAACAGTATGTAGTATGTATTTATGTTCCAAAAATAGGTGATATTTTGGGAGCTTATCCTCCAAATTTTATGTTTCAAGACAGCCTTCTCTCTGTTCTGCCCAGATGTGATGGAATACAGTGCTCTGAATTTTATTGTGTTCAAGGTAATCCCAGAAGAATAGTAGAACAACAGAGATGGAAGGGACCTTGGAGGTTTTCTAGTCTGACCCCCTGCTTATCTGGAATATCTCCGGCTAGGGAAGGATTCATTAGGAGAGGGGAAGCATCTCAATTCTATCCATTTTTCCCCAACACATTACATTTGTCATACTCCCATCAAAAGCATGGTGTTGACCAGTGTTTGATGAAATGTGTACACTTCTCATTGAACTTTTGTGGTGGTGGCAGGATAAGTTGAGCCTCAGCTCCCATGTTTTTTGGGGGGCAGGGAAGGAAACCCTTAAATCGGTTACAAAGTCTATGGCAGTCTTCTTCAATCTGATGTTCTCCTAATGTATTGAATTTCAAAGTTTATCGTTCTGAGTCAACATTGATTTGAGAAAGGTTGGTGCATGATATAAATGCTCTCTGTGTCTTCACCCGAATGAAATATATGATCAAGAGTCATATTTTATAAATACATGATGGCATTAGTTGCACTTGATATTTCTTGGATATTTGGGGATGAATCTAGGTTAAGTAGAAAAATAAGGAACACTCCGGTGGGAAGGTAACAGCATTCCGTGCGCCTTTGGCGTCTAGTCATGCCAGCCACATGACCACGGAGACGTCCTCGGACAAGCGCTGGCTCTTCGGCTTTGAAACGGAGATGAGCACCAGCCCCTAGAGTCGGAAACGACTAGCACGCATGTGCGGGGGAACCTTTACCTTTACCTTTACTAGGTTAAGTAGAACAACTTTCTGCAATATGAATGCCCTTCAAATGTGTGGACTTTGTATACACCACTTTTTTTTAGCAATGGGTTTGTTTTCTGTGAAATTCTGACTGTTGAAGTCCACATATTTAGACGGCAGTTAGGTTGGAGAAGGCTGAACTAGAGGCAGGGATGAAAACTTTGTTTAAGAAACAGGTAAGTAAAAGGCTACTTTTTCAGGAAAGAATGTATCTGCACCTGTTGGAATACTTCTAAATCTTTGTTAGGTCTTAGTATCTGTGTGCCACGACTACACTATCAACAATGTGCAATGATTAACTAGTAATTCTATTATCACAATCATTGTTGCTGTTTTGAATTTGCTTTTATAACAACTCTGTGTGGTGCAATAGAACCAATTTCTAGTTACTGGAAATAATAGCATCTATTTTACACCAGAGTATCAATGCAGACTGATTTTATGTGGGTTCCCATTTTTTTTCTGAATATATGGGGGGGGGGGGAACTTTGTAGCAACGTTCGATTTTTTAAAAACTTTCTTCTTCCGCTTCCTCCTCATCCTCTTCTTTTTTATCTATTTTTTCTTTCTTTCTTTCTTTTCAGAAGGTAACAGGGGCATCTGGTGGAGCTTTACCAAAAAGGAGAAACACCAAGCTATTTTTAGGTATTGTAAAGAGCTGTTTTCACACCCTTCTTCTGACTAACCTAGGTGCATGCATTTTTTCGTTTTGAGTTTTGATTCACACTGGTTTAAGTGCAACTTCTATAGCTGATGGGGTAGGCTTTTAAATTTAATATATTTAATATAAATTTAATATATAATAAGATTTTTAATATTTAAAAAAAATCCCTTTATAAGCTGCTGTCCTGTGGAGGGATTCCCTCATTGCATTGAGAATTTTTGAGGGATTCACGTACTGTCTGTCTTTTCCCCTTGATGTACTCTACAAACACTTTGCATGACTTAGTAAATTCGATCATGAATCCTTTCTTCGTGTTGCTGAAGGTCCCATGGAAAGAGACAGAACAACAGAGAGACTAATTTCTAATTTCCGACTCTCGAGTTGGTCTTTGCTTAATGAACACAAGCCCTTTGTTCTGAATAAAGCGATGACACGTTTTCTATCTGCCTTAATGCTAAGAATTTTGTGGCTTTTGTTGGGATTAACTGTGGCGTGTTATAATCCACATTTGCTTTTCTGAAATCAGTAGAGTGTAATTTGGTAGAGGTCACAGTAGATGTATATGTATATTTGTGCTTGCAAATTATATGTTCTGGGTATGACCCTTTTTATTGATAGTTTCCTCTGCCTTTTTAAGAGATAAAGAAGCAATGAGACACCTCAGGAGAAAGGAACTGGGTGAAAGTCTTTATGAAAAGTTATGGCATGTTTTGAGGTTTAGGGATCAGCTGGAATAATTGTGTGTTTTATTTACTATCGCATGCCATTTTTCTCCCCCCCCCCGCTCTCAAATTCTTTTCATCCCGTTTATGAAATTTATGGATTTTAGTAAGTTCTTGTGTTAAAGCCAGGGTTGAAAGAGGAATTAAAAGAAAATATTATTCATACCTTCAGCTTCGGTGTAGAATATACTGTATTATTTATTTATTAAATTTACATCCCGTCCATCTCGCTGTGAAGCGACTCTTGCTTGCTGTGGAGCTGTCAAAACACGGGCTTGTCAAAAGAAAGAGGCAGCAACTCTCATTTAGCATCACAAATAAGCAGGGATTCAAAGCCAGACTTTTAAAGAAGTGAGAACCCAGATCCCTTTGGTGAATGAATCCATTATTTTTGCTTTTACACCTGTTCGGAAATATTTAATCTTCAAGTTCTTCCCACCTGACTAATGAAGAAATGAGTGTATTTTGGATCTCATGAAAAATGAAGGGTACTTCCTTTTTGTAAATTCAATGAAGATGATTTAAAGGCCCAGTGATGATGGGGATGGGATGGATTTGAAGTTATGATGGCACTGAAAAAAGTGAACTTACAGCTGCAGGATCCTTTTAGTCATGTGATCGTGATTTGGTCACAAGCAGTGATCATGTGTTGTCTCACTTAACAACCACCACACTTAATCACAAATTTTCCAGTCTCTATTGTGGTAAGTCAAGGTCTACCTGTAGACTAAAGTTAAAGAAAGATGTTAGGATTTGGGGGCTCTACAGATCTGTAATGCAACTAACAGCTTCACTAAAAATAGCAAAACCTTTGAAAAAGGGTGATGATTGGGATATTAATTTAAACCACAATCTCTGTTGATTCCTCCTGCCTTTAGCCCACTTGTACCCTGAAAACTCTGTGAAACCATTAATTGAGGCTTTTCTTAAAAGATAACAGGACTCGGCCCTCTCCATTTACTTTAGAATTTGAGCACTTATCCAAGGCATTTTTTTCCTGTATTGGACAACAATCACTTTTTCCTAAACCAAAGAAAGCATCTGTTTTAAAAACTGATCCAGAAAATCTGGGTTGAAGCTAGTTCAAAACTAGGTTTATCAAGTGTATTAGAAACTTGGGTGTAATAAGCATTTGAAGGAATGTACAGTAACATAGTCTATTTCTATGGGGGTTTAACTAGGCTCTTGCTTAGTTTTATTCAGGTTTGAGCAATATGGGAACGGTTCCTGGAATTGGGTACGTGTAGTTTAACGAAGAGAAGGGTGAGGGGTGACATGATAGCAGTGTTCCAATATCTCAGGGGCTGCCACAAAGAAGAGGGAGCCAGGCTGTTCTCCAGAGCACCTGAAAGCAGGACAAGAAGCAACGGATGGAAACTAGTCAAGGAGAGAAGCAACCCAGAACTAAGGAGAAACTTCCTGACAGTTAGAACAATTAACCAGTGGAACAACCTGCCTCCAGAAGTGGTGGATGCTCCAACACTGGAAGTTTTTAAGAAGAGACTGGACACTCATTTGTCTGAAATGGTATAAGGTTTCCTGCGTGAGCAGGGGGTTGGACTAGATGACCTCCAAGGTCCCTTCCAACTACTTCTTCTTCTTCTTCTTCTTCTTCTTCTTCTTCTTCTTCTTCTTCTTCTTCTTCTTCTTCTTCTTCTTCTTTTTCTTTTTCTTTTTCTTTTTCTTTTTCTTCTTCTTCTTCTTCTTCTTCTTCTTCTTCTTCTTCTTCTTCTTCTTATTATTATTATTATTATTATTATTATTATTATTATTATTATTATTATTATTATTATTATTATTATTATTGGATTTAATTCTCTCAGACTGTGGGGGAAAACCCCCAAAACCTCCAGGTTTTTCAGGAAGCATTATAATGCCCACAAATTAAGTAGAGAAAAGGCCAATGAAAAAAGCAACGTTACATTTTAGTTTGGTTTTTCCTGTACTGGAATAAAAAGCTTGTATAGAATTCAGGAAGTTTTTCCTCGGGTTATCGAATTATCACCACGGACGGTCTGCTCATTGCTCGGTCTGCCTGTCCTGAAGCCTACTCACATCAGTGGTGTGTGGAGTTACCAATTGCTAGGAATTAACAAGGAGAAAACAATACCCTTGCCAACACTGGCAGGGAAAGCTACTTTATACAAACAGAGAGCAAACCCCACACTTTCCTAGCACTGATGATGTTACCTAGCTGGGTAATGAGACATCTGCAAGAGAGCAAGCAAACTCAGTTAGCACCGAAAGTCTCCACATCTAGGATATTCAATAGCCTGTGATAATTCATTAAACACAAACTAGCAATAGTTAAAGGGACGTGGTGGCTCAGTGGGTTAGGACGCTGAGCTTGTCGATTAGAAGGCCGTCAGTTTGGTGGGTCGAATCCCGAGTGCCGCGTAACAGAGTGAGCGCCTGTTACTCGACCCAGCTTCTGCCAACCTAGCAGTTCGAAAGCACGTAAAAATGCAAGTAGAAAAATAGGGACCACTATGGTGGGAAGGTGCCGTGTGCCTTTGGCGTCTAGTCATGCTGGCCACATGACCACAGAGACGTCCTCGGACAAGCGCTGGCTCTTTGGCTTTGAAACGGAGATGAGCACCGGTCCCTAGAGTCAGAAACGACTAGCACGCATGTGCGGGGGAACCTTTACCTTTACATTTGGCAATAGTTAATATTGTTTGCAACACCTCATCATACTTGCATTTACACTTTTGAAAGGGCGGCAAAGGGACAAAAGGTGATACCTCCCACTGTCTAAATATGGGATCAGATTTCAGTTCATTGCATTTAATGAGTGACAGACACGAACTTCCCCCCCCCCCAGCTTTCACTTAGCCCAGCTTTACAATTTTGTAATCTTAGCAAAACATTTGTGAATTATGTGCTTTCCCCTTGGCTCTTAACAGTGGCCAGAAATGGCAACCTTTATTTGCATAGTTCTGTCCTGGTTTGACCTTTTTTCTACTCTTCCGGAGCAGAAATGCAGTTCATTTAGCATTCACCATTATAAATGTATTTTAGAAAACTGCAGAGAAGAGGATGAGGGTTATGTGATTTATTTATTCAGGTCAAAGGTGCATCTATTTGAGGGATGGGGCAATAGGTTAACCACAGATCTCTATTCAGACCTACATTTTAGTAATTATGAAAATAAAATCGTAGTCTCATTTAACCCAGGAGTGGGTATTTAACTGGCAGGAACTCACCAAGGTTGAAATGTGATGTTTTCTATGACTGCCTCATACAGATACTGCTCCACTTATCATCACAACTGATCCTAAAATTTCTGTTGCTAAGCAAAATAGTTATTAAGTGAGTTTTCCCTCAGTTTACGGCTTTTCTTGCCACAGTTGTTAAGTGAATCACCGCAGTAGTTAAGCTAGTAACACAGTTGGAAAATGAATCCGACTTCGCCATTGACTTTCCTTTTCAACAAGTCGCAAAAGGGGATCACATGATCCTGGGACACTGAAACCATCGTAAATATGGGCCAGTTGCCAAGAGACTCGATTTTGATCACATGACTGTGGTGATGCTGCAACAGTTGTAAGTGTGAAAGATGGTCATAAATTACTTTTTCAGTGCTGTTGTAACTTCAAACAATCACTAAACGAATGGTTATAAGTCAAGGACTTCCTGTATTGTTTTGAAGTGGAGGTATCAGGAACTGTGCTGAATTCAAATATGGCCTTTGTCTCAGAGCTGTAGGCTTTAACAAATATCTTCTTTATAAGGGCATGATCTTTGGTGGAAATTAAAAGACAGAATTATTGTACCTAATTGAGAAATATTCCCGTAGAATAGGCCTATGCAACGTTCTTCAGACCGAGAGAGAAATATTGCCGAGATGCAGGCTCTCTCGAGCTGGTGTTGATATGAGTATAATTAATGTAGTTGAGTATGATTAATGTAGTACAATTAATGTGCTATTCTCCATGGGTTTAATAGAGTGAGTGTGTGTAATATGTTTAAGAGTCTACGGAGTGGGCAGCTCTAATTAATAATGAAGCTCTTTTGTCATATTAAGAATGACAGTATGGCGGCCATTTTGGAGAATTTTGTTTAAGTTCTAGGTGCAAAAAATGCAGCTCATGTGGCCTGCCAGCATCTATTTTGGCTTAATTTGGGTGAATTGGTGTCCTATCACATTCATGTCCCAAAGGTGTTTTTATTTCAAAGGCAGTTGGACTTTCTGTTTTTTCTTTAAGACATTTTGCTTCTCATCCAAGAAGCTTCTTTGGATTGAACTGCAGAAACTTCTTACATCAGGGGTCCCCAACCCCCAGTACGTGGACCAGAACCAGGCCGTGGCTTGCCAACACCCGGTCTGCACAAACAAGCAAAGCGGACAGCACACAAAACCACGCTCCCTCATGTCCGCGGAACCGGGCCCGGGTGCCCCAAAGGTTGGGGACCTCTGTCTTAGATGAGAAGCAAAATGTCTTTTAAAAAAAGCCAAAAAGTCCAATTGCCTTTAAAATAAAAGCACCTTTGGGACAACCGTGACCTGGATGAATGAGAACCTCGACAGAAATATCACATTCACGATCCGCAGTGAGGCATCTTTGAACCCACGCATAGAGATATAGTGGGCTAGCTGCCATGAGCAATCTGTGGTTGCTTTACTCAGTCCTGCGGTACCTTCTCACAACTCTTAGGATGTACCTTGTGTTTAAATGTTGCACCATCCACTTTTCTTCCCGCCCCCTAATGTTTTCCCACAAATGTAGGGTCTGTTTTGGGGGGGGGCAACTGAGTGTTGATTCATTGGTTGCCTGACATTGTGGAATTGACTGTCTGGTTTGTTCCCTAAGTCTGAGACTATGTTAAGACAGTGAGACTGGCCCAAGTCACCCAGCTGGCTTTCATGCCTAAGGTGGGACTACAACTCGTTGACTCCTGGTGATTGGCCCAAAGTCACCCAGTCGGTTTTCATGCCTAAGACGGAACTAGAACTCACAGTCTCCTGGTTTCTAGCTTGGTGCCTTAACCACTAGACAAAACTGTCAATATTTCAGAGAAACTCCTTCTATTCAGGAGAAAATATGTGGCAGCCTTAGGTTCTCCCCCCACTTTTTTCCCCTGTAGCTTAACTAAGCACAGAGATATACAGATAAGACCTCAATTTATGACCACAATTGAGCCTGGATTTTGGGTCATAATTTATAACTGTTATTAAGTGAGGTGCCCACATGACTGCCTCAGTCAATGACCAGATCCTGGCTCTCCCAGCTGCGGTTATTAAGCGACTGCACAGGTTGTTAAGTACATCAGGGTGTTAGAGTCCCCGGGAGCCCTGATGCAGGCCTGGCCGGCACTATGTTTCATCCAAAAACCTGAATTCACATCAAAGTCTATTATTTTTAATATTTTACTTCTGTAGGCTTCGATTGTCTCTGTTCTCTTTGTAGATTGACAGATTAGATTTGATGGACAAATCAGAGGTATAATCTGATGATCAGACTTAACTCTGAATTTTGGTGGTTAAGATTCCTACCTATTCGGTACAGGATTGCTTTCAAAGTGAAGTAAGGTTTGTTTAGAAAAGGATTATATACATACTTCAGTGTGACTAGTAACATGTTTGTCTTTGTCTTATTCCATTTTTATTCTCCAAAGCGTTTATTTCGGGGCCATGACTGGAATGAGCTGTGCCATATATAGCAATATAAGAAATTTGAGTAAGATGAATCATAAAGTTCAAATTGCGACACGGGACTTTTCCCCCAAGTAGGCAGCTAATGATCTTAGGCTGCATCTGTTATTCATGGTCCCTTCTATAAAATTTGGATTCATTCTGTGTTGTGACTTAACGCTGTAGATCAGGGGTCCCCAACCTGTGGGCCGTGGCCCATTACCGGTTTGTGGCCTATTCACAACCAGGCCGTGTGAGTGGCTGGATGGTGCGCGCATGCCCTACTCCCATGAATATCGCGGGCGCTCAGGGCCCCACTCCCGTGAGGGTCACAAGCACTCAGGGCCTCGTGCGAATGCTCAGGGCTTCATGTCAGCACTTGGGGCCTCACTTGTCACAGTGTCACAGGCGCTTGGATCCTCACTCACCCAAGTGCTCGGGGCCTCACTCAAGCGCTTGGAGCCTCACTCGCATGTCACAGGTGGTCTCGGTCCCACTCACGCAAGCAACGGGTGCTCATGCACACATGCTTGCCCCTCCCCCCAAACCCTCTCCTTTTCCCCCCCTCTCCCCATCTGGGCCGCCAACCTGGAAAGGTTGGGGAACTCTGCTGTAGATAGATGCACCCACACCTCTCCAAAAAGTCTGTCCTAGTTGCTTCCATGTAAGCATTCATAAAAAAAAATGAGGGTGGATGCTCTACAGGTAATCCTCGACTTAAAGTTACACCAGTCCTAGCAAGGGCTACTTACAGCCTAGGTTTGAAGATAGAAATGGCCACTCTGTTCTCCTTAGTCACTTGATTACATTTTGGCTATTTGGTTATCAGCCCGCATTAGCATTTTGGGGCTGAATTTAGCCTCAACTGCTAAGAAAATATGGAAATGCATAAACAAGCAGAGAATGTAATTTTTTAAAAAAAGGCCTTTCCGAACATAAGGTGTTTTAGCATATTTCTTGGCAAACTCATATTTTTCCCCAGTGATTTGCCATCCTGCAAGTCAATTGACATAACCTTTTTTTAATTTCAGAGTAAATAACTTTCTGTTTTAGATAGGCTCAGTACATCTCAAAAATTAAATGAAGATGACTTTTTTGGTAACTGAAACAAATCCAAAGAATAGGATAATACTTTCAAGGAACAGTTAAATGTAGACTTCTCATATATCAAGAGATACAGCACAATTGTGACATAACAGATCTCTGTTTGGCAGGTTACTTTTCTGCATTTTATATGCTTCTGTGCTTATTGCATTTACACAATTAATGTATATAATGTGCATACATAAAATCCCATCTGGACTTAACAGACACTCTAATTTAATGGACACTTTTTTCTCTTAATCAAGGGATTATTGTATCCCCAAAGCGGAAAGTTGATTGATATTTATTACAGTTCTCTAATTGCACTTTATGACTGGAAGATGTTGTTTTCAGGTAGGACTATAATTGTGTAATGATTTACCAGACAATAAGTTGCACTAAAGGGACGCTGTGGCTCAGTGGGTTAGGATGCTGAGCTTGTCGATCAGAAGGTCGGCAGTTTGGCGGGTCGAATCCCGAGTGCCGCATAGCAGAGTGAGCGCCTGTTACTCGTCCCAGCTTCTGCCAACCTAGCAGTTCGAAAGCACATAAAAATGCAAGTAGAAAAATATGGACCACTAAGGTGGGAAGGTAACAGCGTTCCATGCGCCTTTGGCATCTAGTCATGCCAGCCACATGACCACGGAGACGTCCTCGGACAAGCGCTGGCTCTTCGGCTTTGAAATGGAGATGAGTACCGGCCCCTAGAGTTGGAAACGACTAGCACGCATGTGCGGGGGAACCTTTACCTTTACCTTTACCTTTTTAAGTTGCACTAAACAAAATTCAGTTACTAGCTGCTATGAAGTAGCATGCTGGTTGGAGATGAAATCCACAAATCTCAACATTGCCAAACTTGAACAAGCATTAAGGTACCAAAATTGTTTTATTTTCCTGTGTTGGACTTGGATACTTGGCTGAAAATAATCACTATGAGTTTCTCTACTTTTGCAGAATAATTTAGGAGCACTCAAAAGATTACACATTTCTTTGTGGAATTTTCATTGGTCCCAGTAAAATTATTGGTTGATATGAATTTTGGATGAATTTTGTTAGAATTTTTAGAGCCGAACAATGTTGGTTTACGAGTTTTAGCTGAGATTAATTTTAAGAGCAACTGTGGCAAAGCAATGAGAGCAGTTCTAGACTGCAACAACATTAAACTCATTGCCGTTCTATTCCAATATAACAGATTAGGAAAACCTGGATTAAAGTATTGGAGTGAAATTTAGAATCTGAAGACCCAGATTCTAATCCCTACTCAATTCACAAAGTGATCTTTTGACCCATCACTTTTCTTTAATCCCTCTCGTGGGATTAAAGAGAGCAAAAATAGAAGTGAATCAGGTATGTAATCTTGAAGGAATGAACAGCAGGCTGTTTACGAATTAATAAAACAAACTTAAACCTGGGAGATTGTCGATTGTCAGCAATCTTACTCAGTTTCCACAAGGTACTTGTTCATAGTCCGTGGCTATTTCTTGGTTTGTTTGTTTGTTTTTTACACTCAGGTAGTCCTTGATTTATGACCATAATTGAGCCCAAAATTTCCATTGCTAAGCAAGGCACTTAAGTGACTTTTGCCCCATTTTACGACTTTTCCTGCCACAGATGGTAAGTGAATCACTGCAGTTGTTAAGTTAATAACACAGTTCTTGAGTGAATCTGGCTTCCCCATTGACTTTGCTTGTCAGAAGTTCCCAAAAGGTGATCGCATGACCCCGGGACACTGCAACTGTCACAAATAGGAGTCAGTTGTCAAATGTCTGAATTTTTGATCACGTGACCATGGGGCATGTTGCAATAGTTGTAAGTCTGAAAAAATGGTCATATGTCATTCCCCCCCCCCCCCCGTGCCATGGTAACTTTGAATGGTCCCTAAACAAATGGTTATAAGTCAAGGACCGTCTGTAAATCGGATGGAAGTGGTGAAAATGGAAGGATTTACAACTTGGGGGTTCTTGGTGTTTGTGTTTTTCTGTGTAAGAATGTACCTTCATTTTTTTTTCTCCCTTCCTTCCTTGAATGCAACAGGGCTGCCTCTTGTTCGGCAGCCCAATTTGGGATCTAATAATTTTGCTATAATTAGCACATTCAGTTAGCAACATTTAAACCTGATCCGAGCATTTGCACAGCCTTTCTTTTCCTTTCCCCCCTCCGGCCTGCTAATTTGCCGGCTTCGGCTGTCTGCCTGAAGCCAAAGTGCAGCTGCTGTCTTCAATCAGCTGGCGATGGAACGTTTGTCATCGTCCAATGCCAGGAGTGACGCTTGTTCAACTTGACCAGATGGTAGACGAAGGAAATCTCCTACGCTGAGAGCTTGCCCCAAAATAACAGCTTCTTCATCCCCTCTCCTGTGCATGGCCCCTGCGTCACCTCACTCTTTATGGCCTGACAACATGCCTTATTTTGCTTTGCCGGCTGTGGCCTGTTGTGCTGTTTGGTGGCACCTCTCTTGATGACAACACCAGTTTTAATTGTGAATTCTGATTCAGCTTTGGAGAGCTTTCAGCCCCTTAGAAGGGAAAATGGGCTCTGCTCTTGGTATTAGCACTTCTAAATCTGTGGAGTCCTTGATGCTCTCTGAGCTTGGCTTACTGATGTCCCAAAGCTGCTTTTCCAAAAGGCAATTGGATTTTCTTGATTTTTCCCCCCCTTGAAAATGTTTTGCTTCTCATCCAAGAAGCTTCTTCAGTTCTGAAGAAGCTTCTTGGATGAGAAGCGAAATGTGTTCAAGGAAAAAACCAAGAAAGTCCAGTTGCCTTTTGGAAAAACAACTTTGGGACAACCAGAATCTGGATGATTGACAATATCCATAGACATTGGCTTACAGATGATTCGTTACCTGACCTGTGTCTGATGATGGTGCTTAGTTGGGTAATGAAACGTTTGAAAGCTAAAAGCCAAGCTCAGAGAGCACCAAGGACTTGACAGTTTAATTCTGAGCTACAAATATACTTTTCTTTTTGGCACTTCTAAATTCCTTTTAATGGAATTAGCTGATGGCAGTGGAACATCTACAAAAGGAGAAAGGGAACAAGGCTGTTAGGATGATCTGCAGGCATTTTGAGGAGCTTGCCAATTTTGGAAAAGAAGACTATTCAAAATAACTTCTGGGTCATACGTGTGAAGGCTTCTGGAGAACTATTTAGTTATTTCTATATACAAATGGGGAGAAGACTAAAACATATGAAGAACAGTTGTAGGAATTGGGTATGTCTAGTTTAATTAAAAGAAAGACTAGGGGTGATAGCAGTGATAGCAGTGTTCCAATATTTGAGGGGCTACCACAAAGTAGAGGGGGTCAACCTATTGTCCAAAGCACCACAAGAAGCAATGGATGGAAACTCATCAAGGAGGGAACCAACCTAGAACCAAGGAGTCATTTTCTGACAAAACAATTAATCAGTGGAACAGCTTGCCTCCAGAAGTTGTGAATGCTCCAACACTGATGGTTTTAAGAAGAGATTGGACAGCCATTTGTCTGAAATGGTATAGCGTCTCTTGCTTGAACAGGGGTTTGGACTAGAAGACCTTCAAGATCTCTTCCAACTCTGTTATTCTGTTAAGATGGAGAAGGGGATTTCTAGTCAAGAGAACCCAGTGTTATTGAATTAAATAATTAGTCCTTTCTAATTGGATAATGAGTGACTCATCAGATGTTGCTAGATTACAACTCCTTTTACCGAGCTCCATTAGCTAAGGTTGTAATATAACAACTTCTGGATGTCGACTTGGGGCATCCTTGTCTGTCTGTATGGAAAAGGTCTGAAGATCCAGAAGAAATGCCAATTAAGTGACAAGATACCCTTCAAAAACTCTTCCTAATAATATTGGGAAAACATGTGATTGCATAGATCAGTGTTTTTCAACCTTTTTTGGGCAAAGGCACACTTGTTTCATGAAAAAAATCACGAGGCACTCCACCATTAGAAAATGTTAAAAAATTTAACTCTGTGCCTATATTGACTATATATAAAGTAATTCTCTTGAATAGGAATCAAATAAACACAAAGAAAGTATTTTATAATTACTTTTCAATTTTTCCCATGGCACACCAGGCAACATCTCGCGGCACACTAGTGTGCCGCGGAACAGTGGTTGAAAAACACTGGCATAGATTATGTTACAATATGAAAAAAGTAATGCTATTGTGTTTCGGATTAATACTTCAAGTCTGATTGTGCTCTTATCTCCTCTCCTTCTTACACCCTAGTGAATCATTCAGGTGTCTGACTAGTTTGCTTTTGAACTTAACGTTTTCCAGAACTTAAAGGATGTTTCAGTCCTCGGTCCTTATGTAACAGTACTCGCATGCTTCTGACAAAGTCATCACTCTTTCTACATCTTGTCCCTGTCACTTGGGTGGTCCACCTTCTTTCTCATAGGAGGCACCTTCCCCTTTTGCCAAGTTGTCCTGGGTTGACTGAGAAATGCCACCTGTCCCACCATCCTGCTGCTCTTCAGCTGAGGAGGCCACTGGGTGGAACTGATAAGCAGCAGGTGGCATATAAGTGGTACTGCAGCTGTTGATTTCCAGGTATTTGCCCCCATTGATTTTTCCTCCATCTATGTCTGCTGGGAGAAGGGCACCACAACTCAGGGTCTCCTTCAGCTCTGTAAGACAATAGTGGGAAAGGAGCACTGAAGCAGAATAACAGAGTTGCAAGGGACCTTGGAGTCTTCTAGTCCAGTGATGGTGAACCTTTTAGAGACCGAGTGCCCAAACTGCAACCCAAAACCCATTTATTTATTGCCGGGTGCCAGGTGGGCGTGGCCCACTGGGTGGGCGTGGCTGTGGTGGTCATGACAGATTGGGTGGGTGTGATCACCTCAATGTTGCTTGTGGGGAGGGACGCCTGTGGGGGGTGGGCAGGGTTGGGGAAGATCCAGGGGGAGGTCTCTGGTAGGTGGGACGGTAGGCAGGAGGCTCATCCTACGGGTTGAGGAGAGGCAGGGTGGGGGTGCCATTGCCATGGGGCAAGACGGGCTGGGGCGGCTGCTGCTGGACACCATTGGTTCCCGCACACAGAGGCCAGTGAGTGCATGGGGGCCAACGGTGTCCGTCCTCAGCCACAGCCTGCTGGCCCCTCAATCAGCGCACTCTGGGGCTCCGCAGTCCACCGCCAGCAGTTCAAAGAAGCCGCCTCTGAGATGGATGGATGGCCAATAGCTGAGAAGACGATGCAGTGGGTCGTGCCCGGGAAAAGGAGTGCATGAGAGGCCAGGAGGGACGGGATGTGGGGGGAGGAAACCAGCCATGTCAGGATGCATCCGGCCACGTGGGACCTCGGCGAGTTAGCAGGCGGTTGGTTGAAGAGGGACTGTGGCCATCTCCGGGGCGTGGTGCCCGTGCCCACAGAGAGGGTTCTGAGTGCTGCCTCTGGCATGCGTGCCATAGGTTTGCCACCACTGTTCTAGTCCAACCCTCTGCTCAAGCATTTCAGACACCATTTCATTCAGACACCATTTCAGGCAAGTGGCTGTCCAGTCTCTTCTTAAAAACCTCCAGTGTTGGAGCACCCACAGCCTCTGGAGGCAAGTCCTTCCCCTGATTAAGTGGGAAGCAACAGCTGTGTGGCATCTGTCAGCCAACCCCAGTGAACCTAGCTGGGAGGAAAGTGGCAAGCACCTCCTGACCAAGGAATGGCAAGCAAATGAGTCCTAGGTACAAAAGTGCCTCATTCAATTTGCCCAGAATGACCTGTAAGGTTGCATGTAATAGTTTGAGATTCTGGCTTAGCATTTGTCTGCTTTGAAGTTCCCAGAGATTTGATTTGCTGTACATTAGTTATGTATGATCCAAGATCTGACAGAAACAATAACACCCCAAATATGAGAGAAGAAGAAAATTATTCTCAACTCTCCACAGTGTAATGTTGAACAAGGAATGCAACATTAATGCCACTGACGATAAGTTTCTGCTATGTAACCATGGCTAGTAGGCCAAATGCAGTTTTAATGTTGTTAAAATGAAGATAGTGATCTGATTGGAGATAAATAATAGTTGCTTCTTCTGTCCTCCTTTCGCCCAAGATATCCTGTAGAATGGCCATCCAAATAATATTTAACCCTCTGATTCTACAATACTTCTCTTGGTACATTGTAATCCTTGGTTAGTGATGGCAATTAGGACCAGAGTTGCTGTCATTAAGTGACACGGTCATAAAATATGACTTCATGTGATCGTGCTGCTTACTGTTAGCAGTTGTAGTCCTAATTGTCGTCGCTAACCAAGGATTACCTTATCACAAGGTACAAGGAAAAATACTATAGAATCGGAGGGTTAAATAGTATTTGGATGGCCATTGACTTTTCCATTGACTTTGCTTGTCAGAAGCCAGCAAAGAAAATTGCAGATGGTGACATGACTATGGGATGCTGCAACATCATAATTGACATTGCAATATGATCTCAGGTGGTTGAAATTCTGAGGACCAGTTGTATCACTCGTTTAGTGCCATTGCTGAACGAGTGGTTGTTACCAACAGTATTTTGTTTTGGATTCTCAGGAAAAAAAAGTGATGGTGATGACATGTCCCTAAAGAACTAATGAGTGTCATTTTAAATAAAACTTATATGCAGGTATTCTATTTTCCATGAAATTCCTCCTATGAACAGGGGTTATGCAGAGTAGCCTTCACAAACTTGGTTCTTTTGAGATATGTTGTAACCACAATTTCTGTATTCTCTGCCAGTATAGCTATAGCCTAGCTAGGGATTATGGGAATTATGGTCTTTAGCAATATGAAGGATCCTATATGGGAGAATGTTGGCTTAGAAAGCCCTCCATATAAACCTTGAGATTTTATTAATTGCTGCTCCAATTGCAGGCTTCTTTGTATTTATAAATATAGCTGCAGGGTAGTTTTTGCTGCAATCGAATTTTTATGAAATTTGTCTTCATGTTTCCGTATAAATCAAGCAGGAGGGTGCACGCATAGGGATCAATGGGTGACAAAGGAAAATGACTGGAATAGCTATTTTGTTTTTTTTATTATCCCATTTCCTTCAGGAGGTCAAAGCAGCATGCAGAGCACCGCCTGTTTTTAATTTTTCCTTACAGCGTCAAATTCGTAAGATAGATGGGATTGAGAGAAAGAGAATAGCCCAAAGTCAGCCTCTATTACTACAGGTGGTCCTCGACTTATGACCACAACTAAATCCAAAATTTCTGTTGCTAAGGAAGACAGTTGTTAAGTGAATTTTGCCCTATTTCATGACCTTGTCATAGCAGTTATGTGAACCACTGCAGTTGTTAAGTTAGTAATACGGTTGTAAAGTGAATCTGGCTTCCCCTCAGAAGGTCGCAAAAGGGGATCACATCATAATTAATGTCATAAATATGAGTCAACTGACAAGTGTCCCAATTTTGATCACGTGACTGTGGGGATAAGTGTGAAAAGCCATAAGTGTGAAAAACGGTCATCACTTTTTTCAGTGCTGTTGTAATTTTAAATGAACTGTTGTACGTTGAGGACTACCTGTAGTGGCGGACTTGGACCTGCATCTTTCCACTCTTAGTACAGGTAGTCCTGTACCTATGACCAGTTGCTTAGCAACCATTCAAAGTTAAACAGACCTCCCCAGGGCTACTTATGACTCGGATCTGAAGTTCCGATAGTTCCACTCCCCTCAGTCACGTGACTGTACTTTGGCCACTTGGCAACCAGGCTGCTTTTTCGGCCTTTTGCAGCTTCCTGCGGTCACACGACTACATTTTATGCAGAAAATCAGCATTTACTTCAGTTTTGGGCAAAACCCTGACAATTGAGTCACACTTAATGACCTCGGTGTTTTGCTTAACCTAAATGAAAAGGTTATAGTGTAAAATCAGATTGTCAAACTGGCCGTCCCAAGTTATGACCTTGATGGGAGGCTCCATTATGGTCATAACCCGAGGACTACCTGTAGTCCAATATCATAACCAGCACCCTTCGCAAATTCTCATTGTGATCTGGTCTCGAGAGCCAAAAGTGGAGATCTCAACTGAAGTGAAATTTTCCAGCCATGAAGCTTTAGGGTTACCTTGAGTCAGCGGCTTTTTCTCAGTCTCACCTAACATACAAGGCTATAACATTGATAAAACGGAGAGTGACATTTTCATTATCTGGACATTCTTGGCGATAAACCAAGCATATGACTGTAATAAATAGTCTACTCTGTATAATAAGGTGATATTTTTCTGAGGGGACTCTTTTTCCCCCCCTCAGTATTTTACCTCAGTGTTTAAAAGACCATGATAATTTGCTTGGCATTTTTCCAACTTGCTGGAGATCATCTTTGTTGGAATTTAATCATTTGTGTGTAAAAACAAATAATGAGCACAATTTTGATTTGAAGCTTTCATAAGGAGAAGCTGTTGGCAATAGGCTAGGTAGGTCTTTCAGGTTTCAGAGCTCTAATGGGAACAAAATGTACTCTGCGCCTTTTAGAGGTTTCTTCAACACAAATGTCATTTTAGATACTCACCCTTCCACTTCCCGTGATGGTTATTTTCACACTGCTTTTAAATATCCAGCAGCTGACCTCACTTTCCCTTCCTTCCTTGGCCAGTATTTCTTTTAGCCACCTAATGATAATGGGCATCAAAACATTTGTCCATCCTTGTCCTTCCTTTTTCCTCATATTAGCTTTGTGTGCTAGCTGAACAACAAAACTGATCCTCGGTTCCACATGAAAAGAAGCCAAGGCATTATAACTCCTAACATTATATATATATCCTCATCTTCTGGATAGAGATGAGATTTCCTGAGACTGCAGATAGAACTCAAAGATGCTTTTTTCCAAAAGGCAACTGGACTTTCTTGTTTGTTTGTTTTTGGGAAAATTTCAACAACAAAGCCCAGTTGCCTTTGAAACAACCATGTCCTGGATGATTGAGCATCTCCACAGATTCTGGAGGTAGAAGTTTCCGCTAAGAGGAAGCTGTTCTAGAAAAAGCGCTGTGGAACTTAATTTTCTTCTGGAAAAAGAGCCAAATTAACAGGCAATAACAGTAATCTCAGAAAAGTATATGCTTTGCATGTGAAATGGGCCTTATTGTTGAGGAACAGTGAGAAGCAACAGGTTGTCATTAAGCCAGAGCTAAACACAGGTAAAGCTAGGATGAGATGGTTAGAAGGATCTGAGCATACGGTGTTTGCTGCAGATGAACACATATATGGTCTTTGTTGCAGTGTTTCCTCACTTCACTTCTATGCCCATAAATGAGTGTTTCAGATGTCGGTGAAAAAAATTCATCACAACATGCCATTAGCAATTTGTTTCAGGACGCATCTCTTTGAGCAGCCTTAATTTAGTTAATATATTGTTTTTTTTCTCTCCAGTAATGTTCTATCTTTTTCTCTCTCTTGACAGATCTTGAATCTAACAGTGATTTAAATAATGATGATTATGAGTATGAGGATGAAGCTAAACTTGTCATATTTCCAGACCACTATGAAATTCCTTTACCCAATATAGAAGAACTGCCAGCACTGGTGAGTGAATGAGAGAATGGGATAGCCAAAAAGAGAAATTTAAGGAAGTCAATTGACTCTTTCAACATACAGGAAAACCTGTATAGACTTGTTACTGCCGACACAAATTATTATACTTGCCAAAAGTGTATTATGTCATGCAAAGATGGTCAATTACAAGATTTTGGGATTTTTTTTTAAATACATCTATTTATTCTATCTGCATTCCATTTTATTAAGACAAACCAAAGTGGATTAAAAACTGATTATCAGCAACTGATTATTATCAGTCCATAATAAATATAATTAAAATTAAAATAATAAAACATATGAAAAACGGCTGTAAGACTTGGGTTTGGCTAGTCTAAAAAGAAGAAACAGAGATGACATGATAGCAGTGTTCCAGTATTTGAGGGGCTGCCACAAAGAAGAGGGGGTCACGTTATTCTCCAAAGCACCAGAGGGCAGGACAAGAAACAATGGTTGGAAACTGACCAAAGAGAGAAGCAACCTGGAATTAAGGAGAAACTTCCTAACAGTGAGGACAATTAACTAGTGGAATAGTTTGCCTTCAGAAATCGTGGGCGCTCTATCACTGGAGATTTTTAAGAGACTGGACAGTCACTTGTCTGAAATGGTATAGGTTCTCCTGCTGGAGCAGGGGGCTGGACCAGAAGACCTCCAATATCCCTTCCAGCTCAATTCTGTTCTAATCAAAGTGACAACAATACAAGAATAAATCATAAAAACAGTGATGAGAAACAAATAAAAGACTTCATAAGCAAATCAAATGAAATAACACTGGCCAATGACTCAATAAAAGTAATTTAAAGCAAAATAGAGTTAGTGAGGGCAAAATATTCCACAAAATGCTCTGTGGGAAAGTTTTCTTCGGTAGCTTCCAGAAGATCAGAAAGGATGGAGCAAGTCTTAATTCTTAAGGGGAGGTAGTCCTCAACTTCAAGCAATTTGTTTAGTGACCATTCAAAGTTACAACGGCACTGAAAAAAAATGGCTTATGACTTCCCCCCCCATACTTATGATTGTTGCAGCATCCCCCATGGTCACATTATCAAAATTTGGACACTTGGCAACTGACTCATATTTATGACAGTTGTTATTAACTTGACAACTACAGTGATTCACTTAACAAGTGTGGGAAGAAAGGTCGTAAAAGGGGGCAAAACCCGCTTAACAATTGTCCCACTTAGCAACAGAAGTCATGGGCTCAGTTGTGATCATACGTCACAACTGTATTCCACAACATTAGAGCAGAAATTGAGAAATAGCACCTCCTGGCCTCCATTTCTGTTACTTCACCCAAGGTTCTTCTGGGAAGGGCATACTGGATAGTAGTCTAAGCCAGGGCTTTTCAACCTTTTCACCCATTGTACCACTTTAAGGATATGGCAACATCCGAGTACCGACAGTCACCTAGCAAGGTGTCAAAAACTTGATTGACCCCCCCCAAAAAAGAAAAAAAGTGATGAAGTACAGGTAGTCCTTGACTTACAACAGTTCGCTTAGTGACTGTTCGAAGTTACAATGGCACTGAAAAAAGTGCCCCCCAAGCCACAGCCAAGCAAGACACCTGCCTGCCCGCCCGGCGGCGCTCTTCCTCCTGTTTGAGGTTTTCATTGTTGTGAGCATTTCTGTTGAGAATTGGCAGCGGGGGTGGGGTGGGGTGGGTGTTTGGTTTTTATTCCCCCCATCTGCTCGGTGGCTGCTTCACATGACCCTGGGACACTGTGACCGTCATAAATATGAATCAGTTGCCAAGCATCTGAATGTAAATCACAAGACCCTGGAGATGCTGCCACATTCCAGCTGATCGGCGCTTCTTCTGGGCTCAGAAGTGCCAGGATCAGTGCTGAGCTCCAGCTGGAGACTGGCGCTGATCCTGGCGCTTCCGCTGAGCCCTGACAGCCCTGCAGCTCCAGCCGTCTCTCGCTCAGGCTTGTGCGGTGCTGCCACCGGGTCAGCTCATTCCCCTCCCCCGCTACCACTTTTCTAGGATGGTCGCGTACCACCTGCCAGGCGCCAATGTACCACAGGTGGTACCCGTACCACTGGTTGAAAAGCCCTGGTCTAACCCACACAGAAAACGGGGGTCCTACAGATATGTGGGTACCAAGCTATGTATGTGTTTATGTTGCTATCTCTAAGAATTTCTACTTAGCCTCAAACGTCAACAAGGCAATGTGTGCAAATGCTTACAGTTTAAGATGTCTGGAGAGTATCTCTGAGAGCACAGGAATTTGTTTTCATGATCTCAACTAAATTTTGTATGAACCCACCCATAGTTTCTGTTTGGTTGTATATCAGGTTTTTGTCATTTCAGTATAGGAAGAGAAAGGCAGTGACATTTCATTGATTTTCCTATTTAGGCAGATGCTTGCAGATCCTTGCAAATTCTGTTCCACCTTTTTCACCTTCTATCTAAAACAGTGTTTCTCAACCTTGGCAGCTGGAAGATATGTGGACTTCAACTCCCAGAATTCCTCAGCCAGCCATGCGTGTAATGTGAATGACAGATTCACTGATGACAATTCATACCTCTCTTTTGAATTTGCTAGATAACTTTAAGCAAATCAGTGTGTCTCAACCATAATTCCACTATTAATTTGCAGTTTTTGGAGGCAGTTAGAGTAATTTATACAACAATTGAAAGGATTACTGGGATTATGTGAGGGTAACAGTAGGTCCTCCAGAGGACTACCTGAAAATTTTACTGTTGTTAGTGTTCTTGGTTACAAGGCAACAACAAACAACAAACAAAAGGACCAGGACAAACCAAATAATCATTCTGCCTGGCTTTGATCTTCAGCTGAATCTTCCCTCCACTCCAGGTGACAATAGCTTGTGATGCGGTCCTCAGTTCGAAATCTCCCTACAGAAAGCAAGACCCAGACTCATGGGAAGAAGAGCTGCAAATCTCCAAACATGCCAGCACTCTGGTGCAAATGGACAATGGGGTCAGGATTCCACCAAGGTGAGATTGTTGTGTTTTATACACAAAGAAATGAATTATTAAGGAAGGAAGGAAGGAAGGAAGGAAGGAAGGAAGGAAGGAAGGAAGGAAGGAAGGAGAGGGAGGGAGGGGGCACGGATTATCTAGCAGTAATGAAAACAAAGCTGTTCTGGTGATATTCTAAAAGGCTCCTGGCATAGATAGAGAATACACAGCTGTGAGTTCAGAATTTTCTGAGTTGATGATGGGATTGGGAGAGGGATGATAATTCTCGTTATGATTTTGTTTCTGTATATTGGGACTCTTGATTCATGATGGCTGAGGGACAAAATATATTCCTGTTTGTTTAAACAGATAAATAAATCTGTGTTTAGTATAAAGAAATAATCCTAAATCAACTCATTACAGATAGTTCTCGACTTACAACAGTTTGTTTAGTGACCGTTCAAAGTTACAACGGCACTGAAAAAAGTGACACAATCATTTTTCACACTTAACGACCGTTGCAGCATCCCCATGGCCACACGATCAAAATTCAAAGGCTTGGCAGCTGACTCTCTTTTATGATGATTGCACTGTTCCGGGGTCATGTGATCTCCTTTTGTGACCACCTGATAAGCAAAGTCAGTGGGGAAACCAGACTCATTTAACAACCGTGTTTACTAACTTAAACACTGCAGTGATACACTTAATAACTGTGGCAAGAAAGGTTGTAAAATGGAGCAAATTTCACTTAGCCATTGTCTCACTGAGCAATGGAACTTTTGGGCTCAATTGTGGTTGTAAGTTGAGGACTGCCTGTATATCATAATGCAATGTTGGCATGTTCAGGTTCAACCAAATTGAAGCAGATTAACTCTGGCTGTGACTTTGGGTATCCTGAAGACATTTCTTTCCTTCCTTTGACTGCTATGGGCATCTACAGTTAATTGAAGCGGGATAGAGGTTGTAAGAAGGGGCGCGGTGGCTCAGTGGGTTAGGACGCTGAGCTTGTTGATCAGAAGGTCGGCAGTTTGGTGGATCAAATCCCGAGTGCCGCATAACAGAGTGAGCGCCTGTTACTCGTCCCAGCTTCTGCCAACCTAGCAGTTCGAAAGCACGTAAAAATGCAAGTAGAAAAATAGGGACCACTTCGGTGGGAAGGTAACAGCGTTCCGTGCGCCTTTGGTGTCTAGTCATGCCGGCCACATGACCACGGAGACGTCCTCGGACAAGCGCTGGCTCTTCGGCTTTGAAACGGAGATGAGCACCGGCCCCTAGAGTTGGAAACGAGTAGCACGCATGTGCGGGGGAACCTTTACCTTTACCTTTTAGAGGTTGTAAAATGAGAATAAGGCAGAAAATTCCATATGACCTATTTCTTCAAACACATATTGAAGCATAGCTGAGAACAAAGCTGAGATATTTCTAGCCCTTCAGATATTACAGTTCTACAGGTTTTTCCATATCTGACCAATACTTTTGCTGGAAGGAAGTGGAATAAAACAATATCTGGTGAGATTTTCCTGTACTTAATTTAGGAAAGCCAAGGTCTTGGGTAAGATCTGCCAGTTCATGGCTACTGGCAGTGATTTCCCCCCCTCTTTTGTATCATATAAATATATGGCTTAAACTTTGTTTAAAACTAAGCTTACTTTCTGTTCCACTCATTTTCTAGCCTTGTGGCTGCCAGCCATTGAACAGCCTAGCCACTATTAAAATGGCTGTTTGCAGCTTTTTACATTTCTTTAGAAACATTTACAGCATTAATGCAATATTTCCTGGTACAAAGTACCTGAAAGTTAACTCAGTGAATCTGAAGTACGTTGTTTTTTAAAAATAGATGTCAAATAGATCATAATTTTATTCATCAGTAAGCTGTAGTTCTTTGCTTTAATTTCCATATTGGTAAGAGCCATTCAGGAAAGGGCATCTGGTTCACAATTATTTTTCCTTTTCTCTCTCCTTTCTGATCCTCCTCCCACTTCACTTGTGAGATGTAGATTAAAAATATTTATGTATTTATTTGTATCCTGTCTTTATTATTTTTACAAATAACTAAAAGGAACATACCCAATACTCTCTTCCTCCTCCTATTTTCCCCTCAACAACAATCCTGTGAGATGAGTTGGACTGAGACCGGGGTGACTGGCCCAAAGTCACCCACCGTTGGCTAAGGTTAAGGCTTTCATGGCTGGGACAGGATTTGAACTCGGTCTCCTGGTTTCTAGCCTGATACCTTAACCACTAGACCAAACTGATAATAGAATAGAATAGAATAGAATAGAATAATAGAGTTGGGAGGGACCTTGAAGGTCTTCTAGTCCCATCCCCTGCTTAGGCAGGAAACTTTATACCAATTCAGACAAATGGCTGTCCAATCTCTTCTTCAAAACTTCCAGTGTTGGAGCATTCACAACTTCTGGAGGCAAGTTGTTCCACTGATTAATTGTTCTGTCAGGGAATTTCTTCTAAGTTCTAGGTTGCTTCTCTGCTTGATTAGTTTACATCCGTTGCTTCTTGTCCTGCCCTCAGTTGCTTTGGAGAATAGCTTGACTCTCTCTTCTTTGTGGCAACCCCTTAGATATTGGAACACGGCTATCATGTCACCCCTAGTCCTTCTCTTCCATTAGCCTTGTTGTTGTTGTTGTTGTTAGCTGCAAAGTCGTGTCCGACCCATCGCGACCCTATGGACAATGTTCCTCCAGGCCTTCCTGTCCTCTACCATCTTCTGGAGTCCATTTAAGCTCACGCCTACTGCTTCAGTGACTCCATCCAGCCACCTCATTCTCTGTCGTCCCCTTCTTCTATTGCCCTCAATCTTTCCCAGCATTAGGCTCTTCTCCAGTGAGTCCTTTCTTCTCATTAGGTGGCCAAAGTATTTGAGTTTTAGCTTCAGGATCTGGCCTTCTAAAGAGCAGTCAGGGTTGATCTCCTCTAGGACTGACCGGTTTGATTGCCTTGCAGTCCAAGGGACTCGCAGGAGTCTTCTCCAGCACCATAGTTCAAAGGCCTCAATTCTTTGGCGCTCAGCCTTTCTTATGGTCCAACTTTCACTGCCATACATTGCAACTGGGAAGACCATAGCCTTGACTATACGCACTTTTGTTGACAGGGTGATGTCTCTGCTTTTTAGTGTGCTGTCTAGATTTGCCATGGCTTTCCTCCCCAGGAGCAAGTGTCTTTTAATTTCTTGGCTACAGTCCCCATCTGCAGTGATCTTGGAGCCCAGGTAAATAAAATCTGTCACTACCTCCATTTCTTCTCCATCTACAGTATTTGCCAGGAATTGAGAGGGCCGGATGCCATGATCTTGGTTTTCTTAATGTTAAGTTTCAACCCAAGTTTTGCACTCTCCTCCTTCACCTGCAACAAGAGGCTCTTTAGTTCTTCTTCACTTTCTGCCATTAGAGTGGTATCATCTGCATATCTTAGGTTGTTGATATTTCTTCCGGCAATCTTAATTCCAACTTTTGATTCATCTAGCCCTGCCTTTCTCATGATGTGCTCTGCATATAAGTTAAATAGGCAGGGCGACAGTATACAGCCTTGCCGGACTCCATTAGCCTAGACATTCGCAATTCCAGCAACTGTTCTTTATATGTTTTAGCCTCCAGTCCCCTGATCATCTTTGTTGCTCTTCTCTGCACTCTAGAACTCAACATCTTTTTTACATTAATTTTGGCTTAAGACAAAAAATGCCTTAAGCCCCGCTTAAATAACTTACAATAGAGAACTCCAGTTTTGAAAGATTGGTGGGATGGATTTCCTAAAATAATAAATAAATGAGGTGATCTTTTGCTCATCTAATTCCGGTAGCTCTAAAACAAAAGTCAGCTTCGTGCTGCCTGTTTGACTCTGGCAATTTGTTTTGCAGTGGCTGGAAGTGCTCCAAGTGTGACTTACGAGAGAATCTTTGGCTAAACCTGACTGATGGATCAATACTTTGTGGCAAATGGTTCTTCGATGGCAGTGGAGGAAACGGACATGCGCTCGAACATTACAAGGAGATGGGTTATCCCTTGGCAGTGAAGCTTGGAACGATTACTCCTGATGGGGCAGGTTAGTGAAAGCTTGTGTTGATGATCATCACCAGCCTTTTGATCTCTGTGTTGTTTTTCACTGCCGTGTTTTCCCCCAAAAGTAAGACCTACCCTGAAAATAAGCCCTAGCTTGATTTTTTTTGGAGGGGTGGACCTAATATAAGCCCTACCCCAAAAATAAGCCCTAGTTTTGGGGCAAGGCACACACCTAAAAATCAAGCGAGGGTGGGCAGGTGGAGCTGCCCCACGCACCCTGCATCCGTTTACCGTTGTAGCCTGCCTCTTCTTGCTGGCCGACTTCTTCTGCGGTGTCTCCCCGCCTGCATTTCGCAGTCAGAGACCTTCTGGAAAGGCCTCTGATTGTGAAATGCAGGCTGGGGGACGCTGCAGTGGGCTGGCTGGGTGGGGCTGTTGGTGCCAGAGGTGAATGGAAAAGATCCCTCCCCTTCCGAAAATAAGACCTGGTGCCTCTTTTGGAGGCAAAATAAAACAAAATAAATAAAACCGGGTCTTATTTTCGAGGAAACACAGTAGCACTGTAGAAGTAGAGTTACCAGTGTCCTAAAGGTGCTTTTTCAAAAGGCAACTGGACTTTGTTTTACCCTGAAGACGTTTCGTTTCTCATCCAAGAAACTTCTTCAGTCAGAGCTGGATTCATATCCTAACCCAGGCAGAAAACATACAGGTAGTCCTTGACTTACAACAGTTTGTTTAGTGACCGTTCGAAGTCATAACGGCACTGAAAAAAGTGACTTATGACCATTTTTCACACTTAGGGCCATTGCAGCATCCCCATGGACATGTGATTTACATTCAGATGCCTGACAACTGGTTCATATTTATGACGGTTGCAGTGTCCCGGGGTCACGTGATCCCCTTTTGCGACCTTCTGACCAGCAAAGTCAAGGGGGAAGCCAGATTCGCTTAATAACCGTGTTACTAACTTATCAACTGCAGTGATTCACTTAACAGTTGTGGCAGGGAAAGTCGTAAAATGAGGCAAAACTCACTTAATGAATGTCTCACTTAATGACACAAATTTTGGGCTCAATTGTGTTTTTAAGTCGAGGACTTGTCTGTACGCTATGGTTCCATCTGAAATGTGAGTGGCCTTTGCTCTGTTGTCCTTTCAGAAGACCAGGAAGACCTGACTCTTCCCCCAGGCATTTGACTTAGGATGTCAATAGGGGGAGGCTTCAACAAGAGTGTATATGATTTCTGGTTTTATTGAGTCTTTATAGGGCTTTATTGTTTCTTTCCCCCTGCTTTGGTTTAATGAAGTTCTTTGTTTCTGTCTTGTTCATCACCCAGAATTTCTTGGGAAGATCCAGGGTCATAGAAATTGGATAAGCAAACAAAATGGCTGGAGATGTAACTGGCATTTTGCCAGTTTTAATTTATGCTTCCAACAGCTTTGGGCTTAATTAGATGCCAAAAAATAAATAAATCCAACCCCATTTTTTCAAAACTGATGTGACAATATGGGGGTACATTTTAATATTCACATATATTTCATGTAGTATATTTTAAGGGGTGATGTGTGACTCTGTAGATTCGTTGGTAGCCTGACATTTTCTTTGGCTTCCTTTACTGCCTACTTGAAGAGTATTTTAAAAACAGAAGCGTAAAACTGAGCTAGGGTATATTTATGAATTAAAATGTTTTCTGAAAAGGCAAACATAAGTGAATTCTATTCATTAAACTTTCTCAGGCTCTTCCTTAAAAGAGTTCAAACAGTGTTTCCTTTTTCCCTTTCCAGAGAAGCCCTGTAAGGTAGGTTAAGCCAAAAGATAAAGGTAAAAATTTCCTCTCTCCAGTCAAGTCTGAATATCTAGGGCAGGGGCCTGCAACCTTGACCGCTTTAAGACTTGTGGACTTCAGCTCCCAGAATTCCTCAGCCAGTATAGCTGGCTGAGGAATTCTGGGAGCTGAAGTCCACAAGTCTTAAAGCGGTCAAGGTTGCAGACCCCTGATCTAGGCGGTGATACTCATCTCCGATTCTTAACCCAGGGAGCCAGCATTGTCCAAAGACATTTCCATGGTCATGTGGCCAGCATGACTATATGCTGAGGCACATGGAATGCTGTTACTTTCCCACTGAAGTAGTACCTGTTTATCTGTTGTATTTTAGAACTGCAAGGTTGGCAGGAGCTGGAGCAAGAACAGGAGCTCACCCTGTCATGTGGTACTCG
The DNA here is from genome assembly GCF_964194415.1 of Vipera berus. Lineage (NCBI taxonomy): Eukaryota > Metazoa > Chordata > Lepidosauria > Squamata > Viperidae > Vipera > Vipera berus. The sequence continues at coordinate 11,773,556 of NC_138207.1, read as the reverse complement.
AGTCTTAAAACCCGGACTGTCAGCTTTCCAGCTGACAAGCTCAGCATCTTTAACCGCTGAGTCATCTTGCTACCAGGTTAAGCCAAGATGGTATCAAGTCCAAGGTCTTTCAGTGAAGTTTTGTAAGTGAAGGAAGTTGTTGTTAGTTGCGAAGTCGTGTCCGACCCATCGCGACCCCATGGACAACTTTCCTCCAGGCCTTCCTGTCGTCTACCATCTTCTGGAGCCCATTTAAGCTCACGCCTACTGCTTCAGTGACTCCATCCAGCCACCTCATTCTCTGTCATCCCCTTCTTCTCTTGCCCTCAACCTTTCCCAGCATTAGGCTCTTCTCCAGTGAGTCCTTCCTTCTCATTAGGTGGCCAAAGTATTTGAGTTTCGACTTCAGGATCTGGCCTTCTAAAGAGCAGTCAGGGTTGATCTCCTCTAGGACTGACCGGTTTGATCGCCTTGCAGTCCAAGGGACTCGCAGGAGTCTTCTCCAGCACCATAGTTCAAAGGCCTCAATTCTTTGGCACTCAGCCTTTCTTATTTATTTATTTATTTATTATTTTATTTTATTAGACTTATATACCGCCCTTCTCCCGTAGGACTCAGGGCAGTTCACAAGGTTTTTTTTTAAAATAATACAAGAAGTTACAAAAATTTAAAACAATTAAAATGATTACACTAACCTTGAACTAAAAACTCCACTTACAATTAAAATACAATTAAAACCCCAGTTAATACTCTCAGTCCAACTTTCACAGCCGTACATTGCTACTGGGAAGACCATGGCCTTGACTGTATGCACTTTCGTTGGCAGGGTGATGTCTCTGCTTTTTAGTGTGCTGTCTAGATTTGCCATGGCTTTCCCCCCGAGGAGCAAGCGTCTTTTAATTTCTTGGCTGCAGTCCCCATCTGCGGCGATCTTGGAGCCCAGGAAAATAAAATCTGTCACTACCTCCATTTCTTCCCCATGTATTTGCCAGGAATTGAGAGGACTGGATGCCATGATCTTGGTTTTCTTAATGTTAAGTTTCAAGCTGAGAGAAGACTTGTGTTCAAAACTGGTCTCTCTCAACTTTAGCAACTTTTAAGATGTGTGGACTTCAACTCGCAGAATCCCCAGCCAGGCTGTTGCCTGGGGAATTCTAATAGTTGAAATCCAGACATTTAAAGTTGTCAAGGTTGAAAAAACACTGGGTTAGATGAAGTCCAAGACAACAATCTGACCTCAGTGGAACTTCAGTAGAGACAAACAATTTGCAGTATTGCTTTGTTAGGGTGTTTGGTTCTGTGGCATTCTGCTGGGGGTAATTCTTTGTTGCTTCTCTCTAGCCGGACATGGATTGCTCTTAAAAATATCCACGCAAGGTCCATTTAGAGCCACACTGACGCAGAAAAAGTTGACTGGGTGTCATGCTGCATCGTGACTTCACTGAAAAAGCACGAGGCCTCTCTGAACTTATGTTTATAGAAGGGAACAATCACTCGCACTGAGAAACAGAGGCTTTCTTAAATTGGAATGCCAGCAAAAGGCCATGTGTCGTATCTATAAATGCCAATGGCATCATTCTAGGTGGACACAAGGAGGGAGAATGCTGGGCTTCATAAATGCTTGGCAGAAGAATAAATAGAGGTTTTCTCTCCCCCCCTCCAACATTAAGCAATGTATTTTCTGAAAAGTACAATACATGATAATGATGATGTTATCCATTCAGTTGTGTCCCATATAGAATAGAATAGAATAGGAATAGGAATAGGAATAGGAATAGGAATAGGAATAGGAATAGAATAGAAATAGAAATAGAAATAGAAATAGAAATAGAAATAGAAATAGAATAGTTGGAAGGGACCTTGTGGGTCATCTAGTCCACCCCTCTGCCCAAGCAGGAGTCCCTACACCATTTCTGACAGATGTCTGACTCTTGGTAGTTTTATGGGCCAGGTCATCTTCCAATCTTGCACTATTTCTTTGAGTTTTTCTATGCTCTGGCTGGTCTCAGCTTTGATAGTGTCCAGCCACCATGTTTTTTGACAGCCTGGTTTCCTTCTGTTGCTAACTCTTCCCAACATAATTGCTTTCTTCATTGAATTCCCCTACATGACATGGCCAAAGTAAATGAGGCACAGTTTCGTGATTTTGCCTTCTAGTGACACGCCTGGTGTTATGTGCTCCTTAGTCACGCTTCCTGTCCAAAGAATACACAGGAGATTTCTCCAGCACCACAGCTCAAATGGATAAAGATATATATATAAAGGTAAAGGTAAAGGTTCCCCCGCACATGCGTGCTACTCGTTTCCAACTCTAGGGGCCGGTGCTCATCTCCGTTTCAAAGCCGAAGAGCCAGCGCTTGTCCGAGGACATCTCCGTGGTCATGTGGCCGGCATGACTAAACACCAAAGGCGCACAGAACGCTGTTACCTTCCCACCGTAGTGGTCCCTATTTTTCTACTTGCATTTTTACGTGCTTTCAAACTGCTAGGTTGGCAGAAACTGGGACGAGTAACAGGCGCTCACTCTGTTACGCGGCACTCGGGATTCGACCCGCCAAACTGCCAACCTTCTGATCAACAAGCTCAGCGTCCTAACCCACTGAGCCACCGCGTCCCTTTCAAAAATATAGAAGGGTTCAAATTTGAAATGCTATCATCAATAACATGTTTGGTGTTGTGCTACTTAGTTTAAGGGGATTTTAGCAATGAAGAAAAACAAATTAAAAAATTCACAGGAGATCTAAGCATCTAGGCCATTCTTTTGATTTGCTGAGATCTGCTGTTTACATTATGGTTGTTGTTGGAACAATATCCTAATGAAAAATCATGAACTATTCATCACCGAGTGTATCTTCATGATGAGCAGATCTTGTCGTATTTGTTATTACTATATTTGATCTTCTTGTCAATATTCCCAGTTGTAGTTGAGTCTCTATCCCTATAGCAATAGTATTTTCCATTTGATCATTTGCAAATATTAAGAGCCCAAGAGAAAAAAATCCACATCAGCCAGATTTTATAATTTGCTCTGAGAGAAAAACAGATATGGACGTAAAGCTCAGTGGTGCCAGTTTAATTTATGGTGACTTGCAATATAAAAGGGTTAAACAGATGTAAACAAGGGCCACTATGACATCTGTCTCCTGTAAAGAAGTCCTTTAGTTAGCTTGACTTAAGTTAGAGACAGTGGCTAGAATCATTCTTTGCCAGTCCTGTACTTCCAAGTGGGTTGAATTACAATAACTTGCTGTGTCAACATCCAGCTCGAGAATCCAAATAAAAATCCAGGTTCATTCTGTTTCTGAAAATCTTACTGTTTGTTGAATACACTGCATGGTAATATTGAAGCAAAACTAACTCCGAGGTTCCCAGACACCAGTTCATAGAATTAAACAATACTTTTCCCAGCCAAACCCCCAATCTCTCACGTAGTCCATGTAAACAATTTCACTTTGGTATGGGAACCATCTGCTCCCTCTCCACACCTGCTGTGGTGTCCTTGGAAAGGTTTCAGGCTCTCATGGTCTTCAGCAGAATTGTAGAGGTTTCGTTTTTCTCCGTCTAACCCATTCTAAAGCAACACCTCTCCCATTATTCTAAAGGCAAGTTGAAACAGAGGTACTTAGCTGCCAAAGTTTCATTCTTGACACACTGTCTCTGGCCTAAATGAATGAATAAATGAATGAAATGCATGTTGATTTATTTATTTAATTAGATTTATATCCCCTCACCTTTTCTCTTGGAACTCAAGTTAGCCTACAGGTATTCCTGGACTTACAACCATTCATTTAGCGACTGTTTGATCATGGTCACATGATCAAAATTCAGAGACTTGGCAACTGATTCATATTTATGACAGTTGCAGCATCATGGGGTATGTGATCTCCTTTTGCAACCTGCTGACAAACAAAGTCAATGGGGAAGCCAGATTCACTTAATAACTGTTTACTAACTTAACTGCTGTAGTGATTCACTTAACAACTGTGGCAAGAAAGGTGGCAAAATGGGGCAAAACGTAACAACTGTGTTGTTTGGCAATGGAAATTTTGGGCTCAGTTGTGGTCATAAGTCAAGGAGCACCTGTGTACATGCTCCCGAATTCTTCCCTAATGGCAAGTCTCTTTGGATAAGGTGAGCTGAGAATAGTTACTGGTCCAAAGTTACCCTTGAGCTTTGGTGAAGAAATGCTTGACCCTGAATTGGCCAGGTCCTTATCCTGTAGCTTAGCCACGGTTGCATAGTGTTTATGATTTGCTGAAAGTTGACTTGGAATCTTAAATTGCTTCTCCTTCCATAGTAAATGGAGAATTTCTGTTAGAAAATTTTTGTTATCATGCCTCCATGATATGTAGAGCATGGAACTGTTAAATGCTATTGATAGATTACATTTGGTGAATTGTCCCTTTGTTCTTACTTTTGCAGATGTTTATTCCTTTGAGGAAGAGGAGGCTGTTGTGGATCCTCATATCGCCAAGCACTTATCTCATTTTGGAATTGACATGCTCCAAATGCATGTGGTAAGTGACTTGCTTTTTATGAAGTTGCTATCCTAAATTTATTCATTTATTTATTTGAAAAATTTATTGGCTGCCTATTTTACCTCAGGATAACTCTTACAAACTTAAAATAATAAAAGCTATACAAAAAACTAAAAGACATAAATAATATATTGCAAGATCGACCGAAAATGCGACTTAACTATGGGACCCGTGTATTGATTACAATTACTTGGATAATTCAGCAGGGGGAGACATAGTCATGTATACAGCATGTCTCAGCAATTGTAAAATAAGGTATTTTTTTAATTAAAAAGTTTTATCATACATTTTATCTTTGACAGTCCCCCCTACCCCACCCCTATCCCTCCCTCCTTACCCCTCCCCCCCTCCCCACCCCCCACCCCGACTTCCCAGAGCTAAGTACAAGGTATAAAAAACAAAAAAAAAAATCCTAAACAACCATATGCTAACAACCCTAGACTCTAAAATCTATCACTCTCTAGCTCACATAGGATAACTACAAACACTATTAATATAGAGTATATAAAAAAAAAACAAAAAAAGGAAGACTTATTCAAATGCTACATGATATATCAACACCCCTCTCAAATAGGCCTTGCTAGCATCCCAAACCTTATCCATAGAAATGCCCTTATTCATATTAATAAGGTATTTTTATGCTGAGTGGCATTTCCTTTTGGGATGAATGGGATGTATGATTTTTCTTTTAAATATCCTGGCTTTGTAAGTTGGTAAAAAGGTTTTCTGTCTGCCAGCAAATCTCTATACGGGTGGGGAGTGGGGAGGAAGAGTACCCAAATATATGGTGCTGACTGAATAATCATTATCTTCTTCTTCTTCTTCTTCTTCTTCTTCTTCTTCTTCTTCTTCTTCTTCTTCTTCTTCTTCTTCTTCTTCTTCTTCTTCTTCTTCTTCTTCTTCTTCTTCTTCTTCTTCTTCTCCTCCTCCTCCTCCTCCTCCTCCTCCTCCTCCTCCTCCTCCTCCTCCTCCTCCTCCTCCTCTTCTTTGTTTTCAGACAGAGAATGGCCTGAGAGATAATGACATAAAACCCCGAGTTTCTGAATGGGAAGTTATTCAAGAGTCGGGCATGAAACTAAAACCAATGTATGGACCCGGATATACTGGCATGAAAAACTTGGGGAACAGCTGCTACATCAACAGTATATTGCAAGCCATTTTCAGTATTCCTGAATTTCAGAGGGCGTAAGTCACTTCTAATTTTGTAAAAACTCAGTTTTAACAGATCAGTAATGTGAGGGGTGACTCACAGCTGAGCTTGTCGATCGGAGGGTCGGCAGTTTGGCGGGTCGAATCCCTAGTGCCGCATAACAGAGTGAGCTCCTGTTACTCGTCCCAGCTTCTGCCAACCTAGCAGTTCGAAAGCACATAAAAATGCAAGTAGAAGAATAGGGACCACTACGGTGGGAAGGTAACAGCGTTCCGTGCGCCTTTGGCGTCTAGTCATGCCGGCCACATGATCACGGAGACGTCCTCGGACAAGCGCTGGCTCTTCGGCTTTGAAACGGAGATGAGCACCGGCCCCTAGAGTCGGAAACGACTAGCACGCATGTGCGGGGGAACCTTTACCTTTTACCTTTAATGTGAGGGGTCCTCAATGCTCTCTGAGGTTGCTTGTTTTCTTGCAGACGTTTCATTACCCAAACTTGGTAACATCATCAGTGCTACTAAGGCCGTGGTGGCGAACCTACGGCACGCGTGCCACAGGTGGCACGCAGAGCCTTCTCTGTGGGCACGCGCGCCGTGGCCCCAGTCCTAGGCCTTCAGCTGGGTTTTATAAAACCTTTTCGCTTTAGGCCTCTGTCGCGTGTGCAAAAAAAAAGGTTCAATCAATCAATCAATCAATTTCAACTTCTTGTGGGAAAAAAAAAGATCTCGCAAAGTTGGAATTGAACGTTTTAGTCCCACCCAGTCTGCCGTTACCACCACAGCCACACCCACCCAATGGGCCACACCCACCCGGCACCCGACAATACATAAGTGGGTTTTGGGTTGCAGTTTGGGCACTCTGTCTCTAAAAGATTCGCCATCGCTGTACTAAGGAGTGCTGTTTGCTGTCAGTTTGTAGTCTAATGGCTTGCCTGTCAGTGTTGGTGGGGGTGGTCTTAGAGATTCTTCGATTGGACTGTTTTCTATTGGCTTCTTTGGCAGTTTCTTGATTGGGGTATTGTTTACTTGATTATTCATCTGATGTTAACCTTAGAGTTAATCTATGCTGATCTGGCTGCTGATTGCTTGGGTCTTTTTGTTCCTTTTTGGGCTGGGTAATAGTCTCTTTTGCATCGTCTGCAGATGTTGTTAATGTTTATCTGTGCATTGAATGGCTGATTTGTCAGAGCGCTTCGTAATCTTTCAATATTTTCTCCTTTTCTCCTTTGTCTTCTGCTGTTCTTTGCGTTAGGTACGTGGGAAGCCTTCCAAGGATATTTGACTACTCTTCTTTGGACCCAACACAAGATTTCAATACTCAAATGTAAGTGGCTGGTTACTTTAGAGCAGCGGTCCCCAACCTTTCCCGCTCTGTGGACCGGTGGCGAGGGGGAGAGGGGATGGTTTTGCTTGCGCACCATTTGCACAAATGTAGTTTTGAGTGCTTGCACACCCGCCTGCTGCTTATGTGGCCTAGTTGCCAACAGGCTGTGGCCCGGTGGCAGATTGCAGATCAGAGGTTGGGTTGGGGACCCCTGGTTTATAGGATGTGAAAGAAAGCTTACTTTGTGGGTAGTCAATGGCTATTCTCAGTCATCCAGGTCACGGTTGTTGGACTGCTGAATCTTGTCCTGGCACGAGACATCCTGTCCTAAGCTAGGAGAGCAAACCCACCAGGACAAGATTCAGGAGTCCATCTATATTTGAAAAACAAAGGTCACTCTTTTGAGGACAGCAAAGTCCACATTTTAGACAGAGAGGACCACTGGTTTGAAAGTGGAGCTCAAAGAGGCCATTCTGCGTTAAAACTGAACAGCCATTTCTCAACAGAGGGGGAGGGATACGACACCACCTATCTCCTGTCTATAACAGAGTTCTTCCGACAGTCCCAAGAAGGTCCCACACCCATTTGCACTCTGATTCAGGTGACTCTGAAGGTACAGATCAATCCCCAAGTGGCCTTAATGACTCTCCGAGAGCTAACAATCAGCCTTCAGAGAGCTAATGACCAGATGATTGCGAAGAATATAAATCCTTCTATTCCCCACTTTTCAGTCTGAACTGAAGAAGCTTCTTGGATGAGAAGCAAAACGTTTTCAAAAAAAAGAGAGAGAGAGAGAGAGAGAGAGTCTAGTTGCCTTTGGAAAAGCACCTTTGGGACTTGAGGATAGTTTTATTGGGACTATCTGATGAGTCCAGATTAGATTCCTGTTGACAGTTGGCTGATTTAAACTTATTTTCTGCTTCCTGTTCTTTCTCCCTTTTTAAAACTTAGTGGGCAACTTATGGTATTCTTCCCCTTCCCCTTCTCCCTCGCTACAGGGCTAAATTGGGACATGGGCTTCTTTCAGGCCAGTATTCGAAACCTCCAGTGAAATCTGAGCTTATTGAACAGGTGATGAAGGAACAACACAAGGTATTTGACCCACCATGTTCAGCTTGAGAATTAAGTAGAAGATAGACGTGAATAACCCTCTTTTTTTTTTTTTAGCAAAACAACTGTCTCTTTGAAAATCACAGCCTCAGCAATAGCTGAATATTTATTTATAATTTCAGTACAGGTATTCTTTGCTTAATGAATGTTGGACTGGTTGCTTAATGAACGTTGGAAATTATGATGGGACCCCGAAGGTACTCATGGTCACATGACCAAACATTGAGTGCTGGGCAACATGGCCACATTTACGGCCGTTTTCAATGTCCTGTGGTCACGTGACCCATCTTTTACAACAGTTTTGCTGAAAACTGGGACATCCGATTTTTGGCAAAACCCTGCACGTAGCAAACTATCAACTGCCTTAATTTTACAAGCACTATCTTCACTTAATGACCACCACATTAAAAAACTTCCAGTGTTGGAGCATTCACAGCTTCTGGAGGCAGGTTGTTCCACTGGTTAATTGTTCTGACTGTAAGGAAGTTTCTCCTTAGTTCCAGGTTGCTTCCCTCTTTGATGAGTTTCCATCCATTACTTCTTGTCCTGCCTTTGGGCACTCTGGAGAATAGCTTGACTCCCTCTTCTATGTGGCAGCCCCTGAGATATTGGAACACTGCTATCATGTCCCCCCTCGTCCTTCTCTTCATTAAACTGGACAGCCATTTGTCCGAAATGGTATAGGGTTTCCTGCCTGAGCAGGGGGTTGGACTAGATGACCTCCAAGGTCTTTTCCAACTACTACTACTACTACTACTACTACTACTTCTTCTTCTTCTTCTTCTTCTTCTTCTTCTTCTTCTTCTTCTTCTTCTTCTTCTTATTATTATTATTATTATTATTATTATTATTATTATTATTATTATTATTATTATTATTAAATAATAATAATTTTTAATATTTTATCATTGGGGCTTTAATTTATTTATTTTTAACATTTGTATTATTGTCTTTTATTGTTAGCCGCCCTGAGTCCTTCGGGAGATAGGGCGGCATATAAGTCCCAAAAATAAATAAATAAATAAAACGAAGTCGCAAAATTGGTTTGGCAACATGAGCAACTCATTTTATAACTGCTACTACTTATGATCACAATGGGCAGGATCCTGCGTTAGAGAGATTTTTTGCAAAGCTCAAGAGAGATTTCTATTTTTGGAACTTCAAAGGTTTGAAAATTAAATGCTGTGTTGTTATGCAATGTCACAATAACTGTCCAAATGTGAAGCTGATGTCGGAGGAAACGGTATGCAGCTCTTCTGCAGGCCCAAGACCGCATCACGGAAATTGAATACCCAAATATTGAATAATAGCATGAATTTCTGCCAATTTTGACAAGTTGTTGAATACAATAGATGCAATAAGTTTCTAATGAGGTTGGCAAACTTATTGTAACAAAAACTAGCAAAATGCACACCAAAGGAAAAAAAAATTGGGCCAAACATTCAGTCCTTCAACTTAAGTGAAATATAAGTAGTCCTCAACTTACAACCACAACTGAGCCCAAAACTTCCATTGAAAAGCAAGACAGTTGTTAAGTGAGTTTTGCCCCATTTTATGACCATTCATGCCACAGTTCTTAAGTGAATCGCTGCAGTTGTTAAGTTAGTAACACGGTTGTTAAGTGAATCTGGCTTCCCCACTGACTTATCAGAAGGTCACAAAAAGTGACCACATGACCCTGGGACACTGCAACCGTCATAAATATGAACCAGTTGCCCAGCGTCCAAACTTTGATTATATGAACATGGGGATGCAGCAGTGGTCATATTTGTGAAAAACAGACACGGACAGTTAATTTTTTTCAATGCTGTTGTAACTAAATAGATGGTTGTAAGTCGAGGACTTATTTGTACTTATGCCACTGGTCCATCTCTCGGCATCTCTTATCCGGCGCCTGGGAGACGGGGATGGCAAGAAATATAAATATACTCCTATCTGCAAAATGGCCATAGCTGTTTAGCACAATACTTATCTCCAATCCGGAAATTCCAAACTGGAGATTAAAAACATGGCCGGCTGAGTCAAACCATTGCACTGAGAAAGCAGTGCCATGTAAGTTGGTGTTATACTTGGTAGTAAGAGAAGCTTTCTAGTCTGTATGCACTGCCTCCTCCCTTACTTCATCTTCATAGGAACTGGAGATGGGTGACATGAGCCGAGGTGGTGCAGTGGTTAGAATGCAGTACTGCAGGCTACCTCTGCTAACTGCCAGCTGCCAGCAGTTCAGCAGTTCGATCCTGACCGGCTCAAGGTTGACTCAGCCTTCCATCCTTCCGAGGTCGGTAAAATAAGGACCCAGATTGTTGAGGGGTAATATGCTGACTCTGGAAACTGCTTCGAGAGGGCTGTAAAGCACTGTGAAGTGGTGTATAAGTCTAAGTGCTATTTTCTCGTTATTTACTTGGCCTGGACTCAGGCCCTTTTCTCTGACCATTGTTTTTAAAGTTGTCCAATTCTGTTGGGACCAAGAGTGGTTTCAAGACAGATGACACCACTCCCCTGCCACAAAGAGTCATTAACAACTGCGTGGACACAACCCTAGGCCACTTCCTAGCAGGCCTTGACTAACCAGAAGAGCATGGGATCAGAAAAGAGAGGAGTCCTTTACCAGTAGTCCTTGACTTAATGACCGCAATTAGAGCCAGAATTTCCATTGCTAAGCAAGGCCGTTAAGTGAGCCACACCCAGTGTTATGACCTTTTTGCCATGATCGTTAAGCAAATCACTGCAGTTGTTAAGTGGATCGTTCAGTTGTTAAGGGGATGCGGCTTTCTCCTTTGACTTTGCTCTTCAGAAGCTGGCTGGGAAATGGTCACAAATGGGTGATCACATGACCCCCCAGGATGCTTCAAAGAGTCATTAACTATGGCAAGAACCCAACCATATGCCACCTCCTGGAGGCCAGAACGCAGGTGGCCAAACTCACAGCTGTGAGAACTAGCCAGGATTGGCCAGTTCACACTTGTCCCAGATAATGGCCCAGATTTATATCAGTGGGTTCCAAGGGAATTCAGTCTGAAAATTACTGCTATACAGAGAATAGTCTCATGCAGAATAAACATCCAGACAGAGGACAAAATGGTATATGCTTCAAAGTTATGTCAGTTGGTATCCCGAGTACAAATTTTTTCTTTTTTTTTTGGCAAAAAGATGCCTTTGTATTCTGAAAACATCCACTGCGGAAGTTCAGGTCCGCATGTGAACAGATTAAACTGATTTATCCAATTAAACTGGTTTATTGCTAATCGTGCCTGTGCACGGGAATCTTCTCAAATAAAGATCAGCACTAAATTGATGCTAGACAAGGGCCAGCGGAAAGAGGGGTAGACTTAGTTCACTTGTGACTATGTAGAGATTCTAGGCTGTTCCTTCTTTTGACTCCACCCTCAGCTTCTGCCACTCTTTCTTCTACAGGAAGCAGGACTGAGCTAGTACTGTACGTAAAAGGGCTGGCCTGGGTTAAGAATGAAATAGGAAGCTATTTAAGCCCTACTTTATAACCTTTGTTTACTGAGAGACCATTGACATAATATTTACATCTAGTTAGCCTCTGAGTTCCAGGCGAGATTTTATTACCCCTAAATGTGGAAACTCATGGCAGACCTTCATACTTCGCTTCTTACCTCTCTCTCTAAAGTGGTTTATTTAATTATTTATTCAGGGTTTTTTTATGGCCACTCATCTCAACAAAGTGAGGCTGGGGTGTGTGTGTGTGTCAAACAAATTATATATTTTAAATCCCATCATACTATATTTCCAAAGAAAACCTAACACAGACTTTTAATTCAACTCCAGAACTATTTATAACTTTCTAACAGGTTGGTACCGCTTCAGAATTATTTTTTTTTGTAGCGAAGTCTTTAAGAGCTTGTAATTCTCATGTAATTCTCATTTTATGATATATGCTGTGCTGCTGAATTTTACTGTCAGTATTCATGGGTTTAAATGATTTTGGGGTTTTTTTTAAACGCTTCAGTACGTTCAGTTGCTTTAATCTATGAAAAAAAAACCAACCCCAATTCTAGGATGGATGGATGGATTTATTTATTTATTTAGCTAGCTAGCTAGCTAGCTAGCTAGCCACTCATCTTACCACAGGGTAATCAGGATACCTGTAAATTTCCTATTTATTCCACTTGGTGCTTTATTTTTTGCTTTTCTTATTTTTTTCCTTTTTGTGAGACTTTTTTCATGGATAGAGACAGATGGCATATTTAAAAAAGAAAGGTCACTGTGTAACAGAAACAGGGGATGCAATAACTAATTAGGATTTTTTTTCCTTCTGGGAAGAACTACATGGGTAAACAGAGAGATATATTTATAGGAGAGTTGCAATTTGAATCAGTAGGTTAATCAGCCGAACTTCGTCTAGAAGGCAAATTTTTGTGAGTGATTGAATGTCAGGTCTAGAGTTTAAAAAGTAGCTCTTTCTGAAAGCTCCTTTTGATTGTGTTTTATTTGATTGTGCGTTCTTTGATTTCTGTGCTGTGCTAGTTTGAAAACCCAAAATTGGAAGTCCTAAAAAGACCTCTTTTTAGAGGTCAATGAAAGCATAGCTAATGAAATCAGATATTTAAAGGCCTCCTAGAGAGACGTATCTGTGCAGATTTTCTGAAGACAGACGAAGGGCTAAATGCATATAATTTGGGGGGGGGTGTGATAAAATGCTGACAATGACAATTTCTTCTAATAATGAGTAATAGCAGCTTTACTCAATTTCTCAGGCAAAATAAATAAATAAATAAATCCACATGAAACTTTAAAATTCTCCCAAGCCAACCCCTAGTGCAGGGGTAGACAGTTGGCTCTTTTACGACTCATGGACTTGAACTCCCAGAATTCCTGAGCCACCATGGCTCAGCTTGGAAACGTCTCCCTTTCCCCTCAGCATGGCTGGCTCAGGAATTCTGGGAGTTGAAGTCCATGAGTCATAAAAGAGCCGAGGTTGCCTACCCAGGCCCCAGTGACTTACTTCATGGACACATTCATGGACCTTTCTTGGTAGTAATATAGTTTCTAAAATTTCACTATTTAGTCTTCAGTCTTGGGATTCGCTGGCGTTCCCATTCAAGTCGTAATCATTTACTAATGGATAGGGTGAATGTTGACATTCTGTCTTTGGGTTATCTTTGAGAACTGATGTAGTCCCTGTCTTTCAAATGGGAAAAGAGGGGGATCCAGAGACTGACCATAAATACTCTGTCCAATTCTTGATACTACATTCTATGAAGGACTGAGAGAAACTGGTGCAGAGAAAGATAGCAAGAATGGTGGGGGAACTACAGAGTAAGGCATTTGATAAGAGATTGGTGAGGTGGTGATTTTCTGGCTTTGAGAAGAGAAGACTAAGGGGCAGATTTGATAACATTCTTTAGGTATCGGAAACGATGTCCTGACCTCGCTTGGAATACTGTATCCAGTTTTGGTCACCACAGTGTAAAAAAAGATGTTGAGACTCTAGAAAGAGTGCAGAGAAGAGCAACAAAGATGATCAGGGGACTGGAGGCTAAAACATATAATGGATGGTTGCTGGAATTGGATATGTTTAGTTTAATGAAGAGAAGGATTAAGGTGACATGAGAGCAGAGTTCCAATATCTCAGGGGCTGCCACAAGGAAGAGGATATGAATCCACTTGTGGGTAGCACCCAAATGTGATAAAAGCAGCAACTGCCAAAGCTCTATGGCAGAGGTGGAGTTGATTTCAGTGATACAACTTTAATCCAGATTACCTCCTACTTAGCTTTTCAGAGTCAGCTAAAGTTGGCTAGGGGCCCTTCGGTGGTTGGATAAAGGGAAGTTTCGCTAATGAACCACTTTCTAAAATGTGATCAGTTGTCCTTTTAAAGCAGGGGTGTCAAACTGCTGGCTGGATACATCATAGCGAAACCGCGCCCACCCCATTGCCGGCAATGGCAAAAAAGTCGCTATTCGTGACGACACGTCACGTGACATTGCGAGTTTGACATCCCTGTTTTAAAGGATCCATCAGTCAACGATACATTTTAGCACATTTCCAATTTATTGAATAGATGAGATGGTTCTAAAAGACTTAGGAGAGCATTGGAGTTTATTCCCACAACCAAGATGTGTGACAATCAGTTGTGGGAAGAACCTGTATATTTGAGCTTTCAGCCTGGAAGAGGCCCTGTAATGTTCTTCTACCTGTACAGGGAGACTTAAAATTTTGGCACCCCCTGCAAATGTGTTTTACTTTGGTGATTTTCAGACCACCAGAGTGGGCAGGAGTGTCATAGGGTAGGAGTGTCCAACTGTGGCAACTTTAAGACTTGTAGACTTCAACTCCCAGAATTCCCGTCAGCTATGCTAGCTGGTGAATTCTGGGAATTGAAATCCACAAGTTTTAAAGTTGCCAAGGCTGGACATCCCTATCAAGAGGCTTTGGCAGCTGCTATTTTGGGATGTTTCTGTTCCCCCCCCCCAAATTGGATTCATATCCTACATAGGCAGAGATCATAACGGATCGGCATGTTTGCTTCTTCTCATTGACTAGATCTCTATAAATATAGCCTTCTTATTTATATGGATGGCATATAGCTTACACATACGTCTGTTAATGTACTTTATAAAGAGTTATCCTAACAGCATGCCACCATCGGACGTCACAGAGTGCCTCCTGCCTAAATTAACTGTGTGAAAGGTTGAATAATCCACCTCAGCTTATTTTTAGCCATCCTGTTTTGCAACTGTTGACGAGGAAGGCATGGCCAGAATTTTCTATTTCTGTATATAAATATGTGTAGATAGTCATTTGGATGCTGAAACCTGTCATAATGTGTTCAGGTTTTGGAAGGTTGGTAACTTGACCATAATGGAATATTTGTCCCCCTTAAGGAGTTAGGGTAGAAAATTTGGAGAAAGAATAGTTAAGAAAAGAAAAAGAAAGAAAAGGAAGGAAGGAAGGATAGATTAGGTATCTCAAAGATGCTTTTTCAGGAGCCAGCTGGACTTTCTTATTTTTCTTTGAAGACATTTAGTTTCTTATCCAAGAAGCTTCTTCAGCTCTGACTGGATGGTGGGGAGCTGAAGATGGTCAGAGCTGAAGAAGCTTCTTGGATGAGAAGTGAAACATCTTCAAAGAAAGCCCAGTTGCCTTGTGAAAAAGCACCTTTGGGATAACTATGACCTGGATGACTGAGAATCTAGATAGATAGATAGATAGATAGATAGATAGATAGATAGATAGATAGATAGATGTTTGTCATTTTTAATCTCCTTTGCTTTCCTTAAAGCGTAAGTGTAAGACAAGAAGAAATCAAATTAATGGGCTGAAAGAGGAGAATTACAATATTTATTTATTTATTTATTTATTTATTTATTTATGTATTATTTATTTATTTATTTATTTATTTATTTATTTATTTATTTATTTATTTATTTATTTATTGGGACTTATATGCCGCCCTATCTCCCGAAGGACTCAGGGCAGCTAACAACAATAACGTACAATAAATACAGAAGTGAAATAAAAATTAAAATTAAAGGCCCCTGTAGAATAAATAAAAATTAAAATTAAAATAAATTAAAAATTAAGAGTTAAAAATTAAAAACATAATTAAAATCCCTGTCAGTCCAGGTCAGCCAGGTGGAAAAGGAGTGTTTTGAGGCCGTGGCGAAAGGAGTGGAGATCTGGGGCCATCTGAAGCTCAGGGGGGAGCTGGTTCCATAGGGCTGGCGCTCCCACAGAGAAGGCTCTCCCCCTGGGGGTCGCCAACCGACATTGTCTAGCCGACGGTACCCTGAGGAGGCCCTCTCTGTGTGAGTGTACTGGGCGATGGGAAGTTGTTAGGTAACAGCCGTGATATAATTATACTATAGCACCTTTCAAACAATACATCTTTGACTGAGGCATGCTAAGCATTGTAGTTGTGTGTATGGGTGCATAAAAAAGTTATGTACGAGAGAGGAAGGGACAAACAAACAAATTATCCCAATTCTGGCAAAAGCCAAGAGTCTCCAAGAAACAAAATGATGCAATGACACAATGCAAATTTTCTCCATTTTCTGCCTTTAACAGATTTGTTGCCAAAGTGTACAATTCACCTACTTGCTCTACGAGGTTAGGGGTTACTACACTCATTTACTCCATTTCCCCTGCCAAACGCAATTTACAATCATTTATTTAGCAACTGTTCAAAATTACAACAGCACCAAAAAAAGTGATTTAAGACCAGTTCTCCCACTTACTACTGTCACAGCATCCCACAGTCTCATGGGTGGCTGGGCAACTGGCATGTATTAACAATGGTTGCGGTGTTTTGGGGGCAGGTGGGGTCACGCAATCACTGTTTGCAACTTTCCCAGCTGGCTTCTGACAAACAAAGTCAATGGGGGAAGCCAGATTCAGAGTCAGATATCAGATTCGCTTAATGACCATGTGATTCACTCAACAACCAGCGTTTCGCTTAATAACCATGGCAAAACAGGTCATAAAATCGGGCATGACCGATTTAACAACAGCCTTGCTTAGCAAGGGAAATTCTGGTCCAAATTCTTCTTGTAAGTCAAGGACCACCTGTACCTTGGTCTTTAATAATTGATTTTCATATCTATACTGAAGGGAAAAGAAAATCAGACGAAGGGAAAGGAATTCAGACCCGGGTCGATAAGAGTTGTCCTGAACCAGCCAGGCAGCCTCGTCTCCAAAAAGAACTCCCCCGAGCACTGCCCGCTGAACTTTTATTCACCTCCATCATTACAAAAAACTACATCAGTCTCATACAAAATAGGATACATAGAAATAATTGGATTACTCAGGTGCCTATGAGATCACACAAAAACAAGGTACCATAAGATGTATGTGAAGGCTTTATCATAGCGTTTCCCAAACCTCCCACATGCTAGTCTCCCTGCCAGCCAGGAGAGTGTGCTCTCACTGAAGCTAACAGAGGGGCCCGCTAGGAGGGAACGGAAAGGCTGAAGGGTGAGAAACCAAATTCTTGAGAGACCAAATTCTGGCCGTTCCCACATATACAGGTAGTCCTCGACTTACAACAGTTCATTTAGTAACTGAAGTTACAATGGCATGGGAAAAAGTGACTTATGACCATGTTTCTCCCTTACGACCATTGCAGATGGCCTTGATGAAGAAAGGAAAGAGCACGTTGAAATATGGGCACAACGAGTTGCCTTTTGGATAAAATGAAAGTAATATATATATATATTTGGTCAGAGTTATACTGAAAATAAAGGTTCAAAATAGTTATACCATTTCTGCCGTATTCAGAAATATATTTTGAAAATGTATTTAGCCGCTTTTCTTTTCCTTCTCGCTTTGTGTTTCAGCCTCAGCACAATGGTATTTCTCCACGCATGTTCAAAGCTTTTGTAAGCAAAGGGCACCCCGAATTTTCCTCCGTTCGGCAACAGGATGCACTAGAATTTTTTTTGCACCTTATCAACCTGATAGAGGTGAGCAAAGGTTAATGTCTTTTTTCACATGAACAAGCTAGCAAAAAGATAATACCAGCCAATCTTGCACAAACATTTAGAAGTTTTATTTATAGATAAATGTGGTACCAACTATCAGGTTTCTGGTTAAGGCGATCTATGAATTTCAATTCTTGTAGAAGCCCATGTAGGATCCAACTAAAAGAAATTTCAAGGACTTGGTACTGGTAGATATCTTAGTACTGGTAGATATTAGGAAGACTAATTCTCTCTCTCCCTCTCTCTCTCTCTCTCTCTCTCTCTCTCTCTCTCTCTCTCTCTCTCTTTGTCTCTCTGTCTCTGTCTCTGTCTGTCTGTCTGTCTGTCTGTCTGTCTGTCTGTCTCTCTCTCTCTCTCTCTCTGTGTGTGTGTGTGTGTGTGTGTGTGTGTGTGTATGTATTGGGTTTTGTGTATAGTTCTGTTGACTATTTTTTTCAAATAGTAGATATTAGGGTATTTTGTAACAGGAGCAATTTATTTTCCTTAATGTTCTTCCTGTGAAGAACGTGCTTTCCCTCCTCAACACAACCATTATTTCTTCTATCATGAGCTGAGCTAAGCTTCAGTCTGAACATCAAGTTGTTAACAGGAGTTTCCTCATGTTAGGAATGGACATTGGGAAATTCTGCAGCACATAGAGGAAATCAGTAAACGCTTGAGGGAGAAAACGGTAAAGATCTCTTTGAATTCTAGAATTCTTGAAAGGAAGATTTAGTTCAGCGAAGGAATTCATTTTTCGACCTTCAGAAATAGAATCAGGCAGACTGTGAGGTCTGAGTTTGGTAGTAAACAATATCCTAATCAAGGAACTACCAACTCAGATAAAGAATCCAACAGTAAATAAGAGCCTAATCAAAGAACCACCAAGAACTACTACCAACATTTATTTGTATATAAACAGAGCAAACCACACTTTCTCTTAATACTGATTATGTTACCTAGTTGGGTCTTAAAACGTCTGCAAGAAAACAACAAGGACCGCCTAGCTACAAATATCCGTTTCTATTGGTACCAAATAGACCAGAGGTGTCAAAGTGCCGGCCCATGGGCCGGATGCATCATAGCGAAACCACACCCACCCCATTGCCGGCAATGGCAAAAAAAGTCACGATACGTCGCGACATGTCACGTGACAGTGCAAGTTTGACACCCCTGAAATAGACTGTCTTGTATGCCTTTTCTGAATGACTTGTTTCCTCTCTGTGGTCTCATTTCTTTTCACCTGCTTTTTTGAAATGAGCTTTGCCAATTCTTCACTTGATAAGAGTAATTATTAAATTATTTTTTTAAAAAAAATCACAGCTGATACTAATGATAATGCAATTGTGTTGGACTTCAGCTCCCAGAATCTTTCAGTATGTGTGTGTGTGTGTGTGTGTGTGTGTGTGTGTATGTTAAGTGTTAAGTATTTTAGAATACCTTGCTAGGCCCCAAACACAGGGCAAATTAAAAAGGGAGGGCACCATGTTCGGTAGGCAATTTTGGGATATAAAGAAATCCTACGCTATATTTCAAATTGTGATATGTTCTGATATTCAATCTCTTGGGGTGGTTTGCAACCCAAATTCTCCAATGCCCTTATTTCATACTGGTATATGATCAGGTTTATTACAAAATTCAGACAACCATAAAGAGGTGACTCCTCGGATGCCTTTTATTGATAAATGATCCACAAACATAGGATATACTCCAGCTGATATTAAACATTTCCAACCTTTATTGGTTTCACTTGGAGTTCCTTGCTGAAATCAATAAGCTTTCAAGTTATTAAACTTTTATTGGTTTTCATACAAAATAATTTTTGAAAAATTGAGCGGCATACATTTGAGACAGAGGGAACTTCTGTACTGTTAAATGCTGACTGATATCCTTGAAGCTTTTTTCCCTCAGTGGAGAATATAAAGCTAAGTTTTACTTCCCTGGTCCTTTGTGTGTTGTTGTTTTTCTATGCACAAATCCTTAATCTAGTATCTCCAGAGGTAAATGTATCTATTTCTAGAACCATTAAAGTGCAATTTGACAAGGTATTACAGCTTTCCACAGCTTGACATCCCTTGAGATGTCTCAAACAACAAATTAAATATCCTCAGCTAGGATTTTGAGAGTTCTGGGTTGTAGAAATTGTGGGACGTTCATTACTTGCCTTAATTCTGATTTACTAAGACTTGCGATGGTGGTGTGGGAATTGTTTGTGTTTTGCAATCTCTCCCCAAGCCGATATATTACTTTTCTTGAAACTCTAGTTGTAAAAAAAACCTACGTGGGTGACCTGGGATAATCAACAATAGTTTTCCTGAAGGACTTGGGGTAGTCAACAACTATTGTGTTGCCATTATTGATTGATTGATTGATTGATTGATTGATTGATTTAAAGCGTAGATGTAGCCATCCATTTCATAACCAACTCTGGGCAACTCCCAATCAAAATGGTGGCTTTCGTGTCACCGTTTTCTTTTCAGAGAAACCGGATTGGCTCAGAAAACCCCAGCGATGTCTTCCGTTTCTTGGTTGAAGAACGGACGCAGTGCTGCCAGACCAGAAAAGTACGGTACACGGAGAGGGTGGAGTATCTCATGCAATTGCCTGTAGCAATGGAAGCGGCAACAAACAAAGGTAAAAGTGGAAGAGCCTCACGTGTACGAATTGTCTCTCATTCAGATATCATTCAGGGATGCCTACCTTGGAAGTCCAAGCTCAGTCGCCCGAGTGCCTTGCGTTATGAACAATCTGCTCTAGACCCAGCAGTGAAGTCAGGAAATTTGGCCAAACTCCACGCCATCCACCCTTAGATGCAAAATGTTGTCGGGTGGAGTCATTTCTCATGTTCATTTGCCATCAACCGAGTCCACGCATGACTCCCAATAGATGTATGGCGTTTATTCAGTGTCCCTTGTTCTTCTGCTTAGATGAATTGATTGCTTATGAATTGAAGAGAAGAGAAGCAGAAAGAGCAAGGAGGCCCCCACCAGAGGTGGTCCGGGCACGGATCCCTTTCAGTGCTTGTCTCCAGGCCTTTTCTGAACCAGAAAATGTAGAAGACTTCTGGAGCAGTGCCCTTCAAGCCAAGTCTGCTGGTGTTAAGTAAGTATGGGTCAGGCACAAGAGATCAGGTCCGCACGTGAGGTTCCAATGAAACCGATTTATTGCTAATCATCCCTAGGCACAGGAACATTGTCAACTAGCGGACAATCGATATCAGAGTTAGATAATCAGCGGGATTGCCGGGGAGGTTGGACTTACCTCGCTTGTGCCTAGGTAGGGATTCTAGGCTGATCCCTCTTTTGACTCTGCCATTCCTGCTCCTATAGCACCCACATTTGTTTGAACATGGGTAAGCATACCCATCATGTCAGACATGATGGAATAGACAGGTTGCATTTGTCAGTCCCATTATGCTGATAAGGATTTTCAGGTGCAGCCTTGAGAATTGTCTAGGAAGTGAAACAAACAGTATTTGAGGTAAAGAAATGGGGCTACATGTGAGATTGCTTTACGGAATTGGCTTGATTGAGTATGCTCCCCTCACCACCCCAAGCTGTAGATTGCCTGTGCCCTTGCTGGCATTTTGTACGCAGATCAAAGCAATGTTATTCGAGTGGGCATTCAGCCCTGTGATTAGTGTTATGGTCATCCATGCTTTTATTTGTTTATTTAATACATTTAATCAGTGGATTAGCTAACTCATTCGCATACACAACTCTGGTATTCTTGTCTTTTTAAATATATTACAGTAGTCCTTGATATATGATCATAACTGAGCCTGGAATTACAGATATAAGTTGTGCTGGTCATTAAGCAGGTCATCGAATGAGTGTGTCCAACTTTACAACCTTGCGGTGGTCATTAAGTTAAACCAATTTTTTTTGCAATGGGTGTTTTTGCTGGAAACCAGAAGTAAAGCACTAATTTCCAGGAAGAAAAAAAAAACCCCAAACTTAAATTGCAGTTGGTAACCATGGGACACTGCAAACAGCTGTAAAAGTGGGCTGGTTGCCAGCACCCAAATTACGATCATGTGACTGCTAGGTAGGGCGATCATTGGAACTTTAAATCTGGTTCATAAGCAGCCTTGGGGGAGGTCTGTCATAATTTTGACCGGTCCTAAATTGAGGATTACCTGTATTTTCACTTGGTATAGTTGGTTGTTAATTCAGTCATTCAAGATCTACTATGGGATGGGACAGATGAGATACGCATATGAAGAATTTTTTCTGGATCCATATCAAAGACATACTGAGTTTCACATTGGCCAACTAGTTGCAATTACATGGATATTTATTTATTTATAGGTACATGCAATTTCTATTTGTATGCTGCTTACTTCCTGGGTGCTTAAAAAACATAACTAAACTGGTATTCAGAAATGTGCTGATTCTGATCTTTGGAGATGACATGGATAGTTATGGAGAGCTTCCATGAACTTGGCTTATCCTTTTTTTTAAAGCCATGAAATCTTAAATTTGTGAAAAATTATTGCCTTTTATGGATCCCGATTCTCCTTCATGATTCTAGAGCTTGGAGGAAGTTCCTTCCTTCTCTGCAATATTCTTTATATGTTTATTACACCCCTTTTTCCCCCTAAGTTTTTAAAAGCTTCAAGGATAACCATCTCATAAGAAGTTGCTTCAGCCTCCTCAGTTATCCAAGATATACTTCCCATTAGATTATTTATAAGTAAAAAACATTGCCCTTGGGGAATAACCTTCCATTATCCTTCCCCCCCCCCCTACTGTTTGTGTCTTCTGAGATAGCAAATCCATAAATAATTCCATTTACTTACAAAAGTCTGCCAGGACCCTTATACATTATATATTTATTAAATCTGATAGCACCCTGACACTTTGTTACTTTGGCTTAGCCATCTGGTTAAAAAAAATAAGATAAGGGTTACTCTTACCAGATGGTGGAGAAGCATTGGGAGAGGGATCTTGCTCTAGCGGTGACAGTTTGGAGTGGCAATTCAATTAATAAATGCTAAGTGAAATCCCAGCTGTGTTTATAATCTGACTTCGGCTTTCCTTTGCTTTACAGACCTGCCACGATTGCAATGGGAGGACTGGCCATAAAGTTACTTCTTTTTTTTTTTAATCACTGTTGTAATTGCAAGTGGTTGCTAAATGAGGCAGTTGCTAAATGAGAACTACCCCGTATTTCATTGTTTTCCAGACGTATCTGGCTGGCTGTTGTAGAAAAGAGTAGGAATGGGGCAGGCTCATGTGTATGATCCATTAAGAGCAGTTCAGCTGTTCTGTTAAAATGATGAAGGTTCTGATCTTGAGTTTTGGATCTTCTAATTTCACCTGGAATTTCTTTACACTTCCAGAACGTCTCTCTTTGCTTCCTTTCCTGAATACCTGGTGGTTCAGATAAAGAAATTTACTTTTGGTCTCGACTGGATCCCTAAGAAGCTTGGTGTGTATTTTGACTGCTGTCTTCCGTATTGAATTGCCTTGTATTCATTTCTAAGGTTTATCTACTCCAAAGCTGCTTAAGGGCAAAGTTTCTTTTATCCTCCAGAGAATAGCCAAGAAACTCGATCGTTGAGTTTCTCAATCATCCAGGTGACGGTTGTCGCAAAGGTGCTTTTTCCAAAAGGTAACTGGTTCATGGATGCTTCGTGGATGAGAACATTTTCAAAGAAAAATCAAGAAAGTCCAGTTGTCTTTTGGAAAAAGCTCCTTTGGGACAGCCAAGGAATTTCCTCTTTTCTTTGTTGTGTTAATACTGGAAAATGGTTTTTTAAAAAAAACAAAAAACCAACAACTCAGTTTGGTGATGACCTGGGAATATTACAAGTCCAAGGCACTTTAAAAATAATTGAATTGTTAATTTTCCCACCCCAAAGAATCAAATGACTATTTTCTAGAGAAATAGATTCTGACTGCCACATTTCAACATATTCTGATTCATATTCTTGTTTTTATTTTTTATTTTAATTCCATTTATATCCCGCCCTTCTCCGAAGACTCAGGGCGGCTTACAAGCTTAGCAGTAGCCTTCATGCTATGTATATGCCTGCTTATTAGGGCTTTCACACACACCCCAAGCGGCATTATTACAAAGTCAGCTTAATTGCCCCCAACAATCTGGGTCCTCATTTTACCTACCTCGGAAGGATGGAAGGCTGAGTCAACCTTGAGCCTGGTGGGATGCAATATGAGGAACTTTGTGAAACTTAGAATATAGAATAATAGGATTGGAAGGGAAGGGAACTTGGAGGTCTTCTAGTCCAACACTCTGTCCACGGCAGGAGATCCTACACCACTCTGAATTTTATTTGGGTTTGATGGGATGGATACACACGATCATAGAAAGAATTAACAGAATAACAGAGTTAGAAGGGGCCTCGTGGGTCCTCCATTCCACCCAGTTTTCCAAACAAGAGTCCCTGTACTTACCCTTGTATCTATTAGCTTACCCTTTACTTTTGTTTTGTTGTATTTACTTATCCTTGTCTGCGTTAGCTCAACTTTGATTGTGATGGTTGAATGGAAAGGATATGACAGAGCCCACGGGATGGCTATGGTGACCGTTATTTACCTAGCTGCCAATATCCTATTTATAGAGATACGATTGCTATTTCATGATTTCAAATGCTGTTTCCCAGCCAAAGTTATGAGGTTGATGTGGGAGGTCATATAAATAGAAATAAATAAGTAAGAGGGCCCTAAACTAATTTGTTTATGGCATTACAGAAGCTTGAGTTAAGTGGTGGTGGGCCTTTTTTTTTGTAGTGTCCCCATGCACTGGAATATGCTTTTCCCAAAGCTAAGCAGAATACCTTTCTTCCTTGCATTATGCACCTTTATTTCGCCATGACTTTGGCCCAAGTTAATTCTTTCTGGATAGGTTTGTAGCATTTCGGTAGCTGCCACCTCACGCTTGCCTTTCAAAACCATTCAGTATCGACTGCCCTGAACTCTGGGGGGTGGAGTGGAGGGCTGGATGGGAGGATGGATACTTCCAGGGAAACCATCTCTCCAAGATCTGCTTCAAGGAACGGAAAGCAGATGCATACCAAACCTATGCCTGAAGTGACCATTCTAAAAACATATTGTTTGAACTTGATTGGACATGGGTGCCCAGGGATGGGAGGCAACTAAGGGAGGGAGAAGTTAGACTTGGGGATGCACAGTTTTCAGTTCTGGCTGTCAAACCTTGAAATGCTCTGAACACGGCCATGTTTCTTTCCTTTTTGGTTGCCACAACAGCAATGGGAGGAGGGAGATGCATTCTTTTAGTTAGTCAAAACAAGAACTTTCTTGTGGGAACCAAGGTTAAGCAGTCTAAATGTTTGGCGGGCTGGAGCTACCATTAGGAAGCCCTCCAAAGGTGTTAATTGGGGATTGTGATTTATGACACATTACTGGGTGGGGAGTTCAACTCTTTTTGGGGTGGGGGTGGGGTGGGGCAACTTTCAGCCTTGGTTTTACCTTTGTTCGGGCTGACATTATGTAATTAAAATTGTTCTTCGAGGAAAGCAATTGCCTCAGAGTTCTTATTTCTTCTGGTCTGGTCTATTGGAACCATGACACTGGCTATGCTTTAGTGTAATTCACTTGATTTTTAGTAAACTACACCTTTCTTGATAAATGGAGTTAAGGATCTTTCTTATAGTACTTAGAGGTTCAGGCTGAAGCAGGTCTGACAGTTTCATTGTTCCTGTTCTTCCTTCTTTGTTATAGACTGTCTACAGTTTCACAGTTAGGATGATTTCCAAATAATTTAATTCATTTCCCATTTGTCCTTTTTGCTTACAGATGTTTCTATAGACATGCCAGATCTACTGGACATCAGTCACCTCCGAGCAACAGGCCTTCAGCCAGGAGAGGAGGAACTTCCAGACATCTCTCCACCTGTGATCATTCCTGATGACCCCAAAGGTACTGCCTACTACCATGAGGATTCCTACCTCCACACCATTCTCCACCACAACTGTTAGTTGATATTCTTTTTGTTCCCTTGTCATTTCGCATCCTTTCCTGTTCGCATGGACCATCTTCATGGATGCCAAGCTACAACATGATCATTGGGAGTCTTGTTTGCAAGAGAAGCAGGCAGTGATGGAACCGAGACCTGGTTCTCTGGTGTAAATGGAGATCTATTGGTCATGCTTACTTTGGTGGATTTGGCATGTGCTGTGTCCATTTTAGGTTGAAGCTGTGATTGAACTGGAGCAGGCTGGAGGTCAAAAGAAAGGGAAGTCATGAACCAAAGTTGAAGAAATCTATTCAAAGAACAACAAGATAATTATCCTGCATCCTGGTGGTCAGTTAATGTGTAAAACCACAAAGAATCTAGAATTCTTTATTGGCCAAGTGTGATGGGACACGCAAGGAATTTGTCTCCAGTGCATAAGCTCTCAGTATACATACAAACAACCAAGTGACAGGTCATAGATCACAAATCATAGTTACAATCAATAATCATAAGGTACCAATAGGAGAAGATAGTGGGAAAGATGAGGAGAAGAAGAAGAAGAAGATGAGAAGCATAATAGTAATGCAGCCTCTTATAAGGGTAAATATCTTTAGGCTTAAGACAGTGCTGTGGGAATGAAGTGTTCAGCAGAGTGATGGCATGGGGGGGAAAAACTGTCTTTGTGTCTAGTTTCGGCATGCAGTGCCCTATAGCAGCGTCTTAAAGGGAAGAATTGAAACAGTTTTATGTCCAGGATGTGAGGGGACTGCATTTATTTTCTCAGCCCTCTTTCCGGTTCATCAATAGAAAGCAGAGTGATTGCAGTTGTTCTTTCTGCTGTCCTAACTATCCCTTGAAATCCGTACTTGTCCTGTTTGATTGCTGCGCCCAACCAGACAGTTAACTGAGGGACAAATGACAGACTCAGTAATTCCTGATATACTGTAGCCCAGGGGGTCTTCAAACTTGGCAACTTTAAGACTTGTGGACTTCAACTCCCAGAATTCCTCAGCCAGCCAGGGCTGGCTGAGGAATTCTGGAAGTTGAAGTCCACAAGTCTTAAAGTTGCCAAGTTTGAAGACCCCTGCGGGTAGCCTCTTGTCTGGAGGGAGGCGGGTAGCATCATGGAACCTCTAGTAGGAGGGTTTGACATAAGATAGCAGCTCCACCACTCTGAAGCAAGGAAGGTGTGTGCCATTCATGGATTGTCCGCAAACACAGTGGCTCAGGGTTGGAATTCAAACAGATACATTAAGGGGGTGTAATGCATTACTTGTAGCTCCTCAGAAGAAAAGTTTCTGCAGAAGAGGTGTGGACAGAAAAGGTGTGGACTCAAAACAAAATTAAATTCTGCCTAAAGGTCAAAGAGGTTCATTTGGGCTTCCTAGTGTATTTTTTTCCTCTCCGGCTGGTTTATTATTATTATTATTTATTATTTAAATTTATATACCGCCCTATTCCCGTAGGACTCAGGGCGGTTTACAGGGAAAATTAAAATACATAACATACAAATTAAAATCAGTTAAAACTATGATTAATTTACAGTCCCTGAAGTTAAACTAAAACCCAATTAAATTAAATTAGTTAAAACCCCTCAATCTTAGAATTCTTACCACTTCCAAAATGGAAAAGCTAATGACTTTGCTGATGGCAGGTCTGGGGGTACCAGACTGGGGTAGGACCACAAAAAACCTGGTTTTTTTAAGTTATAGGTGATGATCTAGTATTTATATCAAATGCAGAAGTGGCCAGTTTCCATTTTCCTGCCCCTCCAAAATCCTTTGGTCTCCCTTAACTTACTTCCTTGACTTTCAGATGGCATGATGAACCATTTCATGGAGCGTATGTATCCCATTACTTTTATGTTGGTTTTATTTTTGTTTGAGAAGGCTGAGCTTACTTGCTGCGACTTGCAGAAGCTTATACAGGCTGCACGAGCGCTCTTGGTTTAACTGTGCTCTTCTCCTCCATAACTTTCCACCTGTCCTGGGTCTGCGTTGAGATATCGGAAGGAATCTTAATGCACTGGAGAAAGCTGTTCCCTATCTTGGATTATTCCATGTTCTCATAGTCGATTTGAATATCGTTTTTATTAATTTTTCAACCCAAGAGATTTGCTGATTAATCCAAGGGATCAGTTTTCTGTTTGCAATTGCTAATCAACTGCTCCTTCGAAACTTAGATATGATGGCCACAGGCTCTTTCATGACTTTGTTCCTCCTAACACCAACTAATGTAAAGTAGGTAAAAGAAAGGCAAAGGAAGAAATAAAATTTGGTCTAGTGGTTAAGACACCAGCTAGAAACTAAGGGATTGTGAACTTTGCTTTAGACATGAAAGCTGGCTAGGTAACTTTGGACCAGCCATTCTCACCGAGTCCAACTCACCTCACAGGGTTGTTGTTGTGAGGAAAATAGGAGAAGGAAGAAGTATTAGGTATGTTCGCCACCTTGGATTATTTATAAAAATGATAAAGGCGGGATATAAATAAAATATGCAAGAAAAGAAAAAAAAATGGAAGAAAAGAAGAGACTGGACAACCATTTCTCTGGAATAGTATCGGTTTTCCTGCCTGAAGAGGGCATTGGACTAGATGACCTCCAAGGTCTCTTCTAACTGTGTCATTCTCTTCTCTTCTAAGAGACTTCTGATATTCTTCATAACAGTTATAAGTACAAATATATATTTAATATTTCTAAGGTTACATCATAATATTCTTTCTATAAACCTATCTAATCATCAAAAGTATAAATCACAAGCTCATCTTTGCCTAGTGAAGTTATGGCAGACTTTTCAAAAGCTATTCAGGACCCAGTTTTGAACTTACAATGGCCATGCATATGTATGTATACACACGTGCGTGCGCAGGCGTACACACACAGTTATGTGATTGCAAACATCCCACAGTCACGTGACTACAATTTTCACCATTTTTTGTTAGCTTCTGGTCAAAATTCTGGGCTCAGATATCATCATAGGTCAAGGACTACCTGTATTAAAAGCAAGTCTGGGACATTTCCTGATTTCACAACAGAGGAATTTGGCAAAAGTTGAAGATCCACAGTTGTCATTTTTCTTTGCTGTTCAGAAAGTCTACCAGAAAATTAGCATTATTTAAACTTTTTTTTTGCTTCACTCTTTACCAAAAGAATATTATCAGAGATGCTTGCAGATCAGTAGAAAGCAAGATCTTCTGAATCAATAGTCACCGCAGCATGAAAGAGAGAAATGGGGACAGAGAGGAGGAATAATATCAATTTTGGTTCAGGCATCCACATCTAGCTTTACATTAATGAGAACTAGAAACTTTAAAAGTGTGAACAGAACAGAGATCGAAATTCTCTGATACTGCAGCATAATTTTGTCTTTGTGCATAACTGCAGACTCCCCTAGATGATTAATTGTATTTGTGATCCAACCGTTACTTAAACCAGCTGAAGCCTGAGAGCGTTGCTTCATTTTATCATTTATGCTTGCACTGGCTGATGGTTTCAGTTCAGGAGCTCCATCAATATGTGTGACCTTTAAAATGCAGAATTAAAAAAAAAACCTGGGGTAGCTTAGCTTTGGGAACTGTTTTGCATGGAGAACAGCCAAGGCTTCAGCTGATGTTTGTAGAGCCTAATAACTTTTGTCACTTTTGCTTTGAGGCGTGATTTAGATCAGCACTCAGTGCTGACGTTGCTATTCTTCAAACAGCACAAAGACTGTTGCAAAAATTTGCAGAGCTCTTCCTTTTGGTGTTCGGTTCCTATACTGATCGTTGCAAAAACTGAAGATCTGAACCCAGCCTGCTGTTCTTTGTACAAGAGATGGAAAGGAATGGAGAACACTCTGAGCAATTTCTGTGTTCTAATTTGCACCTCCATTGGATGCTGTCTCCAGTGGTTGTGATTTTTTTTTAAACAGCGGCAAGCGAAGGCTACAACATTTGTACTAAGAAATCAATTGCAATGTTTTGCAGAGTCACAGTTTGATGCCAATTGCAGTCTTTGTGTCTTGGGTGATAAAAGCAGCCAGGATGATTGACTGGGAAAGGATGAGTTCCATTTTTCACCTGGCATGTCCTCTCTCTCAGCCCCAGATTTTGATGAATCCTCCGTGATGCAGCTAGCAGAGATGGGGTTTCCATTGGAAGCATGCCGAAAGGCCGTGTACTACACTGGCAACATGGGTGCCGAGGTGGCTTTCAACTGGATCATTGCACACATGGAAGAACCAGGTCTGGTGTCTGTGGAGATTCTCAATCATCCAGGTCATGGTTGTCCCAAAGGTGCTTTCTCCAAAAGGCAACTGGACTTTCTTGGTTTTTCTTTAAAAGTATCAGAACTGAAGAAGTTTCTTGGATGAGAAGTAAAACATTTCCAAAGAAAAAACCCCCAAGAAAGTCTTATTGCAGGGGGTTCGACTAGAAGACCTCCAAGGTCCCTTCCAACTCTGTTATTCTGTTGTATTCTAGTGCCAAAACTGCACATATCTTCTATTTGTAAAAATATCCTGAGGATACATCATGAAAGTACAGGTTGAGCAATTGCTATATATTTTACTACAGGTTATTTTATTGTTAAGAACAATAATTTTATTTACATGTAACACTTCTTTCCAAAATAAGTCCTCCATTCTTGCATGCTACGTGAAAATCTTCAAAGACTGTATTGATTCTATTCTATATTCTACTCTACTCTACTCTATTCCTACTCTACTCTACTCTACTCTACTCTACTCTACTCTACTCTACTCTACTCTACTCTACTCTACTCTACTCTACTCTACTCGAGTCTAATTCTATGAAGTATTTTTGGGACAACCAGGTCTGCTATTTGGATTTTTTACTTTATTTTGTGCAATTGTAAACAAATATATTTGTGCTTCTCGGGAAGAAGTGCATTTCTACTAAGTTAGAAACAAAACTTGATTCCTTTACAACAGGAGTCCCCAACCCCTGGGTCACGGCCTGGTACCAGGCTGTGGCCCTTTCAGAGCCATGAGTAAGTGCGCACGGCTCCATTTGTGCGTGTGGTGGGCGAATGTGCTTGTGCAGGAGGTTTGTGTGAGCAGCGTGCATGCGCACCCACTGCTTATGTAAATGGAGCTGTGCATGTGCCCATTGCTTTCACAAAACCATTCCCTCTGTGGGCCCCCCCCCGCCCCCCGTGGTCCACCAAGCCGGAAAGAGTCTCCTGTTTTGCACTGTTACAAACAAAGGTCCTTTAGAAAAACCATCCAGTAGATTAGGCCAAAGATCTTGACACAAACCTTCCTGAAAAGAGTAGCAACTATGAATGGGAAAGGCCACGGATATATACGTACATACAAACAAACGAACGAATGAATGAATGAATATCCCAAAGGTGGTTTTTCAAGAGGCAACTGAACTTTCTTTGTTTTTCCTTGAAGATGTTCTGCATCTTCAGTTTCTTCAATTTCCAAGAAGCTTCTTCAGTTTCTTCAGTTCAGAACCGAAGAAGCTTCTTGGATGAGAAGCAAAATGTCTTCAAGGAAAAACAAAGAAAGTCCAGTTGTCTATTGAAAAAGCATCTTTGGGACAACCATGACCTGGATGACTGAAAACCCCCACAGAGATGAATTAAAGAATGCCTTCCATTTTATTCCAGATTTTGCAGAGCCTTTACCCATCCCTGGCTATGGGGGAACGGCCTTTCCCCGAACGGGAGGATCAGGAGGTCTTCCTGGGTTGGATAATCAGCCTCCAGAAGAGATGGTAGCCATAATTTCCTCTATGGGATTTCAGCGGAATGTAGCTCTTCAGGCACTACGGGCAGCAGTGAGTTTTCTTGAAAATTATTTGGGATTTATTGGTAGCCCAAAAACATTTCGATGAAATCTCATCCGTCATCCTCAGGCTGGTGACCTCAGCTTCCTTCTCCCAGAAGAACGAAGCTGAAGTCACCAGCCTGAGGATGACGGATGAGATTTCGTCGAAATGTTGCTCTGATACCTCCAATTCTACGTGGGAAAAAACCCGAATGACCAAAGATCTACATACAAACACCCGCGAAAACCTCAGAAAACAAACAAATACACACACACACAAACACACACTTTTGTTTCTACTTAGGATTTGGAAGTCAATGCCCTTTTTTTCCCTTTTCCCCCTTTTCCCTACACTTTTCTCATTTCTTTTCTCACGCCTATTTTTCCTACTATTTTCTTTTTTGGTTTTGTATTTTTTTTAAATCCCATTTATATCCCGCCCTTCTCCGAAGACTCAGGGTGGCTTACAATCTAAGAAGCACAAATCAATGTGCTTAGCAATAGCCTTCATTCTATGTATATGCCTGCTTATTAGGGCTTTTGCCCCCCCCCAAGCGGCATTATTACAAAGTCAGCTTATTGCCCCCAACAATCTGGGTCCTCATTTTACCTACCTCGGAAGGATGGAAGGCCGAGTCAGCCTTGAGCCTGGTGGGACTCGAACCTGCACTAATTGCAGGCAGCTGGTGTTACTTAAGGAGGCATTAGCCCACTGCTCCACCAAGGCTCTTTTATATTATAAACTAATTAAAAAAAACCCTTTAATCAAGAAGCGGTAAATTCGTTAAAGGAAGAGTACGAGTTAGATTTATTTAATCATCATTAAATTGATGATGGCCCTCTTGGAAGAGAGCAGACGAAAGTATAGGTAGTCCTCAATTTACAACCACTTGCCAAGTGAGTGTTCGAAGTTACAACAACATTGAATCAAGTGACTTATGATTGTTTTTCACACTAATGACCGCTGCAGCATCCCCATGGTCACCTGATCAAAATTTGGATGCTTGGCAACTGGTTCATCTTTATGATGGTTTCAGTGTCCTGGGGTCACATGGTTAATTTTTGTGACTGTCTGACAAGCAAAGTCAATGGGGAAGCCAAATACATTTAACAACGATGTTACTGACTTAGCCATTGCAGTGGTTCACTTAACAGCTGTGGCAGAAAGTTTGTAAAAAGGGGCAAACTTCGCTTAACAAATGTCTTGCTTGGCAACATAAATGTTGAGCTTGATGGTGGTCGAGGAGTACATGTATTGTTTAAGCAGTATATTTTGCTGGACTCTCCTTGAGAATTAGGGAACTGCTATAGCAAGACTATCTAAGAGTCACACTGAGAATGCAGGTTATTAAGTAAGACAGACAAGTATTATTGCACCTCTAGATAAAGCCCTCCAGATTTAAACAGCCCTAGGGCATGCTGGGGGTTGTAGTTCAACAGCATCTGTAGTCTAGTCGTGCTCATTTGTTCTGTTTCGCTTATGTTCTAGTTGTTTTACAGTGCTTGAAATTATAAAAAAATCACTGAAATCCTCATAGCTTATATTGACAAGATGTTAGTGGAATAGAGAGCCTAAAGGGTAAAGCAACTAATGCTAGCTTTAAAAAATGCTACAAATTTTTTGTTGCTTTAACGCAAATCATCGAAGTATATACTTGCATGCACAGCTACTCTTCTGGGATGTATCAGACATGGGAAGGCAATTTATTTATTTATTTTTATTTATTTATTTAAATTTATATACCGCCCTATTCCCGTAGGACTCAGGGCGGTTTACAGGGGAAATTAAAAATTAAAATACATCACATACAATTAAAAACGATTAAAACTAAGATTAAATTAATCCCTGAACTTAACTAAAACCCCATTAATTAAATAATTAAAACCCCTCAGTCTGGCAATGACAGTAGATGCTACTTACTATATAAGGAATAGAATAGAATAGAATAGAATAGAATAGAATAGAATAGAATAGAATAGAATAGAATATGGAATGGAATAGAATAGAATAGAATAGAATAGAATAGAATAGAATAGAATAGAATAGAATAGAATAGAATAGAATAGAATAGAATAGAATAGAATAGAATAGAATAGAATAGAGCTGGAAGGGACCTTGGAGGTCTTCTAGTCCAGCCCCCTGAGAAGAATAGTAGAGTTTTTCCTAACCAGGGTCTTTTCTGCTACCACGCTTACCTCCATTATACAAGTTGCAATCCCTCCATAAAATGGTATACAAGTAATCCTGAATTAATGAGCATAACCAAGCATAAAATTATGGTCAAAATCATGCCAGTGGGTCATCATATGACTGACCTGATTTTTTTGCAGTGATCGTTAAACAGATGCCATGGTCATTAAGTGAACCCACTGCCTGAAATGGGCCTTTACCTTGGGTTGTTTTTTTTCTTTTCTGAACACCAAAAGTAAACACTGGTTTCTGTCAACAAATACTGTAAATCATAATCGTGGCCACAGAAGGCTGCACATAGCTGTAAATATGGGCCATTTACTGAGCCCCCAAAATGCAATCCTATGACCACAGGGGTGGGGCAGCCATTGGAACTTAAAATCCAGGTAATAAGTACCTTTTTTGGGGTGGGTGGGTGTCTGTCGTAACCTTGAACATTCATTAAGTCACTGGTCACGATGACTCAAGGATTACCTGTATGTATATTTGTCTATTCTTGGAAATCAACAGCAGCTCATTAAGTGAAAATGCTATCACAGCGATGACAAGATATTGATAGCTCTTTGTCTATTGCAAATGCAAATATTAAATATTAAATTATTTCATTATTCCACGCTATTTTGTCTGGAAGAATAACAACCTGGAGCATGCATTGGAGTGGATCTTTAGTCACCCTGAACCAGAGGAAGAAACTGAAGTAGCTTCTGAGGTCATGACTATAGAAAACCATGTGAATGCTAACATCCTTGCAGAATCTGATCAGGAAGGACCCCGGATTAAAGATGGACCAGGAAGTAAGTTTCTCCCGGCTACGTTACATACGTTAATCTGCCTGACTTATTCATTTTCCCCTTCCCAAATCCATAAGTGGGTTATACTTATGAATTGTTTCTCTATCCATGTCAGATGCATCAGTTGGAATAGCTATAAAACAAGCAGCGGTGGGTAAGCTGCCCAGAGTCACTGCATCAGTCAGATGGGCAGCATAGACATTAAATAAATAAATAAGTAAGTAAGTAGGTAGGTAGGTAGGTAGGTAAGTAAGTAACACAGGTTAGTTTTAACCAGTAGTTATCTCTGTGTATAATCTATTGGGACTGCATAAAAGCTGAATAAATATGCAGGAAAGAAAACAGCAGTTTCAGGATCCCTGCACAGAATTTTTTTTTTACTCAGATAAAGGCATTTTTTTTCTTTTTTAGATTAAAGGTAAAGGTAAAGGTTCCCCCGCACATGCGTGCTAGTCATTTCCGACTCTAGGGGCCGGTGCTCATCTCCGTTTCAAAGCCGAAGAACCAGCGCTTGTCCGAGGACGTCTCCGTGGTCATGTGGCCGGCATGACTAGACACCAAAGGCGCACGGAATGCTGTTATCTTCCCACCTAGTGGTCCCTATTTTTCTACTTGCGTTTTTTACGTGCTTTCGAACTGCTAGGTTGGCAGAAGCTGGGACGAGTAACAGGCGCTCACTCTGCTACGTGGCACTCGGGATTCGACCCGCCAAACTGCCGACCTTCTGATCGACAGGCTCAGCGTCCTAACCCACTGAGCCACCGCGTCCCCTTTTTTAGATTAGGTTAGGACAATATGCTTTTGGACTTCTCACTTGTTTTAATACGCCAGTGATTGCAATGTTACATACCCGTGAACCTATCGTATGCATATTACATGCATAATAATAACTAAAGAACAGGGTGGATTTCTGCTTTCTGTTAAATATTTTCTTGATGTAGGGGGAGGTAGGGGGGGAGGGAGAAGGGAGGGGGAAGGGGGATTTTTAAGGGGAAAATTGTATGTTAAAACTTTTTAATAAAAAAAAAATATTTTCTTGATGTCAAATTCCATTGTTGCTGTGTTAAACAATCCTTTAGATGATGCTAGTTCAGTCTTTGGCATCACTGAATGATCTCAGCTTTTCCTCAATACTTCTCAGCCAGCAAAAATTGTTAAAATAAGCTGACATGGACCACTGGTCTGAAACAATATAAAAATAGCTATCATAAAAGGCCTCTACTGAAGGATGCATGTATGAGTTTTGGCAGGGGTTTTTACGACCTTCTCCTCATGCTTCAATTTGTTTGCAGCATTCCCTGCTTTTTTAACCTTTATTTTTTAATCATTATTTTTTTAACCATCATAACTCTTGCAGGAAAAATAAACCACAGGATGGAGCTTTTAGGCAGAAGTTAAAATTTGTTGAGCAACAGTGAGTGCAGCAGCACAATCAAAAATAGCCTGAGAATACCAAAAAATGCTTGATCCGCCTAATTATGGAACTTTTAAGGGACATAAATGTCTGAAATATTAAAAAAAATATTCTGAGATATATTGCGGGCAGTCCAGGGAAGTTTGAATATTGCTGAGGGCTTCTATGCTATGTCATCTTTTATAGGAAATAGCATTAAAGTAGATTTGATTCACGACAACCACACAGACAATATATTTGCAGAATTTATATATGCTGAGGAGCTACAGTGCAATACTTAGTGATCTATAGAGGCACGTGGGCTTGGAATTTTCAAAAATGTCCATTTTACTCCTGAAATTATTTTTTTAAGAAAGGGCATCAATAAGAATATCAAAGAGTTAGTTGATTAAGGAATTGTTATAGGAATGTGGGCAAGATTTCTGGACCGTCTTCATCATGACTTTGCTCATTATACTCTTGGTATTTTCTTGGGCAGGATATGAACTCTTTGGCTTCATCAGTCACATGGGAACATCCACCATGAGCGGCCATTATGTTTGTCATCTTAAAAAGGAAGGAAGGTAATGTAGTGTGACATTACTGATTGTGTTACTAATGTTACGCAATGCCCCAAAGTTGGACAGACGTTTTGAGATTGGCACTTCTTTGGAAACCCAAAGCGCTTTTTCAAAATGCAGCTGGACTTGTTTTTTTCTTGAAGACGTTTGGAGGATGGAAGGATTTATAAATTCCCCTTTAAGTGGCCTCGGTGACTCTCAGAAGGCATGCTAATGAGCAGATGACTGTAAGCAATATCAATCCTTTCATCCTCCACCATTTAGTCTGAGCTGATGAAGCTTCTTAGATGAGACGTGCAACTTCTTCTTCCTCAAGGAAAGAACAGTCCATCTGCCTTTTGGAAAAGCATTTTTGGGACAACCATGACCTGGATGACTGAGAATCTCTATAGACATCTATGGAAACCATATCAGAAAATTCCATTTCTTGAATGAATGAATGAATGAATGAATGAATGAATGCTGGCTCCCATGTTAGCAGTGGTTTTGATTAAGTAGATTAAGACCCAAACACAGATTTTTTTAAATGTCGGAAGCAGTCAGACTGCTGCTTGTTCTAAAACATATAGGGAACGGTTGCTGGAATTGGGTATGTGTAGTTTAATGAAGAGAAGGGTGAGGGGTGACATGATAGCAGTGTTCCAATATCTCAGGGGCTGCCACAAAGAAGAGGGAGCCAAGCTATTCTCCAAGGCACCTGAAAGCAGGACAAGAAGCAACGGATGGAAACTAGTCAAGGAGAGAAGCAACCTAGAACTAAGGAGAAACTTCCTGACTGTTAGAACAATTAACCAGTGGAACAACCTGCCTCCAGAAGTGGTGAATGCTCCAACACTGGAAGTTTTTAAGAAGAGACTGGCCAGCCATTTGTCTGAAATGGTATAGGGTTTCCTGCCTGAGCAGGGGGTTGGACTAGATGACCTCCAAGGTCCCTTCCAACTTATTATTATTATTATCCTAATTCTCCAGATAAGAAAAATCAACATATGCTCTTAATCAAGTAAGATGTTGGTGATGGTGGTAGTGGGGCCAGCTGTAGGTGTTCCATATCCAGCTGTAGGTGTTCCGTATCCATTTAATTTAATTTCATGATGTTCACTGCATTTCCTTCTTTCTCCTTTTCAGGTGGGTTATCTACAACGACCTTAAAGTTTGTGCCTCGGAGCAGCCACCCATAGAGTTAGGTTATATTTACTTCTATCACAGGATACCAAGTTAGACCTCACTATGTTCTCTGGCCTTAAGAAGCCATAAGCCTTTTTATTCTGCCAAAAATGTGTTTCAAATAAGCAAAGCAAAAAAAAAAGAGAAAAGCAAGAAGGAAAATATTTGGTCCTATTTATAGCTTGAATCAGGATAATTCAATTGATGCCTTCTTAAAACCTTGTAGAGGAGAGCTTTCTGTTAAATGATGGTGCATTGTAGGATTTTAAAGTTTGTCTACATTTTGTGGAGACCTTAAGACTGTTCTGACCACTAGCAGAGGTTGCAGCAAACATCCAGAGAACACAAAACTGTTCCCACGCTGAGAAGAAGTTCCCATCTTACTTTTAACCCTTGAGGACTGGGGGTAGCGAAGCGGTTGCTTTGAACTAGGAATTCATCACTATTCTGGATGGATTCTGTTTGCTAGCATGAAAAGTTGCTTATCTGGAGCCCTGAATTTCCAATTAAAAAGACGAAAGAAGAAAAAAAAGATGTAAGACCCCAGAATATTTTGCAGACTTCAGAGCTTGAAATTAAACCTAATTATTGGAGCCAAGGTGACTTATATTGTGTCCCAATACAGTCTGAATGGTGGGTTTTTTTTCATTTGGGATTTGCTCACATGTGATGATTTATTTTATTTTATTATTTTATTTCTGCACCGGATGATTGATGGTCCTAAAGTTCCCCATCTAAGAAAGTGCCCATTTCATTCCCTGCAATGAATCAGTGTACGCACGTATGCGTTTATCTGGCTGTATAACGGTGTCCCTTCCACCAGCCTGCGCAAGTGTTTATGGGGGCCTGTGGATTGACAAACGTCAGTTTGGCTATTTTTCCTCCTCTGCTATGAATTGCAAATAAAGTTTGAAACATGCATCATAGAAATGCATGGGAAATGGCTCTCAATATTATCTTGTGATGGGGATATAGGTAGTCCTCACTGAGCGACCTCACTGGGACCAACAGCTTGGTTGTTAAGCAAAGCAGTCTCTACGTGAGGAGGGTCTAGGACAGGGGTTGTCAAACTTGGCCCTTTTATGACTTGTGGACTTCAACTCCCAGAATTCCTCAGCCAGGCACGCTGGTAGCTCTGGTTATTTATAGAGAAGTTTAATGAAGCCATCCTCAGCAATGACACATGAGGAGAAACAGATTTGTGACAAAGCACACCTGTGCTTCCCAAACTTTTTCTTTCATTACCCAAACCACTTATCAGACAGTCCTTTTTACCCAATGTAGGTCAAACTTTTAAAATCAATTTAAATGTTCCTGTTGTGATCCGGTAATAGATTGTTACTCAAAGAAAAACCACTTTTATCCAAGTCTGGGTTATTTATCCGGGCCTAGGAAGCATCCAAGTATACTGTCTTGATTTCTGGCAAAGGTCTTTTAATAATTTCAGTCTTGAGTGGAAATTATTGCTCAGTAAAAGTGCTGACAGATTGATTTTTCTTCTTTTTCATTTTAAATACAAATCATGCTGACTCGCCAGTAGTTTGCAATGAAGTCAGTCTTCCACCTCTATTTTTTATTTTAAATCTCTCTTCCTGAACATTTTAATAGTATTTCCAGAGGTTTTAATCTGGATTTTGATTGTGTTCCTAAATCATGGGCCTGAGAAGCTTTATCATTTCTTTTCCTCTGCTGAAACATTTGATCATTGAGGAATTTGCAATGGCATGTAAAATCATTTCTAATAATTGAAAGAAGAAACTCAATTGCCAGAGCAAGTAACTTGGATTAAAACAATGGGAGACTTGGAAGCTATTATAATGGATGCATGTATGGACAGATTTACACTGAGACACATTTATGCGTGCATCCCCTACACATATGGAAAGGCAGGAGTTATAGTTCATTATGTTTGAATTCAGAATTCTATATTCTGCAATTTAAGGGCTTGGGTCTAGAAGCCTACAAGACAATAATAATACTATTTTACTGTTATAAATAATACTGTTGTTGTTAGTTGTGAAGTCATGTCCAACCCATCGCGTCCCCATGGACAATGTTCCTCCAGGCCTTCCTGTCCTCTACCATCTTCTGGAGTCCCTTTAAGCTCACGCCTACTGCTTCAGTGACTCCATCCAACCACCTCATTCTCTGTCGTCCCTTTCTTCTCTTGCCCTCAACCTTTCCCAGCATTAGGCTCTTCTCCAGTGAGTCCTTCCTTCTCATTACTGTAGGGCATTGTTTTTCAACCTTAGCAAGTTTAAAATGTCTGGACTTCAACTCCCAGAATTCCCAGGACAGCATGCTGACCAGGAAATTCTAGGAATTGAAGCCCACACATTTTAAAATTGCCCAGATTGAGAAACCCTGCTGTAAGGAGTATCTTCTGACCTTGGTCTCCTTCCAATTCAATCTGGCCATCTCAGGCCATTTCTCTGCAGGCAACTGATCATGCTTGCTGTGGTGGTAGATTCGGGGTTCTTCAACACAAATTTGTCAGCTGACCTTCTGTATCCTTATGCCTAACTAGAGAGGTGATCAGCAAAAAATAAATAAATTCTGATTTTGATGCTTCTTCCAATCGGTCTTATTCTTTCGTTTTTTCCAAATTTACCCAGAAAGCTCATCCTTAAGAATTAGGAAAGACAGCAATTTAGCTGGGCAGTTCAAGATGTAATTCTAGAAGGGGCTGCTGATGAATAGTAGGTGCATCCAGAAGTCAATCAGAGTGTCTTAGTAGTATCTGGAACAATACTCAATAGTCAAAATGGTCTAGAACAGGGCCTTTCAACCTTTCAACCCATTGTACCACAACATCCGAGTACCACCAGTCACCTAGCAAGGTGTCAAAAACTTGATGACCAAAAAAAAACAAAAAAGGAAAAAAGTGATGAAATACAGGTAGTCCTCGACTTACAACAGTTCACTCAGTGACTGTTTGAAGTTACAATGGCACTGAAAAAAGTGCCCCCTAAGCCACAGCTGAGCAAGACACCTGCCTGCCCGCCCGGTGGCGCTCTTCCTCCTGTCTGAGGTTTCCACTGTTGTGAGCATTTCTGTTGAGGATTGGCAGCGGGGGTGGGGTGGGGTTGTATTTGGTTTTTATCCCCCCCCCCCCGTCACTTCACATGACCCTGGGACACTGTGACCGTCATAAATATGAATCAGTTGCCAAGCATCTGAATGTAAATCACAAGACCCTGGAGATGCTGCAACAATCCAGCTACTACCACTTTTCTAGGATGGTCATGTACCACCTGCCAGGTGCCAATGTACCACAGGTGGTACCCGTACCACTGGTTGAAAAGCCCTGGTCTAGAAGTCAAAGCTTAATCATTCCAAGTCAGAGCTGGTTTTCCAGTGAGCCAAAATAAGGAAACAAATGTCAGGGACAGGATCTCGCCAGCAAAGAATCTGTATACCCAGATCTGTCAGGAAGTTAAGATTCAGAATGCAACAATCACCAGAAATGGAGGTTTGCAAATTATAGGTCCAGTCCTGGACTTGCAACAGTTTGTTTAGTGACCATTTGAAGTTACAGGGGCCCTGAAAACAGGGACTTGTAACCCATTTTCACACTTAAGACCATTGTAGCATGCATCCCCATGGTCACATGATTTACACTTGGATGCTTGGCAACTGATTCAAATTTGTGACGTTTGCAGTGGGCTGGGGTTCTGTGAGACGCCCTTTTGTGACCTTCTGACAAGCAAAGTCAACGGGGAAGTCAGATTCATTTAACAATGACAGATTTATTAATTTTTCTAAACATTGTACTTCAAACGGTTACTGAATGAATCGTAAGTCAAGGACTGCCTGTACTGTGTCCTTATGTAGTTGGTGCTCAATATATCTGCTCCAGCTGCAAGACCATCGCAATATATTGTTACCCGCCTTCACTCAGCTGGAGTCCATTAAGCTGATTTAGCTGCCAGACTATACAAGGGTCTTGAGATGCTTTCAAGGCTACCTTTATTCCCCATTGCAATAAAGAAAGTGAGCCCTTTTCTGTGTTTTGATATGACGGTTTACATAACTTGGGTGGCTGTCTTGGTGACGTTGGCCAGAATGTCCCAAGCTAATGTTCTCTCTTTTTTTTTAATTGGAGAACTGTTTTACAGAATAAAAAACAAATGTTTTAAAAAGGAAATAAGAGAAGTACTAAGTAAATAAGAAATAAAAGAGACAGAAAAGAAAAAAAGGGCATGAAATATCAGCTTCTGATCTTTACAGCAGCTATAAATGCATTTTATTTTATCCACTCTAAGGTGTCATCCTTGTTTCCATATTCTACCTTTTCTAATCCTCAAACCCATAAGTCACAAGTTATTTTTTTTTCCGTTTTAAGTAAAAAAAAAACAACCCTCCATAAAGGGTTGCTAATCGCTAAGAAATAGCGTGTTCTGAGGCAGGACTGAAATAGCAAAGAGGGCTTGACAATATTAACCAACTTCCTCCTTTCTTAACTCCTGATTAGGTCTACCAGCCATGGATTATATAAATCCACATAACCATTAAATAATATCAGTCTGGTATAGATTTCTATATTTTCCTGCTGTCTACTGGTTGTCTGGAGATTTGCAGACCTATTCCGGTGGACTTATTTATGTGAGGTCATGACAAATATGGGGGCACTCTGAATCTTTGGAGCAGGTCCAAAGATGGTGCAAGAAATCACAAATTAACTTGTGATTTATGAGTTTGAGAATTAGAAAAGGTAGAATATGGAAACAAGGACGAAACCTTAGAGAGGATAAAATATAAATGCATTTATAGCTACTGTAAAGATCAGAAGCTGTTATGTCATTTTTTTTCTTTTCTGTCTCTTATTTACTTATTACTTCTCTTTACTTTCCTTTTTTAAAAAATTTGTATGGTTTTTATTCATACACGATCATAAATTTGAATATATGTTCTGAATGAGCTCTTTGCAGTGGAATGGAATTGTTTTTCTTCCTCCTTCTCCTCCCACTCCCTGTCCTTTGAAATTTAGTGACTGCCCAGGTCCAGCACAAATACATCCAAGTATAGTCTTCCCTAATATTAATATTCCAGAAGAAAACATCAATGGTGTGAATCATCTTTTTATCCAGTGTTATAAGAAAGGACTGAATCAAACCTCCTTTAATTCCCTTGTGTATACATATCCCTTTGTGGGCCAACAAATAATGTTAACACTGCATCTGGTCAATAAGTGTGAAGGCAAGACTTTCCTTTGAAAGAACTCTCTGTCTAGACTCAACGGGATACTTGCATTGGAGGAGCTTCAGCGCTGTTTATGTGACTATTGGAATTACAGGTTAGGGATTTATGACCATTCAAACATTTGAGAATATGATTTTCCTCTAGCAGGTGGGGAATGATGAGGTTTGTTAGGGAAACTGTTTTGTTTCTGAAGTGTTGGTTCACAAGCTAAGCACGAATGCAGAATATTTAGATGCATTGGCCTTGGGATAGTTAGTTAGCAGCAGTTTCCTTTCAGGATGGTTGCGCTTCGGACTACATGCTATCAGAGTTCAATTGATTCTTTTGAGAAGAAAGAATAAGCGTGGACTTCTAACATTAGCGCTGTGGTGGCGCAGTGGCTAGAATGCAGTACTGCAGGCTACTTCTCCTGACTGGCTCAAGGTTGACTCAGCCTTCCATCCTTCCGAGGTCGGTAAAATGAGGACCCAGATTGTTGGGGTCAATAGACTGACTCTTAGAGAGGGCTGTAAAGAACTGTGAAGCGGTATATAAATCCAAATGCTATTGCTGTCTGTTGCACCCAAAGCTTTCCAGATTTTACCCTGGCATAGCTCCCAGCTATCCCTACGAACTTGGCCAATAATGAGGGTTACTGATAATAAGGCAGCAACATCCAAATGGCCAGATGTATTCTTCTTTAACCACAGGATCACTGTTTCCCAGATACCTGAGAAGTGGAGGGACAAAACACTGTGTTTGTAGCTCAGGGTTGAAATGAGGGGTCCTTGGCATTCTCTCTGAGCTTGGTTGTTTTCTTGTTGATGTCTCATTGCCCAATGGAGGTAACACCATCAGTGCTACTAGGGAGTGGGGGGTATTGTTTACTTCTTGATTGTTGGCCTGATGTCTAACCAAGATTAATATCAGATCGACAATCAAGAAGTAAACAATACCCCAATCAAGGAACTGCCAGGCAAGCAAACAGTAAACAGCCCAACCAAAAAAATCTTAAAAACTACTCCCAGCATACTGTCAGGGCAAGCCACTAGAATATAAATTAAGAGCAAATCCCTACTTGCACTGATGTTACCTAGCTTGAGTAATGCACATCTGCAAGAAAACAACCAAGCTCGGAGAGCACCAAGTACCCCTCAAAGCATTATAAGGTTGAAGCTAGTTTTTCCAACTGCAGTACAAAAGAGCTGTTTCAAAGAAGCAGATTGCTTCTGGTTAAGTTGGAACTGCCCGTTTCAAAGCTAAAGCAGATGTTTTGAACATCCAACATTCAGTTGAATCAGCTTTCCTGCCGACCGAAACTTTTCTTTTTTCTTAGAACATCAGATGTTAATTGGTTTTATTTATTTATTTATTTATTTATTTATTTAATTAAATTTTTATACCGCCCTATTCCCGAAGGACTCAGGGCGGTTTACAGGGCAGCATAAAATATAATATAAAAATAGTATAAATTAAAATAGATTAAATTACATAAGCCCAACAATTAAAACAATATTAAAAGCTAAAACCCCTTCAGTCCAGGCCTGATAGATCAAAAAACCAGGTTTTCAGATCCCGGCGAAATGAACGCAGATCGGGGGCGGTCCGAAGTTCCACTGGTAAATCATTCCAAAGGGCAGGCGCGCCCACAGAGAATGCCCT
Source organism: Vipera berus (assembly GCF_964194415.1). Classification (NCBI taxonomy): domain Eukaryota; kingdom Metazoa; phylum Chordata; class Lepidosauria; order Squamata; family Viperidae; genus Vipera; species Vipera berus. Next base: position 11,729,349 of record NC_138207.1, on the reverse strand, counting down.
CCCCCTGGGGATCACCCGCCGGCACTCCTTAACCACCGGCACCCTGAGAAGGCCCTCCCTGTGGGAGTGCACAGGACGATGGGAAGTTTAATTTAATTTAATTTTAATTTAATAATATTTATATACCGCCCTTCTCCCTGAGGACTCAGGGCGGTTCACAGGGCAGAATAAAATACCAAGTACAAACATTAAAAAGAGATTAAATGATTGCCCAAGTTAAAACAATAGGAATACAATTCTAAAAACCCCAAGATAAAATTAAGACACCAAAAATAAAACAACCCCACCGATCCCCAACAGGCTAGGCCGGCTTGTACAAACAAAAACGTCTTGAGATCGCGACGAAAGGAGCGAAGATCGGGCGCCATCCGGAGCTCTACCGGTAGCTGATTCCACAGCTCCGGAGCGCCCACAGAGAAGGATCTCCCCCTGGGGGCCACCAATCGACATTCTCTGATCGGTGGCACCCTGAGGAGGCCCTCTCTGTGGGAACGCACAGGGCGCAGGGAGCTTGATGCCGGCAGCAGATGTTCCCTAAGGTACTCCGGCCCCATGCCATGAAGGGCTTTGAACACCGTTACCAGTACCTTGAATCTCACCCGGAAGACAACTGGCAACCAATGCAGCTCACGGAGCAGAGGTGTAACGTGGGAGTATCGGGAGACTCCCAACACAACTCTCGCGGCTGCATTCTGTACCAGTTGGAGCTTCCGGGTGGTCCTCAAGGGCAGCCCCATGTAGAGAGCGTTGCAGTAGTCCAGACGAGAGGACACGAGCGCATGAGTGACCGTGCACAAATCATCCCGGCTAAGATAGGGCCGCAACTGGCGCACCAGGCGAACCTGGGCGAAGGCCCCCCTAGTCACAGCTCCTATATGGTCTTCCAAGGTGAGCCGTGAATCTAGGAGGACTCCCAAGTTGCGAGCCCTATCTACGGGGGGTAATAGTTCACCCCCCATAGCCAGAGGTGGAATGTCCGAATAAACCCGGGATGAAGGTATGCAAAGCCACTCAGTCTTGTCGGGGTTGAGTTGAAGTCTGTTCCTCCCCATCCAGACCCGAACCGCCTCCAGGCAACGGGACATCACGTTGAGGGCATCACTGGGGTGGTTTGGGGTCGAAAGGAAAAGTTGGGTATCATCAGCGTACTGATGATACCCAACTCCAAAGCCACGAATGATCTCACCCAGCGGTTTCATGTAGATGTTGAACAGGAGAGGCGAGAGGACCGACCCCTGAGGAACTCCACAAATGAGAGACCTCGCGGTCGACCTCTGCCCTCCTGCCAACACGTTGATGCCGGCAGCAGGTGTTCCCTTAGATAATCCGGACCCAAGCCATTTAGAGCTTTATAGGTCATTACCAGCAGTGCTTTTTTTGTAAAAGAAAAAGGTGCCGGAACTCACACATGTCATACAACCCGCCTTGCCTACCCTACAAGGTTTCATCCAAAAAAGGTGCCGGAACTCCGTTCTGAGCGTTCTATGAGAAAAAAAGCCCTGGGTTTTATCCAAAACCAGCCAGGCTTTTATAAACAGGACACAGCCCTGAAATATTATATAAGAGCCACGGGGGCACAGTGGTTAGAATGCAGTACTGCAGGCTAACTCACTGCTCACTGCCAGGAGTTCGATTCTGAATGGCTCAAGATTGACTCAGCCTTCCATCCTTCTGAGGTCGGTAAAATGAGATTGTTGGGGGCAATATGCTGACTTTGTAAACTGATTAGAGAGGACTGTAAAGCACTATGAAGTGGCATATAAGTCTAAGTGCTATTGCTATTATGCTGTATATGAAATCAGCAGAAGAAATGCAGGGAAGATTAATTTGATTGCGTGTAGAAAAAAATCCTGAAGGAGCTATGGGCAAATCCCATGGAATAATGGAATTATGATCCTGTTAGACTCTGATGCCTGTTCTCTGGGATAATGATTTCAAAGAGTCTGTTTTAATCTACATGTTTGGCTAAAAAGTTATAAGAGTGCAACATTGATTTAATGACCCATTTGGGGGAATGGGTGCTAGCTAAATGCAAACTTCTATTAAAATTGAATGTTGATAATTAATGTAATTACATAATTTTCATCATTAGTGTCAATTATGTCAATTTTCATCATTTGCAATACACAGAAGACCTAAATCGACACAAAAGATGTTAATTATATAATTATGCAAATGATATAAATAAAAAATGAATTATATTAGTAGGACAGACAACTCTGGAAAAAATGAACTTTGTCCTTTATTCCAAGCAAATTTGGTCTGTCCTCTTCAAAATTTGCTAAATGGGATTCTGTTAAATTGAGGTTTTAAAGTATTTTTTTTTTAGAAGACTTTAGTTTGCTTCAGTAATTTTTTATGTTTGGAGGAAAACAGATCCTTATCTTATTGAATAATGTTTCAGGATGACAATCAAAGTTAAATAGTTATTGGTCATAGCAAACTCTCCCGTTTCTTCCTTATCAATTGTAACCGCATGGAGTTAAATGGAATTAGTCTTTCTTTCCAGAAGTGTGATGATGATTTATGATGGTTGTGATAATGTGTTTCACGGGAATATTCAGTACACATATGAAAATTTGTTGATGTAATCTACCACACACATAAATGACAATGGGTCATTTTTCATTCCATCGTAGGACAAAAAAATTCAACTTACTTTATCCATTAGTCCAAACTGAAATTTATTTAGTGCTATCTAGAAAAATTAGAAGCAAATAGTGAGATGTTTCAACTGATTGGCTGGGTTTTTGCTGCCCAATATGGTATGCCTAAGATAATATTTCAAGCTACAACGTTCTAACATTGGCTGTGATATAAGTCTTTTAAGTTGTCCCCAAAAAAGCACCTTCGGGACAACCATGACCTGAATGATTATCAATTGGGCAGAGTCAGATTCTTTGAACTTTCCCATGGAGAATGGCTCCAATAAAGGAATTTGACTCTGATCAACATAGTTGCCATTACTAGCACCACTTAGTAGTAACCAATATGTAACAGTAGTAACGGATATGATTCTGTCAAAACATGTGTTTGCTGCAGTTACACCAATCTCAGTTGGGAAACACCACTTGTAACTACAGATCTGGAGCATTTGAAAGCATCCGCAATAGAAATGTTTGAGTTGCAAGCCTGGAAAACCTGCCGCTAGTTAACACTTGCATACCTCTAAAGGAATCTGAGGCATATTCCATTTCATTTCCTTCTTAGGGCTGGTTTACTAGTTTTCCTCACCTTTGAGATATATTGCTATGCAAAATTATGGTAAACTGGATGTGCCTCTGAATTTCATCTCTTGGTTGCACAGATTTCAAAACTGGGTTAGATCACAGTTCAAGATCTTTCCTTGTTACCTGCAGTTGATTACTGTCTCCATGGAGATGTTTGTAATTTTGGTGAGTTTTTGCACTGTTCAGAATTATTTGCCTGAAGCATTATTCTTCTTTCAGGGAAGCTTTGTCTGATTCGAAGAAACAACGATTTGCCTTTTTTTTTTTAAATTAAAAAGCAAACAAACTTGCAGCTCTTGGTAGAGTGTGTCTTTTGTGTGTGTGTGACCACCATTTTCAACAGAACTACCATGGTTACATCCATCAAATCTGTGCCTCACTGGTGGGAAGGCGCAGTACAAAGAAAGCTTTCATCTTGGTATAATTTGGCAAAAAATAAATGAACGACAAATAATAAGAAAGCCATCACGAGTAGCAGAAATAAATAATGCAAATGTCCAGCTAAGCAATGAACTTGAAGCCACAGAGAAAAGTTTATTTTTTTAAAACTGATTTAAAAATTGCACAATTTTATAGAAATACAGGAAAATAAAACAGGAAGGCATGCTTCCATTACTGTACAAAAATACATTTACTGTGGTGCTCTGCAAGTTTTGTCAGCCATATAAATTAAACACAGTTTAGTTCTGTATAGTTCCAACATAAAACCATAAGTTGCATTAATGAGTATAGCAAAATGAAAATCACTTTAAAGATGCAGTAAACTATAAAAAATTGTATTTGCTGCTAATAATGCACTAAATATATGGAAGCAAAAGTTTTCCTATTGATTGGAGATGAACTTTAAACTCCTTGTTTGCTTAGAAATTAAACCCAATCCAGGTTTATTCTATCAAATAAAAAATGAATGGAACAAATCCTAAGAGCTAGGGTTATTCTGCTCATACGTGCATCTTTTGTTGTGGAGTCTGGAATAAGCTTCTAATTTTGCAAAATGTGTGCATATGTTTTCCCACTTGTTCACAATTGTTTATATTCTCCCTGTCCTGCCAAAGGGAGCAAAAGTAGAGGGAGCAACGTCTCTGCATAGAAAGTTGCAGATTCAAAGGCTGATTCCTTCAAAATAAACCTGACCAATTTAAACATGCTTTTTAAACACACTAAATTACTAAACAATGTAGTTTGCTTTTGAATGCATGATCCATATGCGCTAATATTTAGCGAGCTTGTCAGAGGTGATGCTGAATTCCCTTGCACGCACCGCCCCCCAAAGTATGAAATTTTATGTATTATGGCTTCTCCAACTGGTGACCTCCAGTTGATCACCAACATATCTAGAACAGGGACCCCCAACCTCTGGCTCATGGACCGGCACCGGTCAGCGGCTTACCAGCAACCAGGCCCCACAGACAAGTGAAGCCCCATCTGCGGGATGCAGGCAGTATGCAAAACCACATACCCTGGTCTCTGGTGTCCAAAATGGAGACCACTGACGTAGAAGACATCAGCATAACAAAAGTGGCACTGAATACAGGTAGTCCTCAAGTTATGACCATTTTGTAGTTATAACAGATCCTGAAAAATGGGACATGCAACCCAGATTGAAGTTCTGACATCCATCTCTTTCCCCCCCCACCCCCGAGTCACATGACTGCATTTTGGCACTTGATAACTGGCTTGCATTTATGGCCATTTGCAGTGTCACATGGTCACGTGACCATGATTTACTATGTTTTTCCACCCCAGAAAATGGCATTTACTTCTGGTTTTTGGTAAAACACACCCGAAGAGAAGATTTTTGCTTAATGATGCTAATTTGCTTTATGACTGCCATGTTGGCTTTGTGACTGTTGTGTTGGCTTAAGACCACTGCAAAAAAGTTTGTAAAGTTTGTGATCATCACAAATTACAAACGAAAGTGCAGGCTCATTTGTGGCCATACATTGAGGACTACCTATACAGTAATGTCAATCCTTTGAATGTATTTCCCATGTGCCAGCAGTCAATGACATAAGCGTAACATGTAAAATGCAGAAAATTTGGATAAAAGAACAGCATTCATTGGTGCAAACAGTTATCCTTGTATACCAAATCATGTTGCAGTCCAATAATTGCAGGCTTGATGCTTACACAAATTAACTTATATATCATGACATAAATGAGGGCAGATTCTTCAGACTTTTTTTCTTATCGACTGTAGTTCAAAAGAAAATGTCCTGCCAGGTAAATGACCTTAAATTCCAAATATCACATAGCGAAAGCAGCACAAGATTCTCTTGTAAATTATATGCTTGAATTTCATCTAGACTTTATCCTTGAGTTATCAAATATATATGTATATTTATAAATATTTCCTTTAAATGTACAGCAGGTAGCATACAGATATATTAAAAGCTGCAGACTTAAAATGCAGTCTTCATATTGTCTATAGGTCCTAGAAATGATGCAGACAGAGGAATAGAAAACAGAAATACTGAGGTCTCACAAAGGTGTTAATCTGACTTCTCTGCAAAACTGCAAGACCTGAGGCTGATTCACCAATACACAATGGTTTCACTCTAGTGTGGTGTTTCTCAACCTTGACAAGTTGAAAAGATGTGGACTTCTAACTCCTTGAATTCCCCAGCCAGCAAAACTGGCTGTGGAATTCTGGGAGATGAAGTCCACACCTCTTCAAGTTGCCAAGGTTGAGATATGTTGCTCTAGTGCAGGGCTAGGCAACCTTGGCTCTTTTATGACTCGTGGACTTCAACTCCCAGAATTCCTGAGCCAGCCATGCTGAGGAGAAATGGAGAGGTTTCCATACAGAGCCATGCTGGCTCAGGAATTCTGGGAGTTGAAGTCCACGAGTCATAAAAGAGCCAAGGTTGCCTACCCCTGCTCTAGTGCCTTGTGGGTCTTATCACCTGCAGCTAGGTGTATGCACTGCCTTGATCTGGAAGGCAGATTTTGCTTGAGAAGATCTAAAAGTTGTTTCTAAGATTGGTTCCTTGAGAGGCTTCCCAGTCTCTGGTCATGGTCTGATGCTAAGGGGATGAGAGTCTGTTTATAGACCTGTCTTTCTTTCTTTCTTTTTTTCTTTTTAACCATAGCTGAGATGAAGATTGGGAGGGATGGCGAAAAATGTCCTGAAATGCAGAACTATACAGCACTGTGGTGACTTCGTCTCTCTCTTCTGTATACATTACAGGCACGCACCCACAAATATTACATTCATGTGCTCCTTCTTTCGATGACGTTTTATTTATTTATTTATTTTTGGGACTTATATGCCGCCCTATCTCCCGAAGGACTCAGGGCGGCTAACAACAATAAAAAACAATACAAAAATTAAAAAAGAATTAAATAACAGCCCCAAAATAAATTAACTACACAGTTAAAAATTAAAACATATTTAAAAACCCATCATCAATCCAGGTCAGCCTGATGGAAGAAAAAAGTTTTGAGGTCGCGGCGAAAGGACCGGAGGTCCAGGGCCATCCGAAGCTCAAGGGGGAGTTGGTTTCAAAGGGCTGGTGCTCCCACAGAGAAGGCCCTCCCCCTGGGGGTCACCAGCCGACATTGTCTGGCCGACGGCACCCTGAGGAGGCCCTCCCTGTGTGAGCACACTGGGCGATGGGAAGTCGTCCCCGGTAGCAGACGGTCCTGCAAATATCCCGGGCCTAAGCCATGTAGGGCTTTAAAGGTAAGTACCAGCACCTTAAATCTCGCCCGGAAGACAACTGGTAGCCAATGCAGCTCACGCAGGAGGGGTGTAATATGGGAGTATTGGGATGCTCCCATCACTACCCGCGCGGCCGCATTCTGCACCAGCTGAAGCCTCCGGGTGGTCTTCAAGGGCAGCCCCATGTAGAGAGCATTGCAGTAATCTATCTGAGAGGTAACGAGTGCATGAGTGACCGTACGTAGGGCATCTTGGTCCAGATAAGGGCGCAACTGGCGTACCAGGCGAACCTGGGCAAATGCCCCCCTGGCCACGACTCCAATATGATCTTCAAAACTGAGTCGTGAGTCCAGGAGGATGCCTAAATTGCGCGCCCTATCAACGGGAGGCAACACCTCTCCTCCCATAACCAAAGATGGAACCTCTTGGACAAGTTGAGATGCCGGTACGTAAAGCCACTCAGTCTTGGCCGGGTTGAGCTGGAGCCTATTCTTCCCCATCCAAATCCGTACCGCTTCCAGGCAACGGGACACTTCAGGGAACAGCCTTCGCACACAGAAGAGATTGCCCCGTCTGTAGAGCTATCTTTTTCCAACCTTTGTTGCCTTTCAGAGTTTTTAGAATTAACTCCCAGCATCCCCAAGGAATACAGTCGGTGAATCTGCCAGTTACAGATGCTGGGATTTATGGGGATACTAGATTGGGGAAGCTGCTAAACCGCACGTTCTGTTCTCTCTAGTCCTCTTTGTGAACCAACACATTTGCACCTTTGCAGAGAGGAGAACTTTGGCTTTCAGGAAATGATCTACCCCAGTCGTTCTCAACCTGTGTCCCGCAGACCTCGATGTTGTCTGCGAAGGCTTGAAAAAAATGTTATGATCTAAATCTTGAGTTAAGCCTTCAGGGTCCGTGGCCACCAAAGGTATTTAAAGGGGGGTCCGTGGTGAAGAAAAGGTTGAGAATCTCTAATCTACTTGAAAACAAGATGAATTTCAGCTATCTGATGGAGCCAATTTCCATTATACGAAAACAAGAGTTCAAATCAGTGTCTGCTTCATTACATCCATTGTGTGACATGAATATATTTAGGCTATTCCATCTGCATAAGCTCTTGGTATTTTATCTTCTCCTGCACTGGGGAATGTGGAGATTGCTACATTATCATTTTAATGCTTCTCGTCCTCCCATGGCTGCTAAAAATCTCATGCTTTAATGATATTTCTTCCATGCGAGTAAAGATGGACGTACAGGAAGTCCTCAACTTATAAAAGTTCATTTAGTTACTGTTCAAATTTACAACAGCACTAAAAAAGAATTTTCACATTTACGATCCTACCATGGTCACATGAAAAGAATTCAGACACGGACTCATATTTATGACGGCTGCAGTCTCCCAGGGTCATATGATCCCCTTTTGCGACCTTCTGACAAGCAAAGTCAATGGGGAAGCCAGATTCACTTAACAACCGTGCCAGTAAGTTAACCCCTGCAGTGATTCACTTAACAACTGTGGTAAAAAAAGGTGGTAAAAATGGGGCAAAACTCACCTTACTGTCTCACTTAGCAACAGAAATTTTGGGCCCAATTATATCATAAATCGAGGACTACCTGTATTCCATTTTTAATTCCTTTGTCCATGGTTTGATGTCAACCCTTGCCAAATCAGCAATTTTAGCCACAAAATATTTCTGACAGAGATCCTAGCAGTTCCATGACATTTTGAAAGATCCCAAAAGACACATATGCCCTAAGAAAATGGTTGCCTGGTGTACTAATGTTGTTTGCTCAGGGACTGGTTAAGCCATGCATAGCATTTGCCAGGTTTTAAAAAAATCTCATAAGCATTGCAATTGTACACTTTTGTTAAATATGGCTACATGCAGTGTACTGGTACCTGAGAATCTAAGTTTTTTTAAAAAAATATCTCTTTCGCACAAACGTTTACTTCTGTAAGAGTAAAATTCTCATTCTCTCTCACACGCACATGCACACATATAGTATACAAGCACATACACAAATATATAATAAGGGAAAAGAAGAATGGTAATGAGATGATATATTTGCTAACTTAAGTGGATGTAGCTATGTATTTAGATAAATATAGAAATGTCAGGGGACTGTAAAAACAAGATTTTATTTAACGAGAATGGGGGGCAAAAGGAACCCATAAGACCAAAATAACTCTTAGAGAGCATATGTGATTTTACACTTATCTAATAACATTTGATGCAGGTATAAAATGGCCAGTGGGTTTTTGTTAAATAGAAATTACGCATGCATAAAACGGAGGCGAGATTGTTGTCTGTTAGATCCAACATCCAACATCCGATACGTTGAAGGTTGATTGTATCCGCAAGGGGAAAGCTGGAACACTTTAAAAAAAATGAAATTAAAATAAAAAGGGGACTGCCCAAGCAATGGGAAGAGGGACAGGCAGTGGTGGGTACCCATCTTGAAGATGCTGGGTTGAATAACTTCTCCATCCTTTAATCCTGAACTATCTTACTCGATGCTGTTGCACCATTCATTAGCAGGCAGAGAAAGCACCTTGCTAGATTTTGGTGGAAAGAGAAGAGAACAGAGTAACCTTGACATCAGGATGACCATTTGATGAGTGTTGCACGTCATGCCATCACCATTCAGCCACCGATAAGCTCCCCCAAATCTCAATGCAATCCATAGCTAGTCCTGATGGAACATTTATAATGGGAGAGGGCTCACAGGAAAGAGTCACGTGGGCAGCCATCTCATCAAAGGTCCTTTCCTGTGCCTGCCTCCTCCCTCCCTTAGGGTGCCATTCATTACATTGACATTCCAGTCTCCTATGAAACAGTATAATGGAGTGTTTTCAGTCCTGCTAATGAACTGTTGCATCTCAACCGGGAGAGGCAGGAGAGGTCTTTTGCTCACTCGCCATAACAATAAATGGCACTTTCCAATAGATATGCACTGGTAGCTTTATAACCTCACTGGAGGGAGGGGGGGCGGGGGCGGTGAGGGAAACGGCAAGACGGATTGCAGCATTTGCATCTCAACGTTATTGCGTCCGCTAGGGTCCCTGGTTATTAGAACTGAATAGCCTTCCTTTGCGGGCATGTGCTGAAAATACATTTGCTCCGTCCCTGTGATTTCGGGCTGGTGGGAAGCCTTGCATGTAGTAAGAGTGGGTAGTTGTGTTAACAAAAGAGATCCCAGGTATTTGTTTTCACCTGAAGATACAGGTAATATGCCATATGTATGTATGTATGTATGTATGTATGTATGTATGTACTGTATGTATGTTATATGTAATCTGATATCCTGTGGTGGATGGAAATCCAGAATTGCAGGAGCACGGAGCTCTTTGCCAGAAGGCAAAGTCAGTGGAGCTTGGAATATCGGGTAGGCAGGAAAAGGGTGAAGGTGGACCCTCCCTAGCAGTCCACAGAGTGTGTAATAGAATAACAAAATTGGAAGAGACCTTGGTGGTCTTTTAGACCAAACTCCTGTTCAAACAGGAGACTCCATACCATTTCAGATAAATAGTTGTCCAATCTCTTTAAAAAAAAACAAACCTCCAGCGATGGAGCACCCACAACTTCTAAAGGCAAGCCGTTCCGCTGATTAACTGTTCTGTAAGGAAGCTTTACATAGGGACACGGTGGCTCAGTGGGTTAGGATGCTGAGCTTGTCGATCAGAAGGTTTGCAGTTTGGCGGGTCAAATCCCAAGTGCCGTGTAACAGAGTGAGCGCCTGTTACAGAATCAGTGGAACAATCTGCCTCCAGAAGCTGTGAATGCTCCAACACTGGGCATTTTTAAGAAGAAACTGGACAGCCATTTGTCTGAAATGGTATAGGGTTTTCTGCCTGAGCAGGGGGTTGGATTAGATGACCTCCAAGGTTCCTTCCAACATTATGATGATGATGATGATGATGATGAAGATGATGATGATGTCTTTCAACAAGATGTTTTAGAGCTACATGAAGAGAACATTTGGTGTCTAGCATGCTAATTTAAAAGGGACGCGGTGGCTCAGTGGGTTAGGATGCTGAGGTTGTCGATCAGAAGGTCAGCAGTTTGGCGGGTCGAATCCTGAGTGCCGCGTAACAGAGTGAGCCCTGTTACTCGTCCCAGCTTCTGCCCACCTAGCAGTTCGAAAGCACGTAAAAATGAAAGTAGAAAAATAGGGACCACTACGGTGGGAAGGTAACAGCGTTCCGTGCGCCTTTGGCATCTAGTCATGCCGGCCACATGACCACGGAGACGTCCTCGGACAAGCGCTGGCTCTTCGGCTTTGAAATGGAGATAAGCACCGGCCCCTAGAGTCGGAAACAACTAGCACGCATGTGCGGGGGAACCTTTACCTTTACCTTTTAAGGAAGCTTCTCCCTATTTTCTCAGTTGGTTCTCTCCTTGATTAGTTTCCATCCACTGTTTCTCGTTCTGCCTTTAGGTACTTTGGGGAATAGGTTGACTCCCTCTTCTTTGTGACAACTCCTGAGATATCTAATAGTTAGGCAGATAGTCTGGCAAGATTTCTGTCTGTTGGTAAACAACAGTAAAGAAACTCCTCAGAAGTAACTCCACATGTGTTCTTGGTGCGTGAGATTTAAGCTTCCAAACTCAATCAACTATCTGTTATCGACGATTCCAAGCCCTGCTGTCTCTTTGTTCTTTGGGAAAGAGCCTTTCCCTCCTGCAAGTCTAGACTGCATTCCACCACCTATCTGCCTCTGAGTATTGTTGAAAACTGGACAGCATGTTTTCCCCCCCCAGCATTTGGAACACCACAAAGCCTGTAAAGTGAAGACGGAAATGGAAAAGCACTATTTGGAAGAGCCCAATCCCTCTTTCTCCATCCAGAATAAGCAGAAAAATGCCACCAAAGGTCCATCAACATGTGACACTATAAATTAAGGGGATTTTTTTTTCTCTCTCTCTACGAGGCACTTTATTGTCTTGAGGTACCTGGAGCCAATAGATCACAAGCTCCTGCATTTGTGTTTCAGGGAAGCTCGATTTGCTTCTTTCCTAGAGGACGTGGGGGTATTTTTTAAACTCCCTTTAACATTGACCAAAGGGTTCGGCCACATTTCTATCAAGGATGGTGAGCAAGTTTGCATTCCATCTGCAACTTTTTATTATAGCAATAGAAAAGCGGGGTGGAGTGGGAGTTGCTTTGTTTGCCAAAGCAAGAGATGCACCCATAGGTGCATTTTCTTGAGATGGGTGAAGGAACAGTCGTATCTTTTCTCATTGCCAATATATCCCATCAGTGTTATCTCAATGCTCCACTGTAATTGTGCAACTTCTGTTTACTTTTTAAAAGGTATTCTTCTTCCTGTGCTTTCCCAACCTTGGTACCTTTTAAGGAGCGTGGACTTCAACTCCCAGAATTCCCAAGCCAGCCTTAAAGCTTAGGAAACCTTGGTTTAGGCCAGGGGTAGGCAACCTCGGCTCTTTTATGACTCATGGACTTCAACTCCCAAAATTCCTGAGTCAGCTATGCTGACTCAGGAATTCTGGGAGTTGAAGTCCATGAGTCATAAAAGAGCCGAGGTTGCCTACCCCTGGTTTAGGCCAAGGCAATTACGTCCACCATCTTTTGAGGAGTTGAAAGCATGGCATATTGGCTTCTTTTAAAAGAAAAACAAGAAAGCTAGATTAAAGTGCAAGTTTTATAAATTCTATCTAAGTTGTGAGCTCTGCTCAAAACAAGGTCCAGCAGATTCAATGGCCAGATAACTGCTGAAGACATAATGCAGCCAGCTGCTAAAAACTCCTGTTGCTTTTCACCATACCTGTGGCTAACAGCGCTGGGTCTGTTTGTTGAAGGAAGCACATTGCAGTTGCCTAACAACTGCATAAAACTCTCCCTGCCCATTTGGGGGGATGGGGGGGATCATCTTGGACTGATTCCGATTACAGGTAGTCCTCGACTTACAACAGTTCATTTAGTGACTGTTCAGAGTTACAATGCACTAAAAAAACTGACTTATGACCATTTTTCACGGTTACCACCTTTACAGTGTGCCCATGATCATGTGATCAAAATTCAGATGCATGGCAGCTGGTTCATACTTATGACCATTGCTGAGTCCCAGGGTCATGGGATCCCCTTTTGCAACCTTCTGCCAAGCAAAGTCAATGGGGAAGACAGATTCACTTAACCAGTGGGTTACTAACTTATCAGCTGCAGGGAGTCACTTAACAACTGTGGCAAGAAACTTTGTAAGGTGGGGCAAAAAGTCACTTAACAAACATCTCGCTTAACAACAGAAATTTTGGGCTCAAGTGTGGCTGTAAGTCGAGGACTATCTGTGCATTCTGGCATTCTTAAATTACATCTGTTTACATCCAGCCCAATATTCAGTGCATTTCAGAAACACCTGAAACAGATGGCTGAAAGCTAATATCCTGAAATAAGCTAGCTGTCAAATGTCACGATGTGCGGGGTTTGGATCTAGAAAGAGAAAAGGGGCAGAGTGCACCCAGATACCTGTCTAAGGTGCCCAGTTAGGTCCAGCCCTACTCATCGGTACCCCAACATCTAGTGCAAATAGCAATTTACAATTGCATGAGGCAGCCCTGTTAGATATTATCTGACATGCACAAATTGTTCTGGAATCTCGTGAGAACTCTTGTTTGACAGGCTTCACAGGGTCAGCTTTCAGAATAAGAATTCGGCTAATATAATTTAAATCCCTAACTATCTGCCAGTTTAATACATTTATGGAGAAAACACAGCTATCTAACATGCACATATACTGAAGATGACGTCTGTGGAAAATGAACCTTGAGTTACCAATTTTCCCCACTGTGATGATCGGGGTCCAGGGCAGCAGATCCAGTGGATCAGAAGAAGCCTTTAAGAAAACTTGCCCTTTATTCCTGGTTTATGTGCTCTTGAGTCTCTGCAGCGTGGTAAGGCAAGCTTCCTTTCTTTGTACCTACGGATGTTGTTTAGAACATGCAAAGCAAGGTTGTTTCTGGAAGTGTTGTTAACTTATCAGGATAGCTGTTCTTCTCTTCATTCCGTCATGAACATCCAAGCCCCATCAGGTGGCATTTACAAAATGTTGTGCTTATGAACATTTTTTTTCCTGAAGATCTGATGGGATCTGCAGAACCTTCACACTGGAAAGAAGTCCAAATCATTTCTGTTGTTGGTGTGTTGGTGTTCCAGTTGCAAATGTAATGAGGTTTTTCTCTTATTGTACAGGATGGTACGATTCATTTGGAAGAGGTGAGCGAGAAGGACTGCGAGTAATTGTAGTTAAGACTCGATATTGAACGCTTTCAGTAGCACATCCAGGTCACCCACGTTAGCAGCCTGAAAGAGTTCCGGCTGGTCCATCATAGACAACGCAATCCGGAGAGCAGCCCAAATATTACCTGAAATTACCGGATGAGACATCTGTTGCTGATTCCGACTCTTTCGTTGCAGATTGAGAGCTGTGAGGAAGTTGCTCACCGCCTCTCTGCAGATTAGAAAACAACCACAACAAAACATGTACAAAAAGAATCCACAATTTCCACAATGTCTAGCAACCCAAATTCATATGGACGTACTTACCTATATGCACCTAGGTTGATGCAGCTGATTCCTAAATTGTATCTGGATCTGATGAAGCCAGGCTGAATTTCTAATGCTCGAGTGTAGGCTTCTACCGCTTCTTCACTTCGATCACCATTTGCTAAGGTTGCACCTAGACGGTTCCACAATGAATAATCCTGACAAGACAACAACAATTCAGATATAATATTGGTGCAGACATTTTCTTTTTTTTCTTTTTTGCTCATTCTATTCAAATGAAGGTATCTGAGTGAGTATCTGGGGAGAAGTTGTCAATGCTCCTACACTGGAGGTTTTTAAGAAGAGACGGGACAACCATTTGTCTGAAATGGTCAAGGGTTTCCTGCCTGAGCAGTGGGTTGGACTAGAAGACATCCAAGGACCCTTCCAACCCTGTTATTCTATGATTCTGTAAGGGTCTCCTGCCTGAGCAGGGGGTTGGACTAGAAGACCTCCAAGGTTCCTTCCAACTTTGTTATTCTAAGGCAGGGGTAGGCAACCTTGGCTCTTTTATGACTCGTGGACTTCAACTCCCAGAATTCCTGAGCAAGATATGCTGTAATCTAAGTATGATATGGATAGCTGTAAGTGTCTTCTCCTTTCACTAGTATGGCATGTAACTCAAGATAATTTTCTGAGATTAATTCCTATTTTTTTTGTTAGGCAAGCCAGAATCGGGAGACTAGTTAAACTATTTAAAAATGGGGCTTGCAATTAATGATTCACTTTAGACACATTCATGGCTAAAATGAACACTAATTAATAGTTTAAAGGACCTTGGACAATAGACAGAAGTATAAATTTTAATGCTAAAGTGCCAAACCTACCTCTGGGCGCACAGTGAGGGCAGCATTGAATGCATCTATTGCTCTGTTAAATTCCCCATTCAGATGAAAGAGCACTCCAAGTCCTGTCTGCAAGTCTGGGTCAATCAATTCACCGTTATGATGAGCTCCTTCAAGAAACAACTCCTTCACTTCTTCCAGTAGTGAACTAGAAATAATGTAGCATAGATGTTATGTCGTCGGCTCTGGTGAGCCAGAATGAAGAACCCTATAGCAGCAGCCAATAGAATGGAACCCGTGCTTCCCGCCCAGGTTGACCAATTGCAAGGCCAGAGACAGTCTGTCTAGGTTTCAAGGGAGCCGTTGGCTCACGTGGTATGGTACCACAAGCTCAGTACATAACACTAGAGATAAATGTAGAGTAATGTAAGAGCAACAAATACTATGGCCCAGGCCTCAGAATAGATGGTAGAATTCATTTGCTCCCGTGTCTCCCTCCCTTCTTCACGAAAAACATTGGTTTAAATGCAGGTTGAGGGGCGATGTTTCAGTGTCCCAAATTTTGCTTGTAAATCAGTCAATCTGGGATTACTGTTACCTTTCGTCAGCTGTCTTTGACATCCTCCTGGCCAACGCTGGAGAACCTTTCTTGCTTCGGAAGAGGATTCTGTACTTGGGATTCTGTTTGATCCAGCTTCTTAAGACTTCACAGGCCTCCTGCTGGTGGCCAGTGTTTGTGAAGCTCACGGCTAAGGCCATGAGGGCTTTCAAGTTGTTTGGCTGAAGCTCTAAGCACCTGAGCAGAGGAAAAGGAAAGTTGGTTAAGCAGACAGTTCTCAGTGGGCTAAAGGCATGGAGTTACTGTCACCAGGGCCTCTTGACGAAGCCACAATTGATGTACCGGATGAGACTGGGTGGACGTTCCCAAGGCCGTTGACTGTTATCTATTGATAAGTAATAGCTATGAATCAAAACATCAAAGTTTAGGGGGGGCTGCTTTTTCAGGCAGTTGGTTTATTGTGTACCATTGTGACAGTGTTGATTCTTAGTAGTCACATAGATGATTTTAAATCTGGAGTTTCAGGTCTTCCATAGGATACACTCACCACTGATCAAAAGCATCCACCTTGCTGCCACCTATGCTCTTCATCTTTTTCCTTCCACCTGTTCCAGCACTGAGGATTTCTCAGGGGGATAATGCAATCCTTTTAAGTCAGAGCTGGAATTTATAGCAGGCATCACCATCCTGCTGCGATTCAATGATGATCCCCCCCCCGAAAATACAAAAGGGCCCCCACCACATCTCTAGAAGATGAAAGAGTTTCGTCAGCATCCTGACATCTGATCCTCAACAAGTTGATTAACTCTCCTAGCAGTTTCTTGTAATTGCTAAGATGCAAGTGGAGCAGAAGGAGTACCAAGCAGTTTGGCATCTCACACTGGACTAGTCTGACTAGCAGTTTGACTAGTGCCCACTGATGCTCATCTACCAGTTGAAATTACCTGCCCAGCAATGGAACCACTGCATTGTGCAACGGGACACACCGTTGTGTCCTGCCATTCTGTTGAGGTGGGGGCGGGGGGGAGGAAGGCTTCTTGGCATTTTGCTTCTTGGCATTTTTTGCATGCTTTCACTTTTGCTGTAACTGCTTGGGAATTAGGGAGGGGGATTGTCTTTGGAGATGGAGTAGACTTCTTCCCAGCCAGTTCCAGCCTGGTTTCAAGGCCATCATGCTCTGAGAGTGCCATGTTATCTACCCAGCACCTCAGCATTCTCAAAATGACCTTGCAGCATAACACTGGCTGCCAGTGTTTGGGGAAACAAAAGAATCGCTTTGTGCTTTGCGCAGGACCTTCAGATTCCACCTGACTTTACTGCAACCACTTTCTCTTAGTAAACGTTCTTTTGATTCAATTCAATGGAGTCAAGAGTTTTGCTTTCCTGAGGGACCACCTGGGGCAGATACTTACAAGCCACCTACTCCCAACCCAGTAGATTGTACGGAACCATGCGTAAGACTAGGCTGAAGGAGGCATGTAAGCAGGGTGGACAAAAAATAATCTGGGATAAGTTTATGTTGCTAAGGAGGCCCTAAGATCCTGAATTAACTCAGTTGCCCTTTGCAGGGCATGGCGACTGCAGTGTCAAAGACAGGGAACTTTACTATTACAGGTAGTCCTCGACTTACGACTACAATTGAGCCTCAAAATTTCTGTTGCTAAGTCAGATAATTGTTAAGTGAGTTTTGGCCCATTTTGCGACCTTTCTTGCCACAATTGCTAAGTGAATCACAGCCGTTGTTAAGTTAGTAACATGGTTGTAAAGTGAATCTGGCTTCCCCATCCACTTTGTTAGAAGTTCACAAAAGGCAATTACATGACCCCGGGATACTGCAACCGTCATAAATATGAGTCGGTTGCCAAGCATCCAAATTTTGATCAAGTGACTATTGGGATGTTGCAACTGCTGAGAGAAAAACGGTCATAAGTCATTTTTTTTCAGTGCCATTGCAACTTTAAATGGTCACTAAATGAACAGATATAAGTCGAGGGCAACCTGCATATCCAGTTCTGGGCTGGATGGATCATCATCAATATGATATTGTCAATGCTGAAAGGCAAAGCAAAAGTATTGATAATTTATGGAAAATATTCCCTGTATTGCCATAGATATTTCTTCAACCAAGGTGGAAATTGTTCTTAACAACGTCAAATCTGAATCCATCTCCAGCAATCCAAACTAAGAATAACAGAATAGCAAAGTTGGAAGGGACCTTGGAGGTAATCTAGTCCAACCCCCTGCTCAAGCAAAAGACCCTCTACCATTTTAGACAAATAGTTATCCAATCTCTTCTTGAAAACCTCCAGTATTGGAGCACCCACAACTTCTGAAGGCAAGTCATTCCACTGGTTAATTGTTCTGTCAGGAAATCCCTCCTTAATTCTAGGTTGCTTCTCTCTTTTATAAACTTCCATCTGTTGCTTCTTGTTCTGATTTCAGGTGCTTTGGAGAATAGTTTGACTCCCCTCTTCTTTGTGGCAACCCCTGAGATATTGGAACACTGCTATCCTGTCACCCCTAGTCCTTCTCTTCATTAAACTAGACATACCCAATTCTAGCAACTGGTCTTCATATGTTTTAGCCTCCAGTCTCCTAAAGATATGTCCATGATTTATGGAAACACTCTCTTTCCTTCTGAAAGCAATAAGACAACCATTTGGATCACTTACCTTTGAAGGGCAACTATGGCTCCCTGTTCATTTTCATTTTCTGCTTGGGTTATTCCAAGAAACTGCCAGGCCTGCAAAATGGGGAATTCAAGGATTATTCCATGCCTAATAAACCAGCATAATAAACTCTGGGATATTCTCTTGTTATGAATGCCATGTGGGTCTTTATTTTAAAAAGCAAGGCTTTTTAAAAATGTCGGCTTTAGTTTGGCAAGATTGATGTCAGACTCAAAAATCAAGAAAGACACATTGGGTTTCTAAGCAGTTTCATTTATTGTTCCTGACCCACAGACAGAAATCTTGCTCAACTAAAGCAGACTACGTGCACCATGAAACATATAAACTGGGAACTCTGAGGGAGGAGCCTCCTTCACTCTCTTTCTCCCACACAAACCATCTAAACTTCTCTGTCTCTTCTTCCTCTCACATGCAGCCCCTCCTTCCTGGGAATCCAGACTACATTCCACCACATCATCCTCTCCATTCTAAATCCTGACTGTTGGCTACAGAACCAAATCAGGAAGACATCAGTCCCAACTGGACTCAAGGATTTGGTGCTCAAGGGAATATAAAATAGTGTTATTGCATTCAAATTATATATAAGTGAGAAAGCACCGAGGCTATGAAATATATTTGGGCTTTTTCTACAAAGTGAAGAAAGCCGAAAAGGGAGGAACGGTTGAATATTCTGATATAAATATCTCTCTTTCAAGGTTGTTCCCATTGATGAAGTTGACAACATGTCTATAGGTAGGATAGAGGATGACAAGAAAAGCTGTTTCAAACAATGAGCAAGGAATCAAATAATACTCTAATCAAGGCATTAATAAGGAGGAAAACCATACTTCCACCAAAACTGGAGGGGCAAGCTAATGTGTATAAACAGAGAACAAACCCTACACTCACTCACACTGACGATATTACCTTGTTGGGCAATTAAAGGTTTGCAAGCAAACAGCCAAGTCCAGAGAGCACCAAGAAATCCAAAGCTGTTTCTTCACAACTGACAAAGGCTCTGAAGGGAATTTTGACTAGTTTCATATATTCATCAGGGTAGCTACCTCAGCATCATGTGGGTCTTGGAGAATAGCTGCCTCCAAGTATAGGATGCTGAGAGGCAAGTCTCCTTCTCTCAATTTTTTTAGCCCCTCTTCAAAAGCACCAGGCCAATCTTTGAAGGGATTTTCAGTGTGAAAGTAATAACCCTAAAAAAAGAAAAGAAAATTAAAGTATTGTCAGTTTGATACGAAATCTTACATAGAAAACTATCCACACAATCTTATGGAGATCTATTCACAAGAAAGTCTCAGGGACCCTGGGAATAAAATCTGACTACATTAAAATTAAATCATTTATTGCCTTTAATTTATTCATGAAGGTGTTTTGGTAAAGTGTCTGAACAGCCTACACATTATTATATGCAGTGGCTTATTTTCAGCAATGGGACCGGAGAATCTGTATGACCAACAAGATGATTTTTTTTCCTTCTGAAAATGTTTTATGTATCGAATAAGCTACAGTACAAACAAGGTAACTGTAACTGGAATTGCACACAATGCATCTCCTCCTTTCTTTTTCTGCTTCCTCAACTTACAATTTTTTGCACTGAGGTGCTTCCGGGTTGAAAGGATTAGCCGATGACATAACTGAGCTGGGGGCTCAGTTTCATGTACCCAGCAGGAGCTGGAACAAAGGACAGGAGCTCAACTCTGATCCATGGCAGCACTTGGTGGGTCTTGAACATGGGCTAGCTAACTTCCATCCCAGCATCCTAGCTACACAAGCTACCATGTTCCTTAGAAAGAGGTTCATTGAAATTGATCCATGATAGGAGGTAATCTCATAGGGGCACAGAGTAAGTGCCTTGAAGAGAAGGCCCATTTTCTGGGTCTCAAGAGGCGACCGTTTTTAATTCAAAGCGAGCCAACTGCATCAGATCATTGAAACTACTGGGGCTAGATGGTCCTTTAGATCAGAGGTCTTCAAACTCGGCCCTTTTATGACTCATGGACTTCAACTCCCAGAATTTCTCAGCCAGGCATGCTGGCTGAGGAATTCTGGGAGCTGAAGTCCATGAGTCATAAAAGGGCCGAGTTTGAAGACCCCTGCTTTAGATAACCAGATCCTGTGTGATGATGTGTAAATTTGTCTTTTACCAATCTGGGACTACCATAAAGATGTTCTTCTCTGTTCTTCTACAATCCCAGGTTACCTTCTCATTAATGGAGACAGCCACTTGTCCTCTTGTTTCTTGGCTTTCTGAAATCCACTTTCTCCGAGCCATTTCTTCCCACTCTGCCTGCATCTTGTCCCAAAACTCTGTGTCTGACTAAGGAGAAGAGAACCAAACAATGATAAAACATGGAAGAAATAGAATGGAAGAAACAATTCTTTTAGATTAAGGGCATCTCCAAGTTATTTTTTACTTTCAAAATTGAAAATCCAGAACCTCAAGCATCTTTAAATGCAGTCATTCTTTGGAGGGGACGAACAAAGGTGTAAGTGGCATCATTTGTGTGATGCCAGTGTGATACACGTGACAATATTTTGGCATCTACTAAAGGTCTAGAATCCTTAAGATGAAACTTTCCAGTGGAGAAGATGTAAATTTTAGGTTGTATTCATAACTGAGTTATTTCCAGCTTGGCACAATATAACTGACCCACATGTTCATAGTAACAAAGCCACAAATAAGCACAACTTAAATTAAAGAATCTACACACAAATGCAAACTACACACTTTGAGATCTTTACTTGGCTCAGGTAAACTTGTTGTGATGGAGAAGAATCCTGTGAGTCTCTTGGACTGCAAGGTGATCAAACCAGTCAGTCCCAGAGGAGATCAACCCTGACTGCTCTTTAGAAGGCCAGATCCTAAAGTTGAAACTCAAATACTTTGGCCACCTAATGAGAAGGAAGGACTCACTGGAGAAGAGCCTAATGCTGGGAAAGGTTGAGGGCAAGAGAAAAAGGGGATGACGGAGAATGAGGTGGCTGGATGGAGTCACTGAAGCAGTAGGTGTGAGCCTAAATGGACTCCAGAAGATGGTAGAGGACAGGAAGGCCTGGAGGAACGTCGTCCATAGGGTCATGATGGGTCAGACACAACTTCGCAGTTAACAACAACAAACCTGTTGTATGGACACAGCCCAGGAAATTCCAGGGATTCAGTCAGCCTGAATGGAAGTTGGGAATGTTGAAGTTCTAATCCCAATACACCTGTAAAGGTGCCAGGCTGGGGAAGATTAACTTAGATGGTCACTGTACACACTCATCCCAGTTTGCAAGTTTGAGATACAAGTAGTCCTCATTTACAATAATTTAATGACCATTACAACAGCACTAAAAAAGTGATTTATAACTGGTATAAGTGACTCAGTACACCCAAACATGTATACTATATACAGTATGTATACATATAGTTGTTAATTCAGGAGCAATGATTGTGGGCTGCATGTAATAATTTGGCAAGATATTGGATTGCAAATTGTGTGGGGCCATGTCACACCCATGGGTGAGAGGGAACGGCAGAGGGCTTTCCTTTTTAAAATTTGGATGTACTTATTTTTAGAGTTAATTTTATCTCTTCCATTCCTCAAAAGGGAAATGGGCGAACCGTTGGTGGACTGAAGAATTCTGAAGTAGTGGGTTAAGGGTGGCTGGAGTTATTGTAGAATGGAACTTTTTTCGAGGAGGATCAGATGTTAATTATTCTAATCTGTTTTAATTGCCTCCTGTTATAATATTTATATATAGCTTTTATGTTTTTATTTTCTTATTTGTACCCTGCCCAGAGTCACTCTGGGAAGGAGAGGGACAGTGTGTAAATGCGATAAATAAATATAAATAATATAAATATAAATAAATAACTGTAACTGGGTATATAAATGAATGAACACATACATTTATTCCTTGCCATTTGCCATTATTAAGGGTATCTTTCTATTTTCCTCAGCAACAATGTTCCTTTTTTCTCCAGTTATTATGGAAATACTCTAACAAATGCTGTCATTTATACTCACAGCCTTTCCTTCTTTCCTTTCCTTTCCTTTCCTTTCCTTTCCTTTCCTTTCCTTTCCTTTCCTTTCCTTTCCTTTCCTTTCCTTTTCTTTCCTTTCCTTTCCCCTCCCCTCCCGTTTTTAAAACCACTCCAAAATTCAAATAAGCTTTCTCTAAATTACATTTCTAACTAATGGTCCTTTCCACCCCTACCCTGAATACTATGGTATAAAATTGTTTTACTTATCTCTTTAAGTAAAGTATTGTAGGGAAGGATGCTATTAAAAACAGCCTCTTTATTTGTGATTCTATGCTTTGTAATTGAATAGCATAATCACTAGCACTTTATAGATATCTGAAATCTAAGTCTGGCACAGGGGAAAAAACGCTTATCTCACATAGCTAAGAAAATCCTAAAATGCACAATATTATGCATTCTGTTCTCAGAAGGGGGGGGGAGGTTTTTATGGAATATTGCAAGCATTTAGCATTTCTATAGTGCTGCCAGAACCTTTTATATGATTTATCTCAATAGCACCTTATTATTTTATTTATAATGCCCCTAAGACCATTATCTAGGCAGAAAAAGCAGTTTAAATAGTCCATACCACAGTCCTGAAAAACAGGCAGTTTCTAATTGTCCTTAGTAATGTATGAACTGTGGATAAAGTTTTCAATCTACATTTATATGCCAGGGTGGCCTCAAATGGGGTCAAAAAAGTCAAGATGACAGCTGTTTTTAATTCCCCTCTGCCTGTGGGATTGTGTTTGCATCAAACTTTCTTCCTTAAAAGTTGTATTTATAGAAAGGAAAAGGGAAATAAAATAAAGGCTTGAAAGTATTCAAATATTACAAGTAGTCCTTGACTTACAACCATAACTGAGCCCACAATTACATCCATAAGTTGTGACAGTCATTAAGTGAGTAATCACGTGACTGAGCCCAATTTTACGACCTTTTTTGCAGCAGTTATTAAGTAAATGCTGTGGTCATAAAGCGAACCCTGTGGTTGTAAAGTGAATGCAGCAATCATTAACACTGCAGTTGCTAAGTGAATCCATAGTTTGCTATAGATTTTTTTGCCAGAAAATGGAAGTAAACACCGGTTTCTGTCAAAAACGTCTCAAACACCGTCTTATGATCATGGGATGCTTCAAATCCTGAAACTCAAAAATGGGAGAGAAGGATAAGGTAATTTGGCCCAACAGACTCAAGGATGCTCTAAGATCTGGACTTGCAAAAGGCAAACAAGAGATTCATTTTGGCCCGGAGGCCTCCATGTCTGCTCTCAGATGATAATTTATCGGGATATTATCCTCGTGAAGATCCCTTTCTCCAAGATTCATTAAATGCATTGCAGTCTGCTAAATCACTGTTTCTCAATCTTGGCAAATTTCAGATGAGGACTTCAACTCCCGGAATTCCTCAGCCAGAGTTATGGTTATACTTACTTATTTGAGCAATCCGGCCTGGTTTGATGGGTTGGGGGGTTGGGGTTTTAACATGGTTTTTAATTATTGTATATATCGGGCATAATATTTAATAGTTTTTTAACTTTTGTACTTTGTCTTTTAATACTTATTGCCCTTTACACTGCCCTGATATATATATATATATATATAATTGCAAACCTGTTGCTGAGTGCCCATAATGTGGTCATGAGGCTATGGGTGGGGCATCAGAACTTCAAATCCAGGGCATAAGTTTTTGTTTGGGGGGATCTTGTCAAGCACCTGGGAAATCAGGAGATTTTGGCAGTTTCAAAGGAGTATAAATATTTATTGCAAGCTTAAGCTGTCTACAAGAATCTGACCAACTAACAGTCAAGGGGAATGAGCGGAAGATACGAGAGGCACTCAAGGTGAGATGGACTTGTAATGCATTTGACCCCTCTCTCGGGCTCAACCTGATCATGCCTTCAGATGCGGTGCTTCGTCACTGGTGGTTTTTAAGAAGAGACTGGACAGTCACTTGTCTGAAATGGTATAGGATCTCCTGCTTGAGCAGGGGGCTGGACTAGAAGACCTCCAAGGTCCCTTCCAGCTCTGTTCTGATTCTGATCTCCTATTCCTGTCATAACTTCAAACAGTTGCTAAGTGTCTGGTTGTAAGTTGAGACCACCTGTATTTCCTTAAATTGTGATATTGATCTTTATGGACAGAAGAAAGAAATAAAGAAAGGAAGGAAGGAAGGAAGGAAGGAAGGAAGGAAGGAAGGAAGGAAGGAAGGAAGGAAGGAAGGAAGGAAGGAAGGAAGGAAAATGCTGAGTTTCTCACCCCTTCTCCCAATGATCTATGCGGATGATGTTGTAGGAGAGCGGTGTGGAGGGTTATGTGTTGACCTGGTTAATTGTGAGACCATCACAAGTTCTGGAAATCCAAACTCTACTTGTTTATTAAGGGCATGGCACCCAGCTCAATTCAGTATCTGCTAGACTTCAAATGGAAGCACAAGGGGCACATATTGCAATTATGAGAGAAGAGGAAAACCAGGTGTTTGGGGAGATATTTAACACCGCTCCAGCCTCACATATTTACATTGCTTTAATTCAGTTTACTGTTTGCAAACCCGCACAGGTTTGAACTATTTTATTTCAAATGCCACGCATTTAATGGAGATGTTTTCTTAAAAGGCAATCCCTTCTAGCTGATATGAGGGTAACAGAGATGGGACATTGTCCTCCCGGTTTTCTTCTTGGCAATCTGCCACCCAAGTCATTATTTTCTAATTTTATCAACAAACACACCCTGAGATTAAGTTCAGTCCCTTCCTCTCAGTTTACAAAGGACTCCAGAAATTTCTTGCCTTGTTTCATATCGAATAGAAAGAGTAAGATCAGAATGGGCCGGCAAAGGTTTTTTCCCCTTGACACTCTACGGAAGTGAAAATTGGATTTTGAAGACGCCAGCTAGAACGTGTATTGATGCTTTTGAACTTCGCTACTGGGGAAAAAAACAACCTCCCGAGAATACTATTAACAGCCAAGGAAACAAACAAATTGATCACAAAACAAATCAATACAGAATTCTTATTTGAGCCACAAACGAACAGGCTCAGATTGTCAGGTTTTGGATACATTTCTATAATACGAAGAGAGGTGAAAGGAAGAAGGAGCATGGCTAGCATGCTGATCTAGTAGGAAGGAATAAAATAATAATAAGGTCACATAGATTTGTTTAGCTAATGGATTATTAATAATCACACCATGCTGTAATTTCCATTGTGTCTGCCTTTTGGGGTGTCTTGTCTTTGCAATGCAGTTTAAACTCTGGTTTTGCTTTGGGACAGGGACGCTGGGCTTTGTTTGGTACCCAGGCCATCCTGTATTTACGTTAATAAAGTTATATGATATCCTCAGGGTGATTTGGTTGCTTTACACGAGTCAGATTTGGGCCACAGCCATATATTTTAGCATCCTTCACAACTTGTTGATGTATGAAATATTCGATGCACATAGAATACTAGCAGGGCAGAGACAAAGTTTAGTAGATTTTTTCTTCCGCAGGCTATCTTGCTAAAGGAAAAAAAAATATCTCTGGCTGTCTTGCTAGCAGCCAACATCTGGCTCTTTTGGACAGTGGGGAAGATCGAGATGCTTTTGAAGCAGTAGCATGCGGGGATCGTATTATGATTTTATTGATGTGCTCTTTGTGGTTTGGGATTTGATTTAATTGCATTTGAACCGTAATACTGTAATGAAGAGTGTAAGCTGCTTAGAGTCATCCTCTGGTTGAACCAGCATATAAGCCTTAGTAAAAAAAAATTTTTTAAAAAATCAATCATTTACTTTATGTATTTACTTACATTCTTATATGGCTCATATTTCTGCAACTATCAACCCTTCTAAGGGGCATTTAAAAGGAGCCTTGGTGGAGCAGTGGGCTAATGCCTCCTTAAGTAACACCAGCTGCCTGCAATTAGTGCAGGTTCGCATCCCACCAGGCTCAAGGTTGACTCAGCCTTCCATCCTTCCGAGGTAGGTAAAATGAGGACCCAGATTGTTGGGGGCAATTAAGCTGACTTTGTAATAATGCCGCTTGGGGTGTGTGTGAAAGCCCTAATAAGCAGGCATATACATAGAATGAAGGCTACTGCTAAGCTTGTAAGCCGCCCTGAGTCTTCGGAGAAGGGCGGGATATAAATGGAATTAAAATAATAATAAAAAATAAATAAATAAAATTGCTGTGTTTCAGTGTTAACCAAAGTTTTGCTTACATTGCCTTGCACTTTTATGATTCCCCCCGTTTCTTATTTTTTTTAAAAAAAGAATATTTATCAGGTGCAAAAGATCAGGTCCACATATGAGGGTCCAATTAAACTGATTTCTTCCTAATCATACTTATGCACAGGAATCTTCTCAACTAACAATTAGCACCTGCTTGGATTTAGAGAAGGGCCAACGGAATTCAAGGGAGGTTGGGCTTATTTCACTTGTGGCGATGTAGGGATTCTAGGCTGATTCCTCTTTTATCTCTGCCCCCTTGTTCTGCCACTCCTTCTCCTACGATATTACAGTATTTCAATTGCCAAAGAGAAAATAAGAGAAAACAATATATAAAAACAAATGAAAAATGATAATATCCAATAGTTATGAAGTTGTAGCACCAGAAGAAAGATAAAGAAAATTAAAAATAGTGAAATATGAAACAAAGAAAAAAGACACATTTATATTAGATTAGTATAAATCATCTAATTCATCACACATTCATTCAATCATTCAAACCAGTGGTCCCCAACTTTTCTGGCTCCATCGACCAGTGGTGGCAGAAGCGGTGGCCATGGGAAGTGGGGGGAGTGATTTTGCATGTGCAACCTAGATCCTGCGCATGTCCAAATGAAACTTTGCACACTCGCATGCCACTTGCATGGCCCAGTTCCCAACAGGCTGTGGACCAGTACCGGTCTGTTGACTGAGGGTTGGGGACCCCTGAATTAAACTAATAAATTGTGCATAAAATTGTCTAATTTTGCATAACAGTATGAACTGGACCTTCGCTCCTTCCGGCGCGGTCTGAAGACCCATTTATTTGAACAAGCTGGCCTGGCCTGATGGGGGATGTTAGGGTTTTTAATGGGTTTTTATATTGTTACTGTTTTATCTGGGCAATTATTTAATTCTCTTTTAATTTTTGTATTTTCTATTTATATATGCCCTGTTCACCGCCCTGAGTCCTTCGGGAGAAGGGCGGTATACAAATTTAATAAATGAATGAAAATGAAATGAAATATATATCGAAGGAAATGAATTGCATTGTTTTCCAATTAGGAGAGAAATATGTTTTTAAAAATAGATATATTACAAGAATTTATGAATCTGTTTTAGATACCCAGGTTAATAGTACTTTTCCAGTCTCGTGTCTCTACATATAGTTTGGTTCACAGTCAGGCCTGAAATGTGATCGGCTACTTTTTTGTTCAACCAGATATTCCAATTCCAACAAAGGTATTTGTCTTATAATGGAGACATAATCACTACTGTAGTTTATCATTATCACATTGTGTATTTAATCAATGTCCACAACTGAGCTGAATGCAAATGGCTTATTGCAGTAGATCAGGGCTGTCAAACTCAATTTCATTGAGGGCCTCATCAGCATTGCGGTTGCCCTCAGGGGGCCGGGGGTGTGTGGCCTGGGTGGGCGTGGCCTACTGGGTGGGCATGGCTAGAGTGCGTATGGCCTACTGGGTGGGCGTGGCCAGCTCTACATCGTTCACATCAAGGGTGCCTATGGGGGCCTGGGCAGGAGTGGGACAGATCTGAGGGTCTCTGGCAGAAGGAGGGTCTATGGGCCAGGGCCAAGGCAGTGGGGGCCGTTCCCTCACTGTTTCCAGGATGGCTTCGTGGGCTGCATGAAACCACTTCGCGGGCCGGATCTGGCCCCCGGGCCTTGTGTTTGACATGTCTGCAGTAGATGATTTCTTGTTCTAATTGAACTAATTCTTGAAATGCCAAGGAATACCTCAACAGCAGCTTTAGCGCGTTCAAATTCTTCTTCCAAGGAGTGATTTCGGGTGAGGCGTGGTCCTCCCCAGCATTGCTCTTTGGTTGACCGGCCCTGGAAGAAAATCACAGTCAGAAAATAAGGCGAGGCATGATAATCATTGGAAAACTCAGAATCAGTCAATCCTTAGGGCTAAGTTTAGGTTTGCATCAGGAATAAAGATATTTTCAAACTGAGCTTATCTCCTGGTGGTTGCATCCATAGATTTTTCTTAGCAGCACTAGGATGTACAAAAGCATTTCTTTATTCAAATTTATTATAGCTGCCAAACTTCAATGGACTCCTAACAACAGTTTGTTATTCCTTTCTTGTGTTTTTTGTTTTTTTCTTATGGATTAGTCTAATAGTTCCCAAATGGTTTCCTACTGAAATACTATCCAAGGTGACCCTACTCAGCTTTCAAGGTAAGCCAAATTAACAACAACAACAACAAAGTTGGAAGGGACCTTGGAGGCCATCTAGTCCAACCCCCGGCTCAGGCAGGAAATCCTATACCATTTCAGACAAATGGCTGTCCAGTTTCTTCTTAACAACCTTCAGTGTTGGAGTTTTCACCACTTCTGGAGGCAGGTTGTTCCACTGATTAGTTGTTCTAATGGTCAGGAAGATTCTCCTTAGCTCTAGGTTGCTTCTCTCCTTGACTAGTTTCCATCCGTTGCTTCTTGTCCTGCCTTCAGGTGCTTTGGAGAATAGCTTGACTCTCTCTTCTTTGTGGCAGCCCCTGAGATACTGGAACACTGCTATCATATCACCCCTCATCCTTCTCTTCATTAAACTTGTTGTTGTTGCTGCTGCTGTTATTTGCGAAGTCATGTCCGACCCATCACAACCCCATGGACAACGTTCCTCCAGGCCTTCCTGTCCTCTACCATCTTCTGGAGTCCATTTAAGCTCACGCCTACTGCTTCAGTGACACCATCCAGCCACCTCATTCTCTGTCGTCCCTTTCTTCTCTTGCCCTCAATCTTTCCCAGCATTAGGCTCTTCTCCAGTGAGTCCTTCTTTCTCATTAGGTGGCCAAAGTATTTGAGTTTCAACTTCAGGATCTGGCCTTCTAAAGAGCAGTCAGGGTTGATCTTTCATTAAACTAGACATACTCAATTCCAGCAACCGTTCCTTATATGTTTTAACCTCCAGTCCCCTGATCATCTTTGTTGCTCTTCTCTGTACTCAGAGTCTCGACATCTTTTTTACATCGTGGTGACCAAAACTGCATGCAGTATTCCAAGTGTGGCCTTACCCAAGGCATTGCAAAGTGCTATTAACACTTCACGTGATCTTGATTCTATCCCTCTATTAATGCAGCCTAGCACTGTGTTGGCTTTTTTGGCAGCTGCAGCACACTGCTGGCTCATATTTACTCATATGTATTTTTCCATCTATAAGGCGCACCCTTGTATAAGACACCCCTCCCCCCAATTTTCTAAACAAAAATTCAGAAATCAACATTTTAAATATTAAACAAACCACATCTTTAGTTTTGCGCATATTTTCTATTTTATTGGTAATCAAAACAATGAAAACAGACCACATCTTTAGCGGCAGTAAAACAAGTGGCCGCGCACAGCATTCACTAACACAACAGGCCACATCATTAGTGGCCATGCACAGGGCCATCCACAGCACTGGTACAATGCTCAGCAGGGGTGGTATGCTCTTTACTCAGTCTCTATTGCAACACTGCTTTGTTCTTCCTCACTTTCAAACCTATCACTTTCTTCAACTTCTGTTGCATCACCTTCTACTGAGTCATTGCCTCTACAGATGAGATCATCCTTGGTTCTGTCCGTTGCATTGCTGATTCCACATTTCTTGAAGGACTTCACAATACCCTCTTTCTTGACACCATACCATGAGTTTAGAACCCAATTGCAAACGTTAGTAATGGTTGGTTTTTTTCACTCTTCCTGTCGGTGTCAAGTTATCACCTGCTTTTTCAATCCATCTACTCTGTTCTTCTCTCATCATGGCTTTAAATGGCTTGTTAATTGAAACATCCAGTGGCTGTAGCTGACCTGTAAGTCCACCAAGAATAACTGCTAGCTGTGTTCACAAATCTGATGCAATCCTTTTTATATTTTCTGTTAAATGTGCTTGGAAATGATCATAGATATGTAGAGCTGGCTTCTTTAAGAGTCCCCCAGGTCTTCTGGACCAAACCTTTGCAAACCAAATGGCCATAATGTCTTCATTCATCCATCCCTTCTCATGCGCTTGAACAATGATGCCAGGTGGTATGGTTTCTTTAGGATAAGTTTTCCTCTTAAAGATAAGCATAGGAGGCAGTTTAGTACCATCTGCACAGCATGAAAGGACAGCAGTATAGTGTGTCTTTTCATGGCCACTTGTTTTGATTGCCACTGTCTTGATTCCTTTCTTATCAACAGTTCTGTTGGAAGACATATCCAAATTGAGAGGCACCTCATCCATGTTTCCAACCTGTCTTTCTTCATAATGATATTTTTTCCCGAAGTTGTATGACGTAGGAGTGAAAATGTTGGATTTTTTCCTCAGAAACTGGTGGCATTTTCTGTGCTAACTTTGTTCGTGCTCTCATGGCCAACCCTTCTCTCTTCATGAAATTAAAGCACCATTTTCCCTTTCCTGTAAATCCAACAATCTTCATTTCGCTTGCAAACGTTCTTGCCTGACATTGAATAAGCTTGGTTGACACACATAAGCCACTCTGGCGCTGCTCCATAATCCAAGTCTTAAGCCTCTGTTCCAAGTCTAGCCATTTTGTTGGTTTTCCTCTCAAGGCTTCCTTCTGTTTTGGCATCTTAAGGAGTTGTTATTCCTGTTTTCTCCACTGTCTGATCATACACTCAGTGGGAGGTGGTCCAAACTGTTTCTCTGCAGCTCTGTTTCCATGCTCTTTTGCATAACTGAATACGCTCAGTTTAAATTTAGCAGAGCAAGATGTTCGCTTTACTGGTACTTCTCGATACCATCACACAAGGGAGGCAACTTCCTCCAATCAGATGGTGCTCTGCGGGCTTAGTCCTGCCCACCCCCTCAGCCGTCCTTCACTGTACTGAGGCAGCTTCCCGGGGCCTCTTGCGGCTTCAGCCTGAGTTGCACTGGTGAAAAATGGGTCATAGAAGGCGGCTTCAGTGGGACCGGTGGTATCCTTGGGGTAGCGCGATCCTCCAGCACCAGGCAGCATCTCAGGCCAGTGATATCCTCCTGCACCAGGCGGTATGGCAGTGGCATGTAAAGAACCCACACAGGCATGCCTTGGGCTTCAGAGGTTACCATTTTTTTTCGTGTATAAAACACTACACTTGTATAAGATGCACCTGATTTTTAAACAGGGTGTTTGCAGGAAAAAATAGCATCTTATACACAGAAACATACGGTAAGTGATTGTCCACTAGGACTCCAAGATCCCTCTCACAGTTGCTACTATTGAGCAAGGTACCTCCTATACTGTATCTGTGCATTTCGTTTTTCTTGCCTAAATGTAGGACCTTACTTTAAAGATATTTTAAAGATATGCTGCTACCTCTTGAATTTGCACAAATGTATATTTGGACTAGTACTGTGAAGCTGTTATTGTTCAGGACATCTTCTTAGTCTAGTCTCAATTATTACAATTTACTGCAGGTTTTGGAGTTAGATGCAGCTCTCAGACTTTCAATGGTGAATTCCTGATTTAGACATTGTCCATTGTTTGTCATGCTCAAAGGAGTTAATTAAATTGAAAAAGAAAGGTCGTTATTCCTAGAGCCGAGTCTAGGTTTTTAGGAAAAACAGTCAAGGAAGATAACCACAAACAAGCCTCTTTTTGGAAGGTATTTGATCGTAGACAACTTGGCTTAGAAATCAGGTTCCTTAGTACACTTCCTTTGATCCCCAGTGTATCCAATAATTATTTTTATTTATTTATTATTGAATTTATACACCGCCCATCTTTCTAGCCAATATCACAGACAAGTCAGTGCTTTGCCCTTTCCAGAATACAAAGGTTTCAGATGCTGATTTTAGCTTTGCTTTTCCTGCCTTCTTTTTGTTCTCTGACTTTGGAGGTATTATAACTAATATACACCTTATATTGAGAAGGGAGGGAGGGAGGGAGGGAGGAAGGAAGGAAGGAAGGAAGGAAGGAAGGAAGGAAGGAAGGAAGGAAGGGAAGACATTAATATGGTCACAGACCAAATGACTAAGAAATGGTTTCCATTTTAAACCTACTGAGGGGAATTCTTCTTTCTATGCCTGTGAGTGAGTGGTTCCAAATTCTTCTAACCGGTGCTTGGGAAAAGTGTGTATTATTTTTGAATAGAGTTGAAAGTACTTTGCTAGATGGAAACTGGAATCATGGCTGCCTACCAACAATATTGGTGGCCAAAGGCCAAGCTTTGTCTCATTGTTAATCTCCACCAGTCTTCACTTTGCTTGAAGTGAAGCCATTGCTTGATCACAGCCCAGTTCTTTATCAACAGCAGTGAAGCTGTATCAAACATTTTCTCATCAAACTCAGCTTCTAAGCCCCCCCGTTGTTTTCATTTTCCACTTTGACCAGGCAGTAGTGATTTGTGGATACCTGCTATTCCTGGCTTTTTCCTTTGTTCAGCCTCTTTCTTTGGATTCATCCCACGGGAACAAGTGCAATGCAAGTTTATAATCCCTTTTTTTCATTAAAATAAAACCCCTTTCTAAACTCATGAACACGGTGAAAAGAAATTTCAACTTTCAATGCAGGGATAAGCCATGGAATGACCTAAAAAACGTTGGCTTTGCTAAGCTCACGATCTCGCGCTTGTCCGAGGTCAAACTCATTAACCAGATGTCTTTCCAACAAAAGGGGGCAACTACATGTGCTTACATGATTTTACTTTGGATCATTATAATTATTGAAGTTACTCAGTTGTAAAGAGTTGCCAGATGCATAAAACACTGAGCTAGCTGTTTTTTTCCCCCCTTTGGGAGAAGGAAAAGGATCTGCTGATCTTAGTCTGAGCACTACTGAATGACGAACAAGTTACAGCAGTGTTTCTCAACCTTGGTAACTTTAAGAAGTGGGGACTTCGACTCCCAGGATTCCCCAGCCAGCCAGCCAGCCAGCCAGCCTTGCTGGCTGGGGAATTCTGGGAGTTGAAGTCCACACATCTTAAAAGTTGTCAAGGTTGAGAAACAGTGGGTTAGAGCAGTGGTCCCCAACTTTTTGGGCACCAGGGACCGTTTCCGTGGAGAGAGGTTTTCCCATGGACCGGAAGGGGTGTGGTTTTGCATGTTGCCTGCATCCCACGGATGTGGCTTTGCCTGTTTGCAGACCCCAGTTTCTAGTATGCTGCAGCCCGGTACCGATTAATTATCCCAGGGGTTGGGGACCTCTGGGTTAGAGCATGCTCCTTCACAATTCTCAGTTGATTAGGATGACAGCAGATGTGATATGGTGTAATGGGTGCACAGGAGCATAAGCAGGTATGTAAGATGTTACCTTAATGGCTCATTAGACTATTTAATATTCATAAACATTAATCTCAAGACAAGACTATCTGGAATGTAGATGGTTTCTGAACTACTGCAAAACATACAGTGATTAGAAATGGCCTCTATTAGTGTGTTCATGCACATTGTCCCAAAATGCAACTGGACTTTCTTTGTTTTTCCTTGAAGAAGTTTTGCTTCTCATCAGTTCTGAAGAAGCTTCTTGGATGAGAAGCAAAATGTGACATCTTCAATCTTCAGTTGCTTTTGGGACACCTTTGGGACAACCATGACCTGGATGACTGAGACTTTCCATAGACATTCATGCACTTTCCCTTAATACTGGGAACTTTGTGCATGTGTGGAAGGACAGGAGTGCTGGTATATTAGAATAGCTAAAATATATCCCTAGTACCTCGTTTGAATTGGTCTTAAGAAAACTCAAGTCCTTGTAGCAGTATTTATGGTAGGGGGATTCCTGTTCATTTCACTGCTGCATTACTGAGATACTATTCTGAATACAGTATGTCCCAAATTCATAGTTGCTCTGCAACTATCACTGTTTTTTTTTAAAAAAATGTTGATTTAATTCTTCTCATGTTAAGTATGCACGTCCTTAAAAGGTGCCAATCAGTCAACTGGTGAAATCAAAATCAATCCAGAAAGAGTCCAGAGGTTAAATCTGACATATTCAAACATAAGATTTTTTTTAGGCACACTTTCTTCAAGTGTCTCCGATTTTTATGCAACATACTTGACTATGCATTAATTTATATGAACTTTTCCAGATGGGAACAACTGACCCCAGTGTTTGATTGATTGACTGACTGAATTAGCATCAAAATATTTCCTGTTCACTGCTGTTCTGAAGAATGGATCAATCCTCCTTCAGGGTAAGATTTAACATTTAACAAATGCTACCCCAATGATTTCTGTGCACTTTCAAGTAACTGTGCTTGGGAGATACGTCAGCAAATGAATGACATGGCTAGAATAACATCCTTGCTCCTGAAACCCAACTAAGATGGGTTGTAATCTTAACACAGTGGACAAGAAGGCATATTGGCAAATTCTACAAAGGAATTGTATACATTAAACCACAATTGAAATCACCTCTTTTGTTGATGGATGAACAAGGTAGATTTGTAGCTGTGGAAGTGCAGATCCAAGGAGTTTAAATCTATAGTACAGGTAGTCCTTGACTTAACAGCCATTTGTTTGTTCCATACAGTATTAATCTTGTGAACTCATAATCATAATCATAATAGTAAAGTTGGAAGGGACCTTGGAGGTCATCTAGTCCAACCCCCTGCTCAGGCAGGAAACCCTATACCATTTCAGACAAATGGCTGGCCAGTCTCTTCTTAAAAACTTCCAGTGTTGGAGCATTCACAACTTCTGGAGGCAGGTTGTTCCACTGGTTAATTGTTCTAACTGTCAGGAAGTTTCTCCTTAGTTCTAGGTTGCTTCTCTCCTTGACTAGTTTCCATCCGTTGCTTCTTGTCCTGCTTTCAGGTGCTTTGGAGAATAGCTCGGCTCCCTCTTCTTTGTGGCAGCCCCTGAGATATTGGAACACTGCTATCATGTCACCCCTCACCCTTCTCTTCGTTAAACTACACATACCCAATTCTAAATTCTAAATTCTAAAGCTTCCTCCTTCCGTTATGTATTCAAGATGGACAGTGATTAATATTTATATGTTACTTATATGTAAGGGTGTTACATACATACATACATACATATGTTGTATATAGTATGTTTTAAATGTGTGTTTTGTATGTGTACACTTGAGAGCAAGCAACCAAATTTCATTTTTAATGTGTGCCGTTGTGCCCACAGGGAAAAAATGACAAGAAAGGTTATCTAATTCATTTAGTGACTATGTGGCAAGAAAGATCGTAAAATGGGGCAAAACCCACTGAACACATGTCTCACTTAGCAACAGAAACTTTGGGCTCAGCGGTGGTCATAAATCAAGGACTACCTGTAGATCCTGGGCTGCTTTTCTAAGTGTATCATAAAAAAATACTACATTAAATGTCAAGTGCTATTAAAATAACTAATAGTGTTAGTAATGATGCAGATACCAAGATTAATATAATTGATTTGCAAAATATGAATATTATCTGGAATACACCACAGTTTTGGACTGCTTCAAAACACGACTAGTCTAAATAAAAGCCAGCTCTTACCTTTGGTGCAGGGGCTAATTCTAAATCTGTGGCTGAAATAGATTCCAGTGTGGTTTTACCAGTGGCCAGCTCAGGCTGGGATCTGTTTTCTGCCAACCTACAAAAGAACAAAATTGTACTTCCTCAGACTGCAACACCAACATAGCTGGCCACGATAGTGCTAAGTGTATTGTGTCACTCCCAAATCATGGTTCTAAGTCCTTTCGCAGTAAACTGCTTTGAAGGGGGGAAAAGTGGAGAGCAGAAATACAAGCAAGGCCCTGAGTTCGGGAAGATTTGAGTGAGGGTAGAGAAGAGGACAGTGTCCGGGAGCTGGACTGCAAAATCTAAGAGGTGGGAATGTGGAAAAGCAACAGTGTTCTGATTTGTATCTTGGTAAGTGAACTGCTCATTTGGTAAGTTCATAATACTTACAAAATGTGTTGTTTTAAACTTTTAAGAATGTCTGTCTGTCTGTCTGTCTGTCTGTCTGTCTATCTATCTATCTATCTATCTATCTATCTATCTATCTATCTATCTATCTATCTATCTATCTATCTATCTATCTATCTATCATCTTTCTTTCTCCATCCATATCACCCATCCATATCATCCATCCATGTCTCTCTCTCTCATCATTATCATCTATTCTCTCTCTCTCTCTCTCCATCCATCCATCATTATCATCGATCATCTCTCTCTGTCTCTCCATCCATCCATCCATATCATCCATCCATCCATCCATCCATCTCTCTCTCTCATAATATCTATCATCTATCATATCTCTCTCTCCATCCATCTAATTCATCTGTCTGTCTGTCTGTCTATCATTATCATCTATCATCTCTCTCTGTCTCTCCATCCATCCATATCATCCATCCATCCATCAGTCCCTCTCTCTCATCATAATATCTATAATCTATCAACTCTCTCTCTCCATCTATTCATCCATCTATAATCTATCTATTATCTATCTATCTATCTATTTATTATCACCAGTGCTTTTTTTGTAAAAAAAAAAAAAGGTGCCGGAACTCAAACATGTCATACAACCCGCCTTGCCTACCCTACAAGGTTCCATCCAAAAAAGGTGCCAGAACTCTGTTCTGGGCGTTCTATGACAAAAAAAGCCCTGATTATCACCTATAATATCTCTCTCTCTCTCTCTCTCTCTCTCTCTCTCTCTCTCTCTCTCTCTCTCTCTCTCTCTCTCTCTCTCTCTCTCTCTCTCTCTCTCTCTCTCTCTCTCTCTCTCTCTCCCTCCCTCCCTCCCTCCCTCCCTCTCTTTCCATCCATCCCTTCATCCATCCAATTTCAGAACCACTAACTCCAAAGTTTCTGAGAAGCTTAACATATGCACACACCAGAGTCAGGTTTCATCTGAAGGGAACAACAACTAACGCCCACAGTGAGGAAAATGGACTCCTACCGCCACATTATCCTAGCCCAAGGCCTGGAGGGAAGGACCACATTTGTAAGGCTCTTTTAAAAGTGGGTGGGGTGAGATGGGGGAGATGTTGTTGAGGGTAGCTCCTACCTCCTTGGCCCTGTTTGTCTAATTGATGGGACTGAAGTGGGCCAGTGACAACATTGTACAGTGTGAACACAAATCATATGATACAGATGGTCCTTCAGAGAATTAGGCCTTATGTCAGGTAGAGTTTTAAAGGTAATAGCTAGTAGCTTGAATTGCACCCAGAAGTAATTGGTGATTAGTGCAGTTCACTCAGCAAAGGTGTTACGGGGTCATTGCATGGCCCACACATCACTGTTCATACTGTGGCATTCTGAACCAACTGTAGCTTTTGAATAGTTTTCAAGGGCAGCCCCGTGTCGAGCGCAATGCAACAGACTATCCTCAAGGTGATTGAGATACAAGGGACTGTAAGAATGAGTCCATGAATTCTAACTGGCACCGTCATTTGTTTGCTGACCATTTTATGTTGAAGTCATGCTCAGCTTTAAACACTAACAAGCATTTCTCTTGGTTCTCTTCCTGTAGTATATTATTATACAATGCACACATGATTTGTGGCTGCACTGTTCTCTGCTTTCCCATTGGTCTGAGTCATCTCCTTACAGGCATGATAGTCAACTAAATTGCAGGCGTGGGATGGCAGGCTATGAATGGTGTATGGCTAAGGAATTAACTACAGGTTGCCCAGAATCTGTAGTTTGAAAGGGACCTTGGAGGTCTTCTAACCCAACCCCCTATACCATTTCAGACAAGTGGTTGCCCAATCAGCGATGGAGCACTCACGACTTCTGAAGTTCCACTGATTAATTGTTCTAATTGTCAGGATGACACGAGTAGAGTGAGGTAGGGTAGTTCATCTCACCCAGCAAGAGGATTGGTCCTCAGAGAAAGTTAAAAGTACAAATTACCACACAAATTCTTTTGGTAGAGCTTTACAAGATGATGATTTTCTCTCAGGACCTGAAGAAGCTTTGCCAGCTCTTTCTCCACGATGCTTGATTTCATCCCATTTTTCTAGTTGCGCCTGGATATTGACTGGATAAGGCAAAAGAAAATGAATTCTTGGAAGAAAAGCAAATACCAAATCTCTCTTCAGCTCAACTAGATGCCTTGTAGCCATCTTAGCAACAACACAGGAATGTTTAGCTATTGGTAGTCCTCAATTTACAACCATTCATTTAGTGTAACTGTTCAAAGTTACAATGACACTGAAAAAAGGGATGCATGACCGTTTTTCACACTTAGGGCCGATGGAACATCCCTGTAGCCAAATCCAGACCCTTGGCAACTGACTCATATTTATGATGGTTGCAGGTGTCAAGACTGATTCGCCCTTTCACCTACATTTTCTCCATTGCTCATAATTTGACAAAAAACAGAATAGAGATTGTGGAATGGAATGCAAAAGTGGGAGAGATGGTAGCTAGGCAACTGAGGTGTCTTTGAGAGCCTGCAAGAATGCCAAGGTCACTAACACTGGTGGACCTTTCCCATAACAAGAAGACATATTACTATTGGACAATATGAACACCTGGTGGATGGGGGCGAGGGAAGCTATTGTTTAATTAAGTAAGCTTTTGCGTGTGAAAACCAGATCTGGTTTCATTTCTTCTGTGCCAATGTAAATTTTCAGTAAAGTATTATACTCTTGGTAAAATCATGTCCCAGGAGTTTTTTTTTTCTGGAAATGCCAACTGGACAGTTGACAGCAGGGTCCTGGGGACCCTCTGACAAGCAAAATCAATGGGGAAGCCAGATTCACTTAACAATTGTGTTACTAACTTAACTGCAGTGTTTCACTTAACAGCTGTAGCAAGAAAGGTCATAAAATGGGACAAAATCCACTTTTTTATTTTTATTTTTAATTCCATTTATATCCCGCCCTTCTCCGAAGACTCAGGGCGGCTTACAAGCTTAGCAATAGCCTTCATTCTATGTATATGCCTGCTTATTAGGGTTTTCACACACACCCCAAGCGGCATTATTACAAAGTCAGCTTAATTGCCCCCAACAATCTGGGTCCTCATTTTACCTACCTTGGAAGGATGGAAGGCTGAGTCAACCTTGAGCCTGGTGGGATGCGAACCTGCACTAATTGCAGGCAGCTGGTGTTACTTAAGGAGGCATTAGCCCACTGCTCCACCAAGGCTCCTTTAACAACTGTCTTGCTTAACAACAGAAATTTTGCAGTCAATTTTGCTTGCAAGTTGTGGATTACCTGTACTGCTTTCTTTCAAGAGGTTTATTTAACCTTTTGGTCCAACCTATTCCTATGGACCAGAATGGTGTTCCTTCATCCAAGCATGAACCAAGGATGACCCTGACTAGCTTTTCTATTTCAGAAAGGTTAGCTAAGTCACAGCAGGAAAAGGGCATCTCAGAAATAGATTTCTTTCTCTTGAAACCAAAGAAAGAAGGAAATTTTCCCAAGCCCTCTCCGCCGTGAGTTTTATATATGCTGCTGCTGCTGCAGTAGAGAATACAATGGATGCATCCACGTAACACTCTTAACCAGTTATGGGATAACAACTTGGTGGTTGCATTTGCATCAACTATTAAACTTGGTTGGAGCTAAACCTAGGTACAGTTAACTTGGGTTTGGGTGAAGTGCAAACCCAGACAGGTTTACAGTTCAATATTATAACGTGCACGTTTAAAGAATGGCTTAATTTAACAGGTTAGTTAAGCTTGTGTGAACACAGTGAAGTAATTTCAAAGACCAGCAGATGAACCCAGAGTAACAAGTTGAAGATGCGCTCTGAAAAAGAATGACTTGACCCCCTGATCCATAAAACCAGCTACAGAACAGCCTTGGAAGAGCTGAAGATCATTAGAGGCCACTACTGTGAAGTCCCTGTTTTTTGTAATGCTGCTACTTCCAGCTGGATCCGTTCCACACATGCTGAACTACAACTCCTATCATCCTGTCCTAGACAGAAACATAGGACTTCTAATCTAGCCCAGGGGTCCCCAACCCCCGGTACGTGGACCAGTACCGGGCCACAGAAACAAACAAAGCCCCATTCACTGTTCACGGAAAAACCTCTCTCCACGTAACCAGTCCCTGATGCCCAAAAGGTTGGAGACCTCTGATCTAGCTCATCTGAAGGGTATCAGGTTGTCAAAAAGTATTGACAAAACTAATATGCAGGAGATGGGATCATCTGTAGGTCCTCTTTAAAAGATTTTAAACATCATCTTCCTCAGTTTTCACATTAGTGGTCCAAGTACTGTGGTACAGTTCTTTGGCATGGGATTGCTGTTTAAAATAACCGCTGTTATTTGTACCTGTGAAATGGTGCAAGATATTATTTCCTGTGCTTGGCTTCTCAAGCCCAAGAGGTGAACAGGCTAAATATTACAGTTAGTATCCCAACCTGTGTCTTGAATGTCCTTAGTTCTAGTCTAGTTCTAGTCCAACGGGACCTTTTAGAACTGATCCCTCCTACCTATATATATGGTGTGGGAAGAGCAAAGCAAGTTAAATAGATTTCATAGATTATAGCTTCCCTTCAAGAATAGGAATGTCAAGTGGTGTCCGCTGGCGGGCAGGTCCAAATTGACAAGATGGTGGATAAAGAGGTAAACAGGGTTTCCCCTGTCCAGTCATGTCTGACTCTAGGGAGTGGTGCTCATCTCTGTTTCCTAGCTCAGGCAGCTAACAATGTCTGAAGACACTTCTATGGTCAGTGTGACTATATGCCAAGGCACACGGAATGCTGTTACCTTTCCACCGAACTGGTACCTATTTATTTACTCGCATTTGCATGCTTTCGAACTGCTAGGTTTCAGGAGCTGGGACAAATAATGGGAGCTCACCCCATCACGCAGTACTTGGGTCTCCAACCTGGGCTGACAGCTTTCCAGCTAACAAGCTCAGCATCTTTAACCACTGGGCCATCATGCCCCCTAAGATGGTGGATATGTATAGCAATCCAATGCTCTACTATCATCTTCCTGATCATGACCCCTGCTGCAGATGCCTCCAGAACAGCTACATACCTAAATCCAATGATTTCTCTGGATCCTTGAGTGGTTGGATTTTCTGTTCAGTGTCCCCATAGATAAGATCTAGTTTTTCAGTCTTCTTTCTATGGGTCGACCCTTTCAAGCTCTCCCCTCTTGAGGAATTCTCCCGTTTCTTCACTTTGCTTTGGGTTTGGGAAACAGGTTCACTGAGGTCCAGGAGATCCAGACCTGTTGACAGAACTATCACAGGACCATTATTGAAAAAAGACACATTTTAATACCGTAGCAGTGCTTTGTAACTCCAATGTTTGAAAAAAATAAGCTGAATTTCCCTTGTGTCAAGGTGGAATCCAAACTGAATGCAACATGGGATAATTTTGTGTGTGTGTGTGTGTTTCTCTCTCTCTCTCTCTCTCTGTGTGTGTGTGTGTGTGTGTGTGTGTGTGTGTGTGCGCGCGTATGTTTTGGCATGGGAAGGTAGATTTCTATATCTCAAGTTTAGACTAAAAAAGGTCTATAGGAAAGAATGGTGACTCTCTAATTGAAATCCTTGCTTACACACATGATTTATATTTATTATAAATCACAAAAATTGCCATATTTACTTTTTTATACTTTTCAGCTCATAGTAGTTTCGCACTGATGATTAATATAAGAGGATCAGCTCAAGGGCTCCACTAAATCTTACCCCACTAATCAAATTCAGCCATTCTTCTTACAGAATAGAATAGAATAGAATAGAATAGAATAGAATAGAATAGAATAGAATAGAATAGAATAGAATAGAATAGAATAGAATAGAACAGAATAGAATAGAATAGAATAGAATA
Organism: Vipera berus; assembly: GCF_964194415.1. Classification (NCBI taxonomy): domain Eukaryota; kingdom Metazoa; phylum Chordata; class Lepidosauria; order Squamata; family Viperidae; genus Vipera; species Vipera berus. The sequence continues at coordinate 11,687,003 of NC_138207.1, read as the reverse complement.
GTCCAACCCCCTGATCAGGCAGGAAACCTTTAGTTTAACTATTTTTTTCTTTGCTCCAGGTAATTCAAATAACCTCTTCAGTAAATCTGATAGTATGGTTGTCCTGAAATTTATTTAAATGATTTGCCATTATCTCCTCCTGTGATTTTCCAGTGTGGCTACAAAACACATGGGAAATTTTCCTATGAAAACACCAATCAGGTGATTGCCTTAGCTTCTAAGCCCACATCTCAGCCAGATACTGTCACTTGCTGAGATTCCTTGAGGGGGCGAGCCAAATGAAATTTCTTGCTTTAATCCTAACTCTGATACCTCAAGGTGATAGAAGCCCTGAAGACGATCCAAAAGTGCCAAGGAGGTGATCCCAGCCATGGGTTTTTAATTATCAAGTAATTTTCCTCACATTTAGTCAGCTGGTGATTTCATACTATTTCAACAGGGATTTAAATTAATGTAGAAACGTGACAAAATTGCTACACAAAGCAGTCCCTTGCTAAGGAAACTCAAGGGTTCAATAAAAGCACATTGATAAGATTCCAAAGGAAAAACTGAACCAGTTGTGAAGATAATATTTGACGAGCATCTTCATTTTTCACATATTTTAAGAGTCTGCATTAATTAGGAATAGCCAGGCAGATAACTATCTAGTCCTAAGGATGGGTTAATAAAATCTATGCTGCTGTGAAGTTATGTAATGTTTATTTTACCTCATTTTCTCCTTATACTTTTTTAATCTTTCAAAACCATCTCCTTAGGCTTGAGAATGATCCACAAATGAAATCTAAGCACTTTAAAAGTCTGCTATTTCAGTGGGTGCCTTCAAATCGTCCATGTTGGCTGGCTTTCATGGGTGGGGGTAGGTGGGGGGTGGGGTGGGGTGAAACTTCAGCATTCCCACATTTAGGATTTTGTTTTTTATTGCAGGAAGAATTTGTCATGTATGGTTTAACCGTATACTGCAACACAGCCAATGTCAAAAGATGTGCATTGGAGGTTAAGAAGTAAGCAATTTAAAAGAAAAGGGACAGTTCCAAGAGCAACCCACAGGTCACATATTTTTAGGTGCTCATTAGCAATTTAGATCAAAGGACGAGGACCTCAAATTTTTCCCATGGTCTGCTTACTGAGTATAGCATCTTGGAGTCCTAGTGGACAATCACTTAAACATGAGCCAGCAGTGTGCTGCAGCTGCCAAAAAAGCCAACACAGTGCTAGGCTGCATTAACAGAGGGATAGAATCAAGATCACATGAAGTGTTAATACTACTTTACAATGCCTTGGTAAGGCCACACTTGGAATACTGCATCCAGTGTTGGTCACCACAATGTAAAAAAAGATGTCGAGACTCTAGAAAGAGTGCAGAGAAGAGCAAAAAAGATGATTAGGGGACTGGAGGCTAAAACATATAAGGAACGGTTGCTGAAATTGAGTATGTCTAGTTTAATGAAGAGAAGGGTGAGTGGTGACATGATGGCAGTCTTCCAATATCTCAGGGGTTGCTACAAAGAAGAGGGAGTCAAGCTATTCTCCAAAGCACCTGAAGGCAGGACAAGAAGCAACAGATGGAAACTAATGAAGGAGAGAAGCAACATAGAATTAAGGAGAAACTTCCTGACAGTTAGAACAATTAACCAGTGGAACAATCTGCCTCCAGAAGTGGTGCATGGTCCAACACTGGAAGTTTTTAAGAAGAGACTGGACAGCTATTTGTCTGAAATGGTATAGGGTTTCCTGCTTGAGCAGGGGGTTGGACTAGATGACCTCTAAGGTCTCTTCCAACTTTTATCATTATCATTATCATTACAACATGCTTCAAGCAGAAATGAGGTGGTAAATACAGGTATATCACAGTACAACCTGAGACCTATTATAAGCAATTCTTCAGTTTGTCCAAATCCCATAGAGCTATTTCTATAAATATAAATCAGAAGACTTTTTTTTGTTTAAAATAGTTAAATAGAAGCCTGGCAAGGTGACACATTCATTGTGTAAATGAGCATCAACCTTTTTGAAAATCAATATAAGGAATCACCAAGAAAGGATATTACATGCATGCTATTTTTAAAAGCCTGGAACCACGCAGGCAATGGTAGAGGATTGAATCCTACGAAAGGGCTGACCTGTAGCAAAAAATAGCAGTGGCACAAGTCTTAAGAAACATGTAGTTAAAAAAAAAAGACATTGACATGTCTTTACCATTCTCTGGCCTTACTTTACCTGTAATTCAGGTAAATGAAAGTACATTATTTTCCTTTTGGATGACCTCTTTTTTAAAAAAGTAACTTTATTAAAAATTAAAACTGCAAAAATTATATATATATATATATATATATATATATATATATATATATATATATATATATATATATATATATATATATATATATATGTTTTCGTAGATTATATTATATTATATTATATATTATAAATATATAATAAGGAAAAAATAAGTGTAAAGAACAAGAAAGTAAATATAATAAACAATTTTTTCCCCTTCATCGTAAGTAGAAACAGTTTTAGTAATTAATCACCTTCTCTTAAAATACAAGAAATATTAACTTTTTCCTCATATCCTATATTTTATCTATAAAATCTCCCTTTTTATGACCCTGCAATTCCTTAATTTGGGGTAGAGTTGGAGCAACTGGATGGAACTGAGCATTTACTGGCTGGATGCCCTTCCTGATGCCACGTGGAGCTCATAGTAGATTTTTTTCTTTGTGCCCTAAGAGAGAAACATCTGCCGCTACTAGGATGGAACTCTCAATCTTCCAAATGGGAAGAGAACATCTTCACCACTAGGCTGCCACACCGCTCATCTTTTATCTCTGAACAAATCCTTAAAACCTCATTTCAGTCTGATCAGCAAAAGTCCATTAAGAGTTACCCAAAATAACAGCATGTCTATTTTGACCTTGAGCAAATAAATCAACTTCATATCCATGCCTTCTATTTTTAACAATCTTGATCTTTAATCCCTTCAAATAGAACTTGATTACTTTTCCCAGATTTTTCTTTGTCCTTTTTCCACACAATTCTTTTAAAGCTTTAACAAGCCTCTTTGTAAATCCAGTATAGGAAGATTATCCAGGTTACTCTCTTGGTTCATTATTTGTATTTTCCTTTTAATTATTAAGCCCTCAGTTGATTTCTTTCATATGTCTAGTGTAGCATCTTTTTCTGCATCGTTCTTGTACAGCCTATCATTTATAAATTCCATTTTCAGATCAGCCTCAGTGTGGTCAGGTAAAACCTGTTCTTTTTTTTCAGAACATTGTAAATGCAATCTATTATAGAGGTAGGCTTCACATTAACTTCTGCATCCATTGTTCAAACTTATCCTTCAACATATCCAGTGTTAAAATATTTTGCTTCATTCGGTATTAGTAAGTTAAATTTAACTGTTTTTCTCCTTTCATTGTGATCTTCAGTTCTTTCTGGTTCCCTCTTTGGATGCCCTTTTGAAATTATTGTCCTACTATACTCATTTGATTATGTAGAAGAGAGGATATAAAAGCCATATTAAATATGTGTCTACAAATATTGTTGGAGAAACCAGAAATGAATGAGAAGACAGAAGAAGTTAATCCTGTTTTACAGCATATCCTTTTTTTCTTTTTTCTTTTTTTGTCAAAAACCAGATCCTGCATTGGGTGGAATAGCAACAAGACTAAAATGTCTTAAAAATTCATCTAAATTTGATACTGTTTGTGAATCCATTATGCAAAGGTGTATTTCCCCAATGACAGCTGGGAGGACAGATTAATTTATTTGCAACCCTGTATTCAAATCACCTCATCTGGATGAGAGGGATGCATACATAACACATCCCTTGCATGCAAATGGTTTGTGGTTCAATCTTACCAGGTCCTACACACACCCACACCCACCCACACTCCTTAGAGGGTTCTTGCCACTCAGAATGCATATGTGATTTGATGGACAATCGCATTTGGAATATGTGAGGCAGTTATGTGGCTATTAGACTAAGCTAAGTAAAATAACTAGCAAAAATGTTTTAGGAAGAGTGGATGTTGTCATTACACTTTCTTTCTGCAGCCAAAATATGTTGGGATTGCATGATGGTTGGGAATTCTAAGAACGACACCTGGAGAGTATCAGGCTATGAGAAAAAAATACACCTTGCATAGAATCTATAGGTCCACAGTGTTCTCCACTTTGGTTCACCCCAGTTAAGTTGGATTGCAACTTTCACATTTCCAGGTTGGTATAGGACAAAGTGAAACTGGGGTTGGGGAAGGCTGGCTAAACCAACTAGCAGTAAGTTCTGAAGGTTATAGAGAAGATTTTATCATGCGTTGCCTTCAGGTGAATGTGAGATCTTATGTTTTTGCCTTCAAATCTTAGGTGAAAAGCTTTTGCCTTAATGGAGTATTAACCTCTTAAAATTTCCTTTATGAGTCTTTTATTTCTTCCATCACTTCCAGTTTTCTTGTGGAACCCCGTCTCTCTCTTTTTGCAGAAATGCACTCCTAACTTGTTTAAAGTCAGATATTTGGAAATCCTGAAATGTGGCCATAAAATTGTGTGGAAATAGTAACCACTTGCCTGGAATGGTATAGGGTCTCCTGCTTGAGCAGGGGGTTGTACTAGAAGACCTCCAAGGTCTCTTCCAATTCTGTTATTATTATATATGCAAACATGTCTTCTAGTAAGATATTATTGTCCTTTTCTCTTCCAGAGCTAACTCTCTTGGCATCATGATATTTTTATCTAGGCTGACCTGACTTGTTAAACATCAACAGGAGCCAAGCAACTTGTCTTCACACCTTGGTTGTCAAAACCCAGATTTTGTGCTACTTGCATTTTCCCCCTTATATTTATACTGATTTTTTAAAAGCAACAGTGAACTTCATTTAGCATCAAAACTATCTTCATATGCCAGATGAAAAATGCATTCCATCTAGAACCCCGGCTCTATGATTAGCCAATAACACTTTGTTTCAGGAGAAGGTAAAGGTAAAGGTTCCCCCGCACATGTGTGCTAGTCGTTTCCGACTCTAGGGGCCGGTGCTCATCTCCGTTTCAAAGCCAAAGAGCCAGCGCTTGTCCGAGGACGTCTCCGTGGTCATGTGGCCAGCATGACTAGATGCCAAAGGCGCACGGAACGCTGTTACCTTCCCACCGTAGTGGTCCCTATTTTTCTACTTGCATTTTTACGTGCTTTCGAACTGCTAGGTTGGCAGAAGCTGGGACGAGTAACAGGCGCTCACTCTGTTACGCGGCACTCGGGATTCGACCCGCCAAACTGCCGACCTTCTGATCGACAAGCTCAGCGTCCTAACCCACTGAGCCACCGCGTCCGGAGAAACCAATAATATAAATATCTAGGAATATACGTGTGTGTGTGTGTGTGTGTGTGTCTGTGTGTGTGTGTACCAGCCCTTTCTTTTGGAAACCCCACTGATTCTCATGGGTTTTCAAATTTTCTGGGCATATTTGAACTGTGTCAGATATCACAAGCACATGTGCCATTAAGAACCACTGGTTTCTTTCTCCTCAAATGAGAGAAAATCTTTGTTCTTTGTGATGGGGAGCTTCAAAAAGCAGTAGACAGAGAAACAAGCATCAAGCAGAATTTGGAAACAAACTGCAACTGAGTAAGAGTGAATGCAAGATCTGTTACCTGCGGTATTTGACGTCACCGGACATGCAATGGCTTCCGATTTTGTTTCGCAAAGAAAGTCATCTATAGAAGGACTCAGGAGTGGCCGGCTTTCTTGTTGCTCATTCACAAGCTAGTGACAAAAAGCAAGAGGAGATGTGTGGATGTGTGTGCATGTAAGGCATCGCTTAGTTATGCACACAAATGTCACGACAGCATCGAACGGCTTAAAAAAATGATATATTATTCCATTTCTGAAAGCATCAGTTGTGGCTTAAATTGGCACATATCTTCCTTTAAATTAAATGAGGTGAACATAGCAACTGAATGAGAGGAAGCAAAATCAAATCAAATAAAATAAAGAAGAGCACTCATCTGTACCTAACTCCAGAGAGATTTCAGACTTGTCCTGGGAGAGGACTGTGATCATTTCGATGGCATAATTATATCCTAATCGGATTCCAAAGGTCATGCTTTTTATGATTTGGGAATCTAATGAAGCCCCCTTCAGCTGGGTTCATACAATATGTTAAACCCCCACCCTCTTGTTAGCAAAATACAGTTGCTGTGCTTGTATAACATGCTATACTCAAATAAATAATGGATTAAGGTAGCTTATCGTGGTTTAACCAGAGGAGCTGCTTTCTTCAATCTATGCCAGAAATCTATTTAGCTTACTTTAGCATGCTGTGCAAATCAGGCCACCCATATGGGCATGTGGATTCACCTGGCTTTTTGCATTTACGCATTGTTCCCTGTTTGGCAAGTAGCCAGCAATATGACAATCTGCCTTTTCTGTAGAACAGGGAGCCCACCTCAACTGCAGGAAGCAAGAGGAGGCAAGAGACCAAAGCTGTCATCCAGCTGCTTTTCCTTTCCATCACTTGTTCAGCTAGGCTGGACAAACCATCCAAGGCACGTTTCAAAAACATTTGGAAAACAGGATGCTATGGATGTCATCTGCATGAGCTGAGAGTTCTTATAAGGGCAGTGTGTGTGTGTGTGTGTGTGTGTGTGTGTGTGTGTGTATGAAACTCCCATCCCACCTGCGTTGGCTCAAAGTGATTGTCATCTTCAGCAGTGACCACTTCTGGTTGGACTCTAACTCCTTTCATCCACAGATAACAGTGCTCAACAGCATGATGTTGGTCGTTTCAGACCAATCATATCTGACAACTCAAAAACGAAAATTGTTTCCCTGTTTCTTAACCATTTCCCCTTCTAAACTATGAAGATCTAATCTAGGAATCTATGAAGATCTCTCAAGAGTCTTTTCCCTCTAATCCAGGGGTGTCAAACTACCGGCCCGTGGGCTGGATGCATCATAGCAAAACTGCACCCACCCCATTGCCGGCAAGGGCAAAAAAGTCACGACACGCCATGTGATGTTGCAAGTTTGATACCCCTGCTCTAATCAATGAAGATCTAATTTATGAAGAAATTTCCTGACAGAACAATTAATCAGTGGAACAATCTGCCTCCAGAAGCTGTGAATGCTCCAACACTGGGCGTTTTTAAGAAGAGACTGGACAGCCATTGGTCTCAAATGGTATAGGGTTTTCTGCCTGAGCAGGGGATTGGATTAGATGACCTCCAAGGTTCCTTCTAACTTTATGATGATGATGATGATGATGATGATGTCTTTCAACAAGATGTTTTAGAGCAGGGGTGTCAAACTCAATTACATTGAGGGCCGCATCAGCCTTGCAGTTGCCCTCACGGGGCCGGGTGGGTATGGCCAGCGTGGGCGTGGCTAGAGTGCGTATGGCCTACTGGGTGGGCATGGCCAGCTCTACATCGTTCACATCAAGGGTGCCTATGGGGGCCTGGGCAGGAGTGGGACAGATCTGAGGGTCTCTGGCAGAAGGAGGGTCTCTGGGCCAAGGCCAAGGCAGTGGGGGCCGTTCCCTCACTGTTTCCAGGATGGCTTCACGGGCCACATGAAACCACTTTGTGGGCCTGATCCGGCCCCCGGGCCTTGTGTTTGACATGTCTGTTTTAGAGCTACATGAAGAGAACATTTGGTGTCTAGCATGCTAATTTAAAAGGGACGCGGTGGCTCAGTGGGTTAGGACACTGAGGTTGTCGATCAGAAGGTCGGCAGTTTGGCGGGTCGAATCCCGAGTGCCGCATAACAGAGTGAGCCCTGTTACTCGTCCCAGCTTCTGCCCACCTAGCAGTTCGAAAGCACGTAAAAATGCAGGTAGAAAAATAGGGACCACTACGGTGGGAAGGTAACAGCGTTCCGTGCGCCTTTGGCATCCAGTCATGCCGGCCACGTGACCACGGAGACGTCCTCGGACAAGCGCTGGCTCTTCGTCTTTGAAACGGAGAGTTTCATCAGCCCCTAGAGTTGGAAACGACTAGCACACATTTGCGGGGGAACCTTTTACCTATGCTAATTATTTATATGCGTATGTGGCCATTAAAGGTTCTGAATCTGAAACAGGAAATGGCAAGATGAACTAAAGTTTGCTCCTGCACTTTCCTGAACATTGACCTCACACACAAAGACTGGCCACTGACTGCATCTCTCTATTTGAATGAGCCCATTGCTACAAATCCTTTCCCAGCTTATAGAACTCTTCTGATTTCATCCTTCTTCTTTTCTGCCCTATCAGTGCTTTTTATTCAAGATCCAAACTATTCAACTGTTCCATAATAGCCTATTTATATATTTCCTACTAAGAGTCTGAGACGGTTTCTGTCCTATCCAATTTTGCCTCACAACAACCGCTCCCAACTAGGTTGGCGTGAGTCCCGTGAAATTATTCAGTAAGCTTGCCTGGAGAATTGCAATTTGGTTTTCCCCAGGCTCAATTGCTACCTTTAGTACAATGCTAACACCATTCTAACGATTTACTGGAGGTTTTTAAGAAGAGACTGGACAGCCATTGGCCTGAAATGGTATAAGGTTTCCTGCCTGAGCAGGGGGTTGGACTAGATGACCTCCAAGGTCCCTTCCAACTTTATTATTATTATTATTATTATTATTATTATTATTATTATTATTATTATTATTATTATTATTATTATTATTATTATTTAGAGATACTCCATCGCCTTGAGAAAGGAACCCACAAACCAATATAGCAATCTACCCATGTTCATATGAATCCAGATGGTCAGTTTTATCAGAATTACTCTTGGTTTCTAGAAGGAAGACTGTATTCAGTTTAATGCATGGGGGATTGGCTTTCTTTCCAGGCATCTTAATATTGCTGAATGAAACAAGGTTAAGGAAGAGTGGTGCTTGGTTTTAGAGAGAAAACGGGTGCTATTTTAGCCCTTAAATCTCATCTCACAAAAAAAACAAGCAATGCCATTGCTTCGGCTCGTGCAACCAGCCACATTCTTTGCAATCCTTTGAGGTTGAATTTAAAGTAAAAAAAAAAACTGTTGCAAGAACATTTTCCACTTCTGGAGTTAATGTTGCTTGCAAAGTTGGAAGTATAGGTAGCCCTTAGCTTACTCATTGGGTGTGATTCCCTTAACAACCACCTTGCTTAGCAACATAACCTGTGGTCACGTGTGGAGGACGACCTGTCCCTATTACCGCAGGGGTGTCAAACTGCCGGCCCATGGGCTGGATGCGTCATGCCAAAACCGCGCCCACCCCATTGCTGGCAACGGAAAAAAAGTTGTGATACGCCGTGACATGTCACATCACGTTGCGAGTTTGACACCCCTGCATTACTGTATTACCTTCTTCCGGATTGTTTTTTCCTCTCAACTTCCTAATTGGGCTAAAGGTTTTAGAATCTTCAGGTGGTCACCCATTCAAATATTAGCCAAAGCCAGTCCTGCTTAGCTTCATCCAGATCACATAGGCCAGGGGCGTCAAACTGCTGGCCCATGGGTCAGTTTCATCATCATACTGAAGCTGCGCTCACCCCATGACCGGCAATGCAAAGAGAGTCGCGATACATCGCCACATGTCACGTGATGTGGCGAGTTTGACACCTGTGACATAGGTGCTCTCACCCATTCAGCTGCAAGAATGGGAAATGAAATCCTTTAGAACAGAAAGGAAATGTTCAAGCATCTGTGGGTTCTGTTTTCTGCAATAAGGGGAAGGTTTGGGGGCTTTTTTGGGGGGGACTATGAGTGCTCCGTTATGCACTATCTTCTAATGAATTTTGCAAAAAAAAAATAAGCTGTGGTTTTATTGAAAAGAAGAAAGAGACCAAATAAGTCTAAGGTTTTGTTTTTGTTGTGTATGGGGAAACAGAATGAGAGAAGTCTTTACTCTGCTGGGATTGATAGATATTCATGCATGTTAGGATTTGATATAAGTAAACAATTGCTACATCATTTACTCTGTTTGTAAACTTAAGTGAATGTGTCAATCTTTATTGGCCTGAAACTACCAGCTACTAGTCTGGTGATAAGATTTCATATTCACTCTTAAGCAGGGCTTTTTTTCTCATAGAACGCTCAGAACGGAGTTCCGGCACCTTTTTTGGATGGAACCTTGTAGGGTAGGCAAGGTGGGTTGTATGACATGTGTGAGTTCCGGCACCTTTTTCTTTTACAAAAAAAGCACTGCTCTTAAGCTGAAACATTTTCACTGATCCAATATCCTCCTTTCCAATGTTCTATTCATCCATGTACAGACTGAAAGCCAACTCTGGCATGCTGCTGAGGCTTTGTAATCAAGTTAGCTTTTTCTGTGTAACGAAAGAATTCAACCAGCTAATGCATTATCTGGGAAGATTATCTTAAGCATATGGGTTGCCCTGTGAGATTTACAAAAAAACCTGCCCAAGCTGGCGCCCTTCAAACATATTAGCACTGAAGCTGTTATTAAGGAATTAATTAATTCTGCAGATGGAATGGCAGGTTTTCAAGCCTAACTTTAAATGGAAGCTTCTTCAGGATGCTGCAATGAAGAGAGAAAAAAAAATCTGAGAAACAAGGAATAATTTAGAGTTCCATATTGAGTGAGGAAAAAGGAGATTTATGGAACAATATATATTTGGAGGAATAAAGGGCTTGGATATGAATTCAAAATTCTTCTATACCACAAAATCAGAGTCAAAAGAGCTTTTGCAATTCATTTGTTTCCTGTTGTGTAAGGTGCCTTCTTCCAATACTTGAGGGGCTGTCACAGAGAAGAGGTGTCTGACTTATTTTCCAACACACCTGAGGGCAGGATAAGAAGTAATGGGTGGAAGCTTGTTAAAGAGAGATCCAACATAGAAGTAAGGAGAAACTTCCTGACAGTGAGAGCAATTAATCAGTGGAATATCTTGCCACCTGGTGTTGGGGTGCTCCATCACTGGAGGTGTTCAAAAATAGACGGGGATGGTATACTTCTGCGTTGAGAAGGGGGTTGGACTAGAACCTCTCTGAGATCCCTTCCAGCCTTGTAATTTTCTGATTCTATTGCATTAGGCAAACCTACATCTCATATGCAAACATTGTACATACAGCAAGTCAAATGGATTGTCATGACAGACAATAGAACAGGCTGCATGTGTATAGATGAAGTATAATTTTCTCTAAATGAGAACACATAAGTGCACATGTGAAGAGTAGAAAGGGAAGGGTGAATATGTTTATGTGGCCCTGTCCATTGTAGGCCCACAGGTGATCTTGTCCTAAACATTAGTGGAATTCCTGAAGAATTTCTCAACTACTAAACTGGCTCTTCCTCTAAATAGATGAGCATCCAGCTTGCTTCTCTAGTACATTGTTTCTCAGCCGTGGCAACCTGAAAATGTGTGGACTTCAGCTCCCAGAATTCAACAGCCAGCATTGTTGTCTGGGGAATTCTGGGAGTTGAAGTCCACACATCTCCAAGTTGCCAAGTTGGGAAACACCAACCTAGTAGAAGACAGTTCATCACTTCCTGGCTGTTCACTGAGGTAAATAAACATATGGACATCCAATTTCTGTACTGAAAACAATCCATCACTTCCTAGTGACACCCATCCCATCACCAAACAGTTCCTGCTATCATGAGGTGCTACTACTTGAAACAGGGTTCTTTGAGATATGGAACAAGTCTGTTCCATTTGGTTTAGTGTAGGGGTCTTCAAACTTGGCCCTTTTAATGACTTATGGATTTCAACTCCCAGAATTCCTCAGCCAGCGTGCCTGGCTGAGGAATTCTGGGAGTTGAAATCCATAAGTCATTAAAAGGGCCAAGTTTGAAGACCCCTGGTTCAGTGTGGTGTCACCAGCTGCTAATGGTAAACTAGGGTTTATGTGTTCTGCAATCCCAGCCAATTATGATTAATTCACTATGCCATGGTTAGATATACAATGGCATAAATTCATTCATTCATTCATTCATTCATTCATTCTCTAAAACTACCCATCTCAGCCAAATGACTTTGAGTGGCTTACCATTCTAAAACTATAAAAACAGTTTAAAGTGCCATGTGTGTATCCACTCAGAATTTCTAATCAGGATATTGAGAATTTGGAGAGGACAGAAAAGCTGGAGGCAGGAAGATCCTCAGTGACTTACTTTTTTCCTGCAATTAATGGGAGTTAGTCTAGAATCACACTAGCTGTGTAAAGAGATTTATAACAGTCCTGCCTCTATTTGTGAGAGTGTGCTAGCTCAAGAAAATTTATAAAAGCAGCTTAAAAACAACCTTGGAAGGAACACTGTCAATAAGAGGTTTTTAAAGGCTGTCTTACATGAAGTATTTAGCCAGGAGAATAAAAAAAAAAAACAACCCAGCAAATTCAAATATATAAGGTGTTAACCTGCATTTGATTTTTGAGTGGCTTAATGTGTGAGGTGACTCTTACCTGATAACTAATTTAGGATTCAGTGAGTAGTGCAAATCCAGAAAAATGGATTTAGTTTAATTAGTTAAGGGTGTGAAGAATCCAAATTGTACAAGGGCTGGTATTTAGAAAATGCTTGAATAGGTTGAGGAGGAAGATACGCAGAGATAATACTTTATTCAGAGATACAGTCCTCAGAGTTAAATAATACTTTAATAGCAGCCAATAAGCAAGACTCAATAGCCAGAATATGGGTACTGTATTCAGTCTGGCTTATTGGCTGCTGCTGTGATGATATCATTATTTAACTTTGTAGAATAAGGGTATTCATTTCGCCAAACCTGCCTCTAATCCAATACCGCTATCATGTTATTCACTTTTTTTTCTAAAATTAGGTTTGCATCAGATCTGAAAGTAAACTTTACTACCCATAATAGCTCTAGAGTTGCTTTTTAACTGCTTGGTTTTATTTTGCTTTGTTTTCTCTCCCTCATTCTTCTAAAAAGAAACTTGATCAGTTTGCATCACCTTTGCAGAAATAATACATGCAATCTGCTTCCACAAATCAACAATCTGTTGTTGTTTTTGCCATCACACAATGGAAGGAAGATTTGCTAAGTCATCAGTCTTCCATCACGTTTTATAATGTCCCACTCATTTCAATAGGATTGAATCTAGAGCTCCTAAGGCACTGGGCCCAGTGAGTCTAGCCCAGTTTTCCCCAAACTTCTGCCTTCAAAAGTGTAGGTACAACAACAACAGTGAATTTTGGACATCATAATCCCAACATGTCTGGATGCATCTTTTCAAAGACTGAAAAGATTTAAGAACAGTCTTCATAAACCCCTAGATTTCTTGGCCTACAATGCATGTGAATGCAATGGCCATGATATTGTTGAAAGAAAAATCTTCCTCAGAGTCCAGTCCAAGCTGGGAATAATCAAAATGGAGACTGCTTTAGAAAGAAGGTTGTAGTTTATTGAAGAGGAGAGCCAGACAGAAATATGGTTCTGGGAAAGCTGACCACATGTAGTAGGGAGTGGTGGGTTTTATCCTATTATGTCCCAAAAGTCATATCCTGCTTCTCTGTGGCTAGTGACTGTTGGATTTTTGGTGTGAGGGATTATTGATTCTAGGGATCTTTGTCTTTCTAATCCAAGCTTCCTGGCTCCAATCTTTCTGACAAGATTATCACATCTGCATTTCTGCAGACCTGGTTTCTGCTTGGGGCAGAGAGACTTGTGGGTGGGTTGGTTTCTGCCTTTAAAATCCTTTGGGGAAACATATTCTGGCTTTTTAATATTTCCCAAAATATTTCTTTCTCTGGATTCTTCCCACACTATTTAGGTAGGACAGGAAACTGTAGCCTGAGAACATTTGGAAGGTGTTTGGAGAAAGTTGTGCTTGAGACATCCTTGGGATAGAGTTGAAGATATGGTTGCTCATATATATGTTTGGATTATTGCCAGGCGCTTTACATGGGGCTGCCCTTGAAGACTACTCAGAAGCTACTATTGATCTGTAAAGCAATTGTGAACAATACTGGGCACCTCTAGGTCAGCCCACATTACTGGTGGTCCTCAATTTATGACCACCATTGAGCCCAAGATTTCTGTTGCTAAGTGGGACATTTATTGAGTTTTGCCCCCTTTTATGATTTTTCTTGCCACAGTTGTTAAGGGAATGATTGCAGTCATTAAGTTAGTAATACGGTTGTTAACTGAATCTGACTTCCCCATTCACTTTGCTTGCCAGAAGATCACTAAAGGGGATCACGTGGCCTTGGGACACTGCAACCATCATAAATATGAGACAGTTGCCAAGTGTCTGAATTTTGATCACGTGGCCATGGGGATGTTGCAATGTTCATAAGTGTGAAAAACGGTCATAAGTCACTTTTTTCAGCAACGTTGTAGCTTTGAACGGTCACTAAACGAACTGTTGTAAGTCAAGGACTACCTCTATACCTTTCTTGTGTGAGCTGCACCAGCTCCCAGTTTCCTTTCAGGTACAATTCAAGGTGCTGATTATTATCTTTAAAACCTAGGTTTTTAAGGATAATAGGTTTTAAAGATAGTAATCAGCACCTTGAATTGCACCTGGATCATGTTATCTGTGGATCATGTTATCTGTGGGATGGTTTCTCCTTGAGTGTATGTGGCTATCCTACCGGATCCGATAAGGTAGGCACAATCTGGATTTCTTTCCTTTAAATGTTTTTTTAAAAATCCCATTTATATCCTGCCCTTCTCCGAAGACTCAGGGTGGCTTACAATTTAAAGCACAAATCAATCTGCTTAGCAGTAGCCTTCATTCTATGTATATGCCTGCTTATTAGGGCTTTCGCCCCCCCCAAGCGGCATTATTACAAAGTCAGCTTAATTGCCCCCCACAATCTGGGTCCTCATTTTACCTACCTCGGAAGGGTGGAAGGCTGAGTCAACCTTGAGCCTGGTGGGACTCGAACCTGCACTAATTGCAGGCAGCTGGTGTTACTTAAGGAGGCATTAGCCCACTGCTCCACCAAGGCAGTGTTGCCATCTATAGTACCTGCATATTGGAAAGTGTGACTTTTGCATGGCTGTCCCTACTTTATGAAACAACCTCCTCTCCTCTCCTCTCTTCTCCGTCTCCCCTCCCCCTCCCCCCCCCCCGTGATCTGGAATTTGCATTTCTGTTTAGCGAAACACAAGCTTTCAAGAATAGGCTATCAAGTTTTTAATCTCTCATTATTTTCACATGGTAGCTTATAAACAAATCAGTCACTCAACGAACAAACTATTTTTTCATTTCTATAAAGAAATGGCAGTCTGCCAGGGAGCCAATGTTTATTCAAGGCGATGTTTAAAACATTACTCTCAGAGGTACACTTGGCTGTTATTATATGTGTCGTCCTAAAATAAATAAAAGTTTTAATAATTAACTTACCAATGGTCCTTCATAAATCTAATAACCGTCACGGCTTAACAGTTTTACTGGCCTTGGATTAAAAAAAAAGATTTTGTAAGGTGCATACAAATCAAGGGTTGTTTTCATGTCCAAAAATCATAGAAGAATCAGTCTCAACCTTGGGAACTTTAAAATGTGTGGACTTTAATTCCCAGAAGCTGTTCTTGGCTTCTATGAAAATTGAAATCCCCAAGGATGAAAACCAAGATTTCAAAATGTTAGGGACTATTGACTATTGTTATTGACTATTGAGTAGCGTCTAAAACTACCTTTCACTATGGCTATGTTGAGATAGTCTTCATCTTCATCTCACCTGAGATTCAAGGTGCTGGTAATGACCTATAAAGCCCTACATGGCATGGGTCCGGATTACCTACGGCAGCACCTGCTGCCGGCATCAACCTCCCTCCGTCCAGTGCGCTCCCACAGACCGCTTGCCGGTTGAGCTCCAGATGGCCACCCGACCTTCGCTCCTTCCGGCGCGATTTAAAAACTTATTTATTTGAACAATCTGGCCTGGTTTGATGGGTTTAGGGTTGGATCTAATTTTAACATAGTTTTAATCATTGTATTATATTGGGCATGATTATTTAATTCTTTTAACTTCTTTTAACTTTTGTATTTATATTCTGATATTTATTGCCCTGTACACCGCCCTGAGTCCTTCGGGAGAAGGGCGGTATAAAAATTTAATAAATAAATAAATAAATAAATAAATCTTACAAACATTCATTTAGTGACTGTTACAACAGCTCTGAAAAAAGTTAATTATGATTGTTTTTCACAATTATGACCGTTGTGCCATCCCTATGTTCACGTGATCAAAATTCAGACATTTGGCAACTGGCATGCATTTATGACGATTGCAGCATCCTGGAGTGATGTGATCACCTTTTGTGACTTTTTGACAAGGGAAGTCAATGTGATTCATTTAACATCTGTGGCAAGAAAGGTTGCAAAATGGGGCAAAACTCACTTAGCAACTGTCTTGTTTAGGAACACATGTTTTGGGCTCAGTTGTGCTTGTAAATTGAGGACTATCTATCATACCAAGCTATAATATGTTCGATTTTGCCTTAGTGGAATATGTGAACTTACCCACTATGGTTTGGAAACCATGGTTTATGGCTCATATGATGTGTAAACAAGATTACTATGGCTTTTTAACAAATCATGGTTCAATAAAATGCATGACACTAATTCATCCACATAGCTGTACTGGATACTTAATAACTCCTGTTATATCCAAAAGTATGAGGTAAACTGACCCTACTCAAAAACGTTCTTTGAGATATTGGCGTGACTGTCATGGTTCCGATTAAAGAGACACATCAAAGAATACTGCATGATTGTTTATTCTAAAAAGTCTATATTAATGAGAACGGAGCATCGGCACTCATGGATGGATGCCAGAATCTGAATTCTCCTCCCCTTGACACATCATATCCTACAGAATCTCCCTCCCTTAATTACACCTCATCCATCACATTCACCAATTAGATTGACACACGAAGTTTTACTTCCCTCGAAGTGCGCTATTTCTTATCTTCTTAAAACGTCCGGGTTGAATCCTCCCGTGCTTTAGTGATTCAAAGCCAAACAGTTAAAGCAAAAAGCTGCCTCTTATATTGTCAGTGCAAAAAAATGTCAATGTTTGCAGCATTGACGGTGACATCTTTTATGATCCAGTAATTTATACATCTTCATGAGATTATCTTCCAATATTGGTTGTCAGCTAGAGTTTCACCACTGTGTTTGTGGTCTAGGTCAGGGGTCCCCAACCTTGGCAACTTTAAGACTTGTGGACTTCAACTCCCAGAATTCCTCAGCCAGCTGGCTGAGGAATTCTGGGAGTTGAAGTCCACAAGTTTTAACTAGGTTATCAACTTGTATAAAACCCCTTTGGGCTAAACATGAAACTAATTAATCTATTTAACTCCAGTTCTAATTTTAGAGATACAAATGGAATAGATAGATGGATAGGGAGGCCTATTAAAATACACACACACGCACACACAAAAACATATGTAGACATACATATATATATGCACACACACAAATATATATACATATACATATGTATATGTATTTGAAGGTTGCATATAGATAATATCCTGAGCCAGTCTTTAATCACTTATTTTGCTTTGCATGAAATGCTTTGCTTACAGTTTTCTTGTAAGAGTTGCTTTTGGTGAGATGGGCAGCTGTACAAATTAAATAATTAAATAAATAATAAATGATCAAATCGTGATCTTTGTCTCCTAAATGAAACTGGCCAGATGCTATGAGATTTTTCTTCAGAGGGCATTTTTCAGTCCTTCATTCTGTGATAGCCATCACAATTGTGGCTCTCTATAACAGCAATTCTATGTAGCTCAAAGTCCCACTGAACTTTATGTCCATTAGATCTCCTAGACCAGGGTTCTTCAAACTTGGCCCTTTTATGACTTGTGGATTTCAACTCCCAGAATTCCTCAGCCAGGCACGCTGGTTTAAGGAATTCTGGGAGTTGGGGGGAAAAAAGCAAACATGGTTAGGCCAAGCTAATATTTGCAAAGAGAAGCATTACAAAATCGTAAGGTTACAAGATACACTTGGAAGTTGAAAAAAAAACCCTATACAGGTCATCCTTGACTTATAACCCTTTGTTTAGTGACCGAAGTTATAATGGCATTGAAAAAAGGGACTTATGACCATTTCTCACACTTACGAACTGTTGCAGCATCTCCATGGTCTTATGACCCAAATTCAGTTGCTTGGCAACTGGTTTCATATTTCTGACAAGCAAAGTCAGTGGGGAGGCCAGATTCACTTAACAACTGTGTTACTAACTTAACAGCTGCAGTAAGAACTGTGAGAAGAAAGGTTGTCAAATGGGGCAAACTTCATTTAATAAGTCTCCTGCTTAGCAACGGAAATTTTGGGATCAACTGTGATCGTAAGACAAGGATTACCTGTACATTATTCTGGAAGATTGTTTAGAATTGAAGTTGGCTGGCCTATTTAGAGACCTGAAAAGGCTGAGAATGCAACGTATTTGAAAGATAATCAAGTTTGGGGGTGATTGTTCTCTTATTTACTAAGCTCTTGTTAATGTTGTTCCCATTCTTGTACATTAATGCTGCTGGCTAATTTCAAGCTATTAAAGTAATAACCGTGCTGCCAGGACACTGGGAAGGCTAAGTTGATAAGTTAAGCTAGACAATCTAATTTTGGGTGCAGAATTGAACTAAATGTTTTCAATTTCTACATTAAAGTTTATGAGTTTATAGACTGCAACCACGCCATGGAACCCACTGAAAAGAGGTTCCCCATGGATAGACTCCAGCAGTGAAGGAATATCACATATACATGCAGGTCACGTCCAATAATTTTTGATAGCAATAGCAATAGCTATACCGCTTCACAGTGCTTAACAGCCCTCTCTAAGCAGTTTACAGAGTCAGCCTATTGCCCCCAACAATCTGGGTCCTCATTTTACCGACCTCGGAAGGATGGAAGGCTGAGTCACCCTTGAGCCGGTGGGAATTGAACTGCTGAACTATAGGCAGCTGGCAGTCAGCAGAAGTAGCCTGCAATACTCTAACCACTGCACCACCACAGCTCATAATCATAATTGATCCCACTCATAGCAGCTGCAGAGGAGATACAGTTGTGCAGGAAACAGTCACATGATCAAGGAAATCCCTTTGATCTATGCCTGTATGCCTTAAGAACTCAACGTGGGAGTCTAGCACAGAGAGAATTGTTAAATGACTTCTCTGCTCCAGAAGAAACACATAAAATTGGATCTAAAGCTTTCTGATTTTCTTGCAATCTTACATGATGTCAGACAAATGCTCACTATGAAAAGTGCATGGGGGTCTGCATCAAAAGGCAGCAAAGTATTTATAGAAGTTCGCAAGTGATAAAGGCCACACGATCAAATACAGCAAAGCAGATCCAGAGGCAGTTATCAGAAATACTTGTCCACTCAGCAATGGCAAAGGTGAGATCAGTTCAACATGCACAAACCAACAACAGTTCACTCTGGAAAACTCTTAGGATTACTGTACTGGAAATAAAAACAAATGGGCATGAAACACATTACAATATGAATCAGGAGTTCCACTCTCTCGCTCAATCTGCCTGATTCATAAACTGGTTTGCATGGAAAACCAAAAAAGGATGCAAAGCTTCCTATTCCATCACTGTATCATAGTTCAGTAAACAGCGGCATCAAACAGAGAGATTTCCCTACAAGGATTATTACCTGTGCATAACTTCATATACAAAGATGACTCAGATATTTATTTCGCTTTGCATGTTTGTTAAGGAGCTGCTATTGGAAATTGGCAAGGTGTTAACACATGTTCAGATAAAATACAGACAGAATCGCAACCTTCTTCCATATGGGGCAACCAAGACACTTTCCTTCTAATACCTATTGGCACAATGGTCACTCAGAACTTATTTTTTATCTTGACATACATGTGTGGGTAATTCAATATTGTGAATCTGTAAAAGGCAACTGAGAATGATTTATTTTAAGGCACAAAAGCATATTGGCAATTACTAATAACTTGAATTAAGCTACTTTGGGGTTTTGCACAAATAAGTCAATTAAATGAAATAATTGCAAGGTTTGAGCCACCTTTTGAGTTAGTTTGAATCATTCAAGTGATTCAATATTCAGGGTATTGGAATATGTAGAAATAATAAACAAAAAAGGTGGGCTGGTATTTTAATACATATATTTGCAAATTGTTGATAACAGCAGGGCCCCTACTGTTTATAACTGCATTATTTTAAACAAATGCTTCAATCTGGCGAACAGTGTAGAATGCAGTTTATTTCTGTTGGGGAAAAAAATCCTCACTTGTGGGTCACTTCAGTAGCTCCCATGAAGTTAAAAAGAAGCATGATTCACATGAGAATGAAATAGCTGTTGAAGCTGAATTTCCTTTGCAATCAAAGTTATTTTTATTCAATTTTAATAAGCTATGCACTCCTTCAAAGCATGATGAACTAGTTATGTTAGCTGTGCTAAGGATTATCACATGCTTCTTATTGGAAAGCATGTTTGATTTGTTCCTTGGAAAGATGGACAATCAAGTTATGGGGCTATGTTTTAATGTCCAAAATGTTATACTTAAAAGTAAATCTGAAATAGAATTCATTTCTAACTGGAAACTATTCTTAGATTATGACTTAGTGTATGGATTGGTACCACATCCGAAATATGGCTTATTATATACATTTAGTTTATATTTTAACTTTACGAGCAATTTGAAGATGTGATTCTATAGTTATAATTAGATCATCTATAATTAGAATTACATTGCCTATAATTCAAGCTACTATGTATATACTGTGTTAATCAGGTACTCTTCGTTCAAAGTTGTTAGTTTCAATGAGTCTTAACTTTTCTTTTACAAACCTATGACACATTTGTATCCAGGAAGAAGTGGGAGTGCCTGGGGGCAGAGTCAAAAGAGGGATCAGCTTAGAATCTCTATGCAGACACAAGCAAACTAAATCCAACTTCCCTTGAATTATGATGACCCTTAACTCCTAGCAGGTGCTAACCATTAGTTGAGAATATTCCTGTGCATAGGCATGATTAGCAATAAATCAGTTTAATTGGATCTTCATGAGTGGACCAGATCTTCCCTGCCTGACATCTGATGTGTTTGAGGTACCTAAAGAAACATTAATCTCCTTCACAGTTCAGATCCTATATTTACTTACCTGTACTTTTTAAAATTATATTTTACTTTTTTATTCTTTTGATATGTCTCTTATCCATCTTGGTTTGTATTTTTTAAAAAATGTTTAGTAAATAAAATGAAGTTAGAAAAAATAAAGCCTTTGAGTTGGGTTTTGTTTTCAGTATAAATTTCCATTTATTCCATACAAACAAGATAATAGTAATAATAATGAGTACTGATTCAATAACAAGGGGAGGAACCAAAATTTAGAGGCACAGCCCACATTTAAATGCAGAAAGTCTAAAAAAAAATCACAGGATTTCAGAGTTAATATTTAAGTTCTGGTAAAGGCACTTGAGGCTCCACGCATAGTGCAATTCAGACCCTTAATTAAAATAGTTGATTATTAGGGCTAATTTAACAGGAGATCCCTGGCCAGACTGTTCTTTACAGCCCTCCCTGTCTAGTATTATTGCATTCTATGAGAACCTATTTTTCCCTCCCGTTCATTTTTCATGCCTTCAAAAGAAAGATGCAATTAATGCGAGTGTGTAATAAACTACTGAAAAATCCTTGCGATTATAACTTTAGATTTATCAATTTCCTCCAAATGCTAAACGATATTCATTTTATCATAGGGATCTGAATCAAATTATCTCCATTTATTCCACCCAAGTCTTGTTAACTAACCATATTTTACTGAATTACTATTTAATATTCTGGTTGATCATATTCGGAGGTTTAGAATTAAACCCATATGTTTACTTTTAACTACAGTATATTAAAACAAGTCTATTTCATAATGAACAGTGAGAAGTCAACTTGTTTTAATAAATCATACTTAATGCTAATCATGGTATGGATTCAAAAAATGGAGATGATTTTAGATGTTCATGATTAAACGATTTGGTTGTTATAGAAATGGCTTGAAATATTGTGAAATGTAAAGCAAAAGGTTGAAGTATTCACCGCACTGAAAAAGTCAGAAACCACTTTTTTCTCGCTGCATTTTTCTCTCCTTCTCTTAGTTTTCTAACTTTTGTTTTTACCTGTATTTTTTGTATCTTGTAATAAAACATTATAACATAATGTAACATAACATAACGTAACATAAATATAACTACATCATTAGATTGCTTGTTTGATTGTTGGCTTTTGAAGAAACTCTTTTTCAGTTGTCCCATGTTTCATTGAATCTGTTAATGTATAACCTAGCTCAGGAGTCCTCAACCTTGGCAACTTTAAGATTTGTGGACTTCAACCCCCAGAATTCCTTAGCCAGCAAAGCTTGAAGTTCACAAGTCTTAAAGTTGCCAAGGTTGGAGACCCTGACCTAGCTTTCCTAAAGTTGAGAATTGCAAATTGCAAAACTGAAGACAATTGGGTACAACTTGGATAAGATCTCACATGAGCTACAGCAAATAGAACATTCTAGAGAAAAATGGCCTCCACATTGAACATGGCGGACATGTGTGGAGGAGGTGGGCTAGGGCTCGGGATGGTGGAAATCAGTAAACATGACTATATCAAAAGCATTAAATATTGTGAAGTACGGCACAAAGCTCAACAAACCAAGTATGTTTTGTCTTTTTGGCATTAATGTTCATTTATTTCAGTGCATTTATGTAACTATGGACAGCATGGATCACAGCTGGCAATTTTGAACAGTTTAGATGCTTTGCTAATGACTAGCATGCACAATCTTGTTACATATGCCATTTTACTTAGAACACCTGCCTTGAAAAAATCCAACATTAATATGTGAAATGGTGAAAGAAGTAATGTTTTTCTCTGCTTTATATTATATTTCATGCCTTTCATACTTGTTTGAAAAATTCTGTAACAATATATTGCATATATTATAATACTGTAAGCTGGACCCTGAGAACAATGCCAAAGAAGATATATAAATACCGTTATAAATAAATGCTGGATATAGTTTAATTTTTTTTAAAGGATACAGGTGAAATATTCTGTTAAACACATTAGCAAGGTGTATTTTCAAAATTTAACATTTGTCTTCTTTTTATTTTTGCCAATATGCCTTCAGTGTAATTTGGAGGAAGAATATGTTGATTTAAATAGCGCTCTCCATGTGTGTTGATAAAGTTAGAACAAGAGAGAGGAAAGGGGGGGGGAGAAAAAAAGAAAGAAAAAGGTACAGCAAGAGTAAGAAAAAGCAGAGAATGAGAGAGAAGACAGAGAGCGAGAGAAGAGAGAAAGAGAGAGAAATCTAACAACACGGAGGTCAAGAAGAATGGAAGACTTTTAGAAAATGATTGGGCTACCATATCTCAGCTGAAGAGATCTAGTGACCACTAGATGGCAGCAAATGGATACTAAAGTGGCACTTCTCTACTGCCACCTAGTGGCTGAGTGTTTGCAATCAAAATATGGTAGCTCTACTAGCGGTTGATCGCCTTTTGCATTGACATACACCAGCTTCCTCC
The DNA here is from genome assembly GCF_964194415.1 of Vipera berus. Taxonomy (NCBI): domain Eukaryota; kingdom Metazoa; phylum Chordata; class Lepidosauria; order Squamata; family Viperidae; genus Vipera; species Vipera berus. Next base: position 11,663,541 of record NC_138207.1, on the reverse strand, counting down.
TTCAAATCCGGACCATTCTGCCCACCTGTGATTTCATAGTAAGGAGGGGTTTTTCCTCCGGAGACTCCTCCCTCGGTATCTCCTTCATCACCATGGCAACAGCCTTATCTGCCGCCCTAGAGCCTTTCCCCTATAACAGTGAAATCAACAATGGCTTGTGTCAGGAGGAAACTTATGACATTCCTGTTACAGATGTAGAAATAGCTTTAATATGACATTATTATCATCAGTTTCAATTCCCTTCCTCGTCTCCTCCCGCCAAAGAAACAAACAAAAAGCAAGAAGTTAAACTAACACATAAAACAGTGGAAGCAAATTGTTGGTGCTGGAAACAAAACTGTAATTTTTAAAGCAGTTAAGCAATCACACAGGTACTGGCAAAGCTGTTAACAATAAGGCGTAATATATATTTATAGATGTATGATGTCCAGTCCAACATTCTTTATCACTTCGTTTTATTTCCATTTCAGGTTTCCATAGATGATCCAATGTATTATTTCAAGCAATTTTTCATGGTGTCTAGCCTGAAATCTTGGAGCTACCTTTGGTGGGAGAAGTCCTTAATGTGATCTCCAGAATTTGCTGCTAAATTGTCATTGTACTGGGTCAGTAAGAGGATATGTTTAAATCATTGGGATAATGGAATTAAGGTCAAGTTAAAATTATATTAAAGTTAGGATTTTTCTTGGCCAAGTCATTTTAAAAGCACATCCTACAGCACACGAAAGATCATAGGAAGCTCTCCCAACCCCCACCCCCAAATGGCAAAATCCTCCAATATTTTGTTTCCCAGTGGGCTGCAATTTAATAACTCCAATATTCAGAATTAATATTTGGACCACTTACTGCTGTGGGTTAAATTATAAATCAGCCTCCTATTGGAATCTCATTTGAACTCCTAGGGAGCTTTACACTTCGGACTTCTCCATAAAAAGATAATTTTAGATCTATCTAAGATTGTTGTGGACACAAGAAGGCCTATCTCTCCGGGTTGCAGTGAGTCACACAAAATAATATACAGGTAGTCCTCAAACTGACCACAAATGAGCCCAAAATTTCTGTTGCCAAGTGAGACATTTGTTAAGTGAGTTTTGGCCCATTTTACCACTTTTCTTGCCACAGTTGTTAAGTTAGTAAGGTGGTTGTTAAGTGAATCAGGCAAAAGGTGGCCATATGACCCTGGAACACTGCAACCGTCATAAATATGAGTCAGTTGCCAAGTGTCTGAATTTTGATCAAGGGCATGATGCAACAGTCAGGAGCGTGAAAAATGGTCATAAGTCACTTTTTTCAGTGCCGTTGTAACTTTGAACGGTCATTAAATGAATTGTTGTTAGCTGAGGACTACTTGTATATGAACACTTCAAAACATTGTGTTTAATAAGGAGGTTTTGCTAGGTTAACAAGTTGCCAGTTCAAAGTTAAAGTTGTAGGATTGGACACCATGCACGGTATTCATTGAACAAAATTTTAAATCAGTATGAACATTTTTTCCCCATTCTTATTTGCAACTACCATCATGCATTTTCATTGTTGTTAGTCCTGGGAAGACTTCAGAGAATCTGCAGCAATGCATCATTAACATAGTCATATAAATTTATCAGGTGACTCTCTTCTCCCATTGCCTGAGTTAGGTATATAATGCAGCTCATTGCCCATCACCCACCAGGTAATGGAAGCTTCAGTTGGGCAATTATCTTGAGATAATTTTAACCATCAACTGCATGGCACAATTAGCTAAAAAAGTATCTTAATGTCCTACTGGGGCAGAAGCTACCCATTGGCATATGGCAGTATTTTCTTCTGAAATTGAATTGTAAAAAAAAAGTATGATTACTAGCACATCAAGAACGGCATACCAATATTTGCAAAAAAAAAAAAAAAAAATAGAGAGAAAGAGAAATTAATGTAATTCTCTCTAAAGCAGCGGTCCCCAACTTTTGAAGCTTGGGGGTCGCCTCTCACACAGACCGGTTGCGAATAAGCCCTGGGCTGGTAGCGGGTCACGGCCCAGGTATTGGGGTCCCCTCCTCTAGAGAATGCAATGATTCCCCTCTTAAAACACAGTAACAAAACATAGATCCAATATGCGTTGCCTTAGGAGACAAAGCAACTCTAAAATTCGTTTTTTAAAAAGTAAAGATAGCAGGAACCAAGGAACTGCTCTGGAAAAAACCATACTGATGACAGTAAAATCTTTCTTAAAACCTTCACTGGCTTTAATTTATCTAATGGTAATGGCAACCCACCACATTCAGATTCACAGCATGATTTATAATAAAAAAAACCTTCATTTTTAAACAATTATCTTGCATGTTTTAGCTAATGCCCCTGCTGTGAACCATTTTAATTCAATGTTGCAAAATTTCAGTTCTGTCTTTCTTGCTACAACAGAAAAGTCATGTATCAATCAAGTGCTATTACAGCTTTTAAATTCCATCTGATGTAATTGTAAAGCCGCGTATGTCTCTTAGGTTTCTTTGAATATATAGTTGTCCTGAGCATATGTGATGAAGTCCTCTCCAGTGATCTGACAATGTTGATCAGATGTTCTCCTGATTTACGATAAATGCAATTATGATCATCCTAATGTCAGGTCAAATCTGCCTACAAGGAGTTTTCAACTTGTAACCACTGCTGCCATGAATACATGCCAGTTCTCAACCCCCTAAATTTTGACCATGTGACCGTGAAGATGCAGTGATGGTTGTAAGTGCGAGGACAAGTTGCATGCAACTTTTTTCAGTGCTGGGATAACTTTGAACCATCACTAAATGAATGGTTGTAAGTTGAAGACTACCAGAAGTCCACAGGAGCAAAGGATTAATAGCTTAGCTATGCTAAGCATTGACTACTATTCTTGAGTTATCCTTTGCATGGAGACAGCAACATCTAGCTCAGTCACCTGAATTATAACTATCCTACTATCCTCCTGATAGGGCTATAATGGGTTCTTTGATGTCAGCTATCAATAAAGGAGAATATTTGTAGCTCAGGGTTGAAATAAGGGGTCCTTGTTGCTCTCTGAGCTTGGCTGTTTTCTTGCAGATGTTTCATTACCCAAACTAGGTAACATCATCAGTACTGATAATGTTACCTAGTTTGGATATTGAAGCATCTGCAAGAAAACAGTCAAGCTCAGACAGCATCAAGGACATCAACTATGTATTAAAATTACCATATGTGTATGTGTGTGTGTGTATACAAATATATATGTACACGTGTAATCCTTGAAAGTCCAGTTCTAGAACTATTTCAGCAGTGTAAAAGTAGATACTTAACCATAGCACGAATGCTGGCCAGTAAGACTGATGGTACAAGGCTTGCATTTGCTAGAACTTTACAGAAGCATTTTTCCTTGAGTAAATTTTTAGGCCTCTTCAAATGAGGTCTGCTGTACTGAAATTATTAGTAATTTTCAGGAATTTTGACATTGACGCTTTCCTGTTCAGCAAGAACGTTAGCAAAGGGTATGCAGAAAGGAACAGCTGTCTACTCTGGATCAGCTCTGAGGGTGCAAAGTTAAATGATGGATCAGACATGGACTCCAGTAGGTTTCCCCCCCCTCTTTTCAACATCTCAGTTGCTGAAAAGGAAGGTAAATATCCACAAAAGTCTTCATGGGATTATGAGTTTGGGAATCTTGCTGGTAACTGGCCTCATTGTGGAAGAAACTTGGCTGGACAAATGTGGGATGGGAACAGGCCATAGCAGTCTAGAACTAAGATGACAAAACAAACAAAACAAATTTGGATGGAGAGAACAGGTAAAAATAACGCTCTTCCGTAAAGGCAACACACAAATTCATTCAATGTGACTTATAGTGTACTGTACAAGGAATGGAAGTATTCTAGCACACAGTATAGTTTTATATACCTTTTAGGTTCTGATTATTCCCATTATTTCATCTGCTTGTTTTTCTACAGTAAGTAGGAATTATAATGTAGAACTTCACTGGAAATAAAAATACGGAAAGCCATATAAATATGGCACCTGTATCTTTATTAGTGACATCTATATGTTGGGTTTTAAGGCAATATTGTTTCATTCCATCCAAGTCAAGCTGAACCTGCCTGATATTATAAAATAACACATTTTATTTCTTGTTTATAAAGTGGAGTCAAGGAACCAGGGTTTCAGAAGAACACTGGCATCCAACTTAACATTCTGAAATAAAATACAAGATACAAGAATCTGCAGTCCCGTCCAATGCATGCTCATATAAAATACATCCAATCTAAGCATGCTTCTTCCTTTGCACCTTGTTGTTATACCCAAACTGCAAAATGCACAGTAGGTGAATTAGAATCAGGATATGGTATTTTATCTGATGAAAAGCACGTTCTGCTTGCTAAGCGTAACAAAAATTTTCTGGCCAAATGTGCACGGTTTTATGTATGATTTGACTCTGTGGCTGTATCCTTTGATGCGATATATGGGGCTGTTGTTGCGCTAGCGATAAATAACATGCGGTTTTGGCAAAAGAGCGAACTCCTTTCGTGCTGAAGGTTGGAATAAAGCAAGTTTCGTCAGTCGGAAAAGATGCATTTGAAAACATGCGATGCTTTTTAAATGTCTGGCACAGGAGGAAAAAAACCCACCAAGGCAAAGATCAGCTTGCATTTTTGAAGCCACAGCCACTTTTTCTTCACGGTCTCACCTACTGCCTGAAAACAGTCATGATACTCGTATTAGTGCTCGTTAATCTGTCAATCAATAATAACCATCATCATTAACCCACTGGATGGCTGTAATCATAACACCGCAACATTCATTTTTTTCCCCCCATAAGGATAATCCACAATTCCTGTTATTTCTGCTGTAAAAGACTGAAAAATCCTTACAGAAGATGAATTGGATGGGAAAGGCCTGGAAAAACAGGGTGCCCCAGCACGGAATTAGAATCAAACTTTCCCCTGGTCTTTGCACAGAACAGCAGTGATTTCTGAGATCTGAGAACAGCAATAGAAATTTTGGAGTGATTCATGCCTCCAATTAATGGCATCAGGTGCAAGTTCTAGAAAATAAAGTAGTTTTCTACACAACACATAATGAATTAAGGGAATTTGCTGCAAATAATCTTATGACTCTTATATATACTGCTCAAAAAATAAAGGGAACACAAGATAAGACATCCTACTATTAAATACAGTACATTGTGTTGTTTAAGTGTCCCCTTTATTTTTTTGAGAGGGACGCGGTGGCTCAGTGGGTTAGGACACTGAGCTTGTCGATCAGAAGGTCAACAGTTTGGTGGCTCGAATCCCGAGTGCCGCGTAACAGAGTGAGCACCTGTTACTCGTCCCAGCTTCTGCCAACCTAGCAGTTCGAAAGCACGTAAAAATGCAAGTAGAAAAATAGGGACCACTACGGTGGGAAAGTAACAGCGTTCCATGCGCCTTTGGTGTCTAGTCATGCCGGCCACATGACCACGGAGATGTCCTCGGACAAGCGCTGGCTCTTTGGCTTTGAAATGGAGATGAGCATCGGCCCCTAGAGTCGGAAACGGCTAGCACGCATGTGCGGGGGAACCTTTACCTTTACTTTATTTTTTTGAGCACTATATTTTGTTTCTATTATATGAAATTCACTGAGATTCTTTGGCAAGACTGCTGTGTTTAGAGGTGTCTTTAGATGCCTAGGGACGCGGTGGCTCAGTGGGTTAGGATGCAGAGTTTGTCAATCAGAAGGTCAACAGTTTGGTGGGTCGAATCCCGAGTGCCGTGTAACAGAGTGAGCACCTGTTACTCGTCCCAGCTTCTGCCAACCTAGCAGTTCGAAAGCACGTAAAAATGCAAGTAGAAAAATAGGGACCACTACGGTGGGAAGGTAACAGCGTTCCATGCGCCTTTGGTGTCTAGTCATGCCGGCCACATGACCACGGAGACATCCTCAGACAAGCGCTGGCTCTTCGGCTTTGAAACGGAGATGAGCATCGGCCCCTAGAGTCGGAAACGACTAGCACACATGTGTGGGGGAACCTTTACCTTTATTAGGTGCCTATGGTTTTTATTAGGACTGGGAGAAAAAGTATTTTAACCAAACAGTCATGGAACATTCATTGCATCTCCCCGCCCTCAAAAAAAAAGTTTTGGTGAAAAGGGGTTTTCTATCATTTGATTTCTACAATATTTTTTATTGATTCTTCAACAGAGGTAAGCTGGGAGTCCGTCATAAGAAAATCAACCAGACATATTTTTCAGCAGGATCTTTTAAGTTTTACATGAAATACATAATAAAAAACAAGAAAAAAAACACGATACAATAGAAATATGCTTTCCCTTGTACACAAAATCTGAAAAATGGGATTGCTGAAATATTGTAGGTCAGGTGACCTAAGTAATTTCTCTAAACGTTTCTGTGTTAAAATGTGGGAATTTTGGGGTGGCTGCCTGAGGAAGTGTCAGATAGCCTTAGAGGAAACTGCTCCGGCCTCTTCTGGAAAACAGCTGGAAAACATATGAGCATCTTTAAATAAACTTTGCTGACACTGCTGATGTCCATTAACAAGATGAGGATATTTTGGTAACCTCTTTGTTTTGCAGATAATATGTGTTTCCTCTGTAATCAACTTGCATTTCCTTACTTACGTAACTAATAAAATGTCAATGGTGATTGAACCATTGGATGTGGTCCTTTCCCAGCCTTACGGGAGGACCCACCTCTGTTTGGATCCAAAATAAAAGTGTTACTCAGAGAGATTCGGAGTCTGCCTCTTTCTCCATACTGGGCCTGACCTAGACAGTGTGTGCAAGACAATATGAAGCTGAAATACGGGTAGTCCTCGACTTACAACAGTTTGTTTAGTGACCGTTTGAAGATAACAACGGCAAAAAAGTGACTTATGACCGTTTTTCAGACTTATGACCATTGCAGCATTCCCTACAGTCACGTGATCAAAATTCAGATGCTTGGCAACTGATTCATATTTATGACGATTGTGGTGTCCTGGGAAAGCCAGATTTATTTAACAACCGTTAACAACTGCAGTGATTCACTTAACAAATGTGTCACGAAAGGCTGTAAAATGGGGCAAAACTCACTTAACAAATGTCTCATTTAGCAGCAGACGTTTTGGGCTCAATTATGGGCGCAAGTCGAGGATTACCTATATTGAGCAAATCAGCTTAAAAACTTGTCCTTCTTTTTCAGTGTTTTTCTTCTGTCCTGTGCTTCTGGAGCCGGTTTGTAAAAATGTGTGTGTGTGCTCTAAAATATCTAAACATTGCCTATTTTAATAGTGGTTTCCAGTGAAAGGCCAGGGAACAGGAGGCCAATTTTTTTTACAACCAAGATGTAAATATTATGGCTCAGGATGAAAGTCATAATATACGTTTTCTACAATCTTAACTCACTTCGGCTTAAAATAATTAACTTAATTTACTGTGCTAAAATTATTATCTGCCGGGCTCTGGAACAACATGATGACAGGCATTTGGAATTTCCCCACTTTTAAATACACTCAAAAGATACCTTGTGGTGGAAATAAACTGACATCTGACTCTTTTCCTGCCAAATTAATGCTAGGGAAGTGGAAAGCTTTCCTTCAGTAATGATTTAAGTAAAGCACCCCTTTGAAGCTCCTTCATTACACAATGTCTTCCTTCTCTAATGAAATAAAGCTGCTGTATTACTTGGATTTAATTGATCCTCTATCAATCCCAATTCCTGGAACAGGTTCCAACATACGTCCAGTGCATGATCAAAATCTGTTGTAACTACTACTCGGGTCGAATCCCGAGTGCCGTGTAACAGAGTGAGCTCCTGTTACTCGTCCCAGCTTCTGCCAACCTAGCAGTTCGGAAGCACGTAAAAATGCAAGTAGAAAAATAGAGACCACTACGGTGGGAAGGTAACAGTGTTCCGTGCGCCTTTGGCGTCTAGTCATGCCGGCCACATGACCACAGAGACGTCCTCGGACAAGCGCTGGCTCTTCAGCTTTGAAACAGAGATGAGCACCGGCCCCTAGAGTTGGAAACAACTAGCACGCATGTGCGGGGGAACCTTTACCTTTACTTTACTACTGGACATACAAAACTAAGGAACTTACTCTTCCAAAAACTAAGGAATGTCTCTTTATTATGCAAAAGAGTTCTGCTTAACCAAAGAAGCCCCATCAAAAATATGAACTTTTGCTTTGGAAAGGGACACACGCTGCTTGGAAGTGCCTATATATCCTCAGACACTACCTTAATAATTCTTAAATCCTTGGTTAAGACTTGAATCACCTGTATTAAGATTTCACCAGTCTGTGTTTGACTGCGAATCTAATTGTAGATTACCCATAAAATAATAATGATTTTAGCTCAATCTAGCACGTTGCTGGAACCTAGTGACCTTTTCTTTTTAAAATCAAAACTATGGGACAGTGCTACAACGGGGCACTAAGGTAAATGATGCTTTAAAATTCAGTACTTTAGTATACCAATCCCAATACAAAATACTAGGAATATGACATTGTCTTCATGATGCTACAATGAGATGCTTGACAAATGGCTGAATTTTTTCTGTTCCCTGCAGTACCAAACTTCCAACTTCAATGTTTGCCAGTACTAATTATTCTCCTATATAACATAGCCTTTGTAGAGTGGTTTATTTATAAGACGAAAATAAACTTTGATAATATGACCTCAGATTTTGCCAGCTAGGTGCCTTTCAGTGCTATAAGGTTGCAATTTTTGAAGTTTCCAGGAAGTGTGACTATTAGGTAATTTTATTGCATCTGCTCTCTTGGCTTTTCTCCAGATAATGAAGTCAAAGTTTATCCCCACAACAGCCAGCTTATGAAATTATTTGGGCTTACAGTCACCTAATGAGTTAATAGGGTTAAAAAAAAATCTGAATGTGGGTCTCCAGATTCCTGACAACTGAATCTGGGTCTTCAGTTCCCCAATATCCTATGAGTCATGGTTTCAGTGGATCTAAATATGAGTAAATAACTCATTATTTATTGCCATAAAATTATTAGAATAGGAACATTTCAAAAATATAATCAGCTCACATGGAACACATGACCAACTATGCATTGGACTATGGTAACGCAAACTGTACCCGTCTTATATTTGAGACTTGCCACACACAAGAAATAAGGGACAGAGCTTATGCTGTGATATCACAACACATTTCATCATTCTGATGAAGTTTTGCCTTGTTGCACATGGCCCTGAATCAATTTAATCTCTAATCTAATTTTAACACAAAATGAAGACCTATTATTAAACCAGGAGGCAAAACCGCTAATTGGCTAAATTACGTAGTTTGGATATTGCATGTATTTTTAATGATGCACTTTCACACAGCACATTGAAGGAACAACCTCAAGGAAACGTTAGGCTTAAATGTGTGATATTCTACCTCATGTTTGTCTCTCTACATGTGGAGGAATTTACCCAGAGTGGAACAAGTTCTGAAGTGAAATTATCAAAAGTAACTAAACAGTGACTCAGAAACCCAAATCTATAACATTATTTTTTAACAGGAAAATAAGGAAATAATTCTCAACTTAAAATTTGTTCATACTGTACTTAAAAAAAACCTTATAGGATGCCATGGCAATGAGTTCCAGCATTTAAATTTCTACATTCTACAATACTGTCATTTCATGTATTTTTTACACTAGTGCACAAAAACTGGCATATAACATTTGCATACCATTCGTATGAGAAATATTGAAGCTATTACCAAATAATACTTTTTAACTGGGTGACCTTGAGACAGTCAAATTCTCTCACCCCTAGGAAGAAGTTAATGGCAAACCATTTCTGGGGGAAAAAAAAACCTTGCCAAGAAAACTGCAGGGAGTTGTCCACGCATTTTCTGAGAATTAGACATGATTGAATGGAATAACAAAATAGTGAATATTTATGGAAATATGGACTTGGAAGAACCAAGATAAAAATATTATTGATGATTTTGAACTTTGGTGTTGGTGAAAGTCATCCAGAGAGTACCATTGATAGACAAGAAAACAAACTAACAGATAGTCCCAAAGTTGCTTTTTCAGGAGGCAACTGGACTTCCTTGTTTTTCTTTGAAGACATTTCGCTTCTCATCCAAGAAGCTCCACAACACAGTCCTTTCAACAGTTCCAAGAAGGCTCAACACCCATTTGCACTACTCAGTCGACCCTGAGGTCACAGACAAATCTCCAAGTGGCCTCAACGGTTCTCAGAAAGAATGCAAATGACCAGCTGTTTGCAAGAAACATAAATCTTTCCATTCTCCACCATCCCGTCAGAGCTGAAGAAGCTTCTTGGATGAGAAGTGAAATATCTTCAAAAAAAAACAAGGAAGTCCAGTTGCCTCTTGAAAAAGCACCTTTGGAACAACCATGACCTGGATGACTGAGAATCTCCAGATAATTCAAACTAATCAACCCAGAGTTCTCACTCAAGGCACAACTGAGCAGGCTCAAATTATCCTACTTTCAACATATTATTCCTGGAGAAGGCTCTAATGCAGAGAAAGGTGGAAGGAAAGACGATGGACAGCATCAAACTGGAAGGATTCAATTATAGTGGTGATGGATGCACTGGTAAGATTCCTGAAGAATCAGGTTGCAGTCAAATTGTTTCTGAGAAAATCTTTCTATGTGGTCGCTAAAAGTCAACATTGACTTGATGGAACATATTCAGAACTTTATTGATCAGCCAACGATTATGTCCAAGGAACTGTCTCTCCCCAATGGGACTAGCCCGCTCCACTTGCGCCAGAGGAAGATGCCTGCTTTGGATTTTGTATGCTAAGGAATTCCAGTGGAAAAGGAGAAGATCCTTTTCTGCTGTGGAACACTCTACCACCAGAGATAAGAACTGCTTCCATTCTTTTGGCCTTCTGGATTGGTATCAAAACTTGGCTTTGCTAGCGGCCTGGGGTCCTGAGGGGGGCGCTCAATGCTAGAGGTAGTTGACGGGATGAGAAGACCTCCTCCCCATTCTGTCCATCTCTTGGTTCTGGTTTTAATAGAGCTTTGTAATCCTTTATTAAAATAATTTATTTTAATATTTTAATTATTTTTACTTATTTTATAACTTGTAAGCCTCTCATAGGGAAGGTGAGTGGCATAAAAATAACTAATGAACAAAGAAAAAATTACAGGGAGCTGATCAGTCCCAAAAGACACTAGCTTTCAGTTATCCTCTACATCAGGGCTGTCAAACTGCTGCCCCGTAGATCGGTTGCATCATACGGAGGCTGCGCCCACCCCAGCTCCAGCAATGCAAAAAAAGTCACAATATGTCACAATACGTCACTTGACATGGTGAGTTTGACACCCGTGCTCTACATTCTCCTATAATATGGCTGTACATATATATATTTCTAGATTGGAAGAAAATTTGTTAGCTTCTGTAATGCTGTCATTGGACAGAAGATCCAAAGTAGATCCCATTTAAGGCTGGAGGCAGAAGTCCTTGAAGAAAGATCTCTCCAACTACTAGATATACACAGCTAGGCAGAGTAGAGTGAGTCAGGAAGTTCTGGTGGAAACCTGCCCACTGACAACCGTTATATTTATCTCCTAAGGGGGCAAGATGGCTCAGCAGTTAAAGACCCTGAGCTTGTCAACTGGAAAGCTGACAGCCCAGGTTTGAGACCCGAGTGCTGTGTGACGGGGTGAGCTCCTGTTACTTGCTCTAGCTCCTGTCAACCTAGCAGTTCGAAAGCATGCAAATGCGAGTAGATAAATAGGTACCACTTTGAAAAAGCACCTTTGGGACATGGGAACATGACAGCATTCTGTGTGGCTCGGCATATAGTCATGATGGTCACATGATCACAGAAGCATCTTTGGACAACACTGGCTCTGTTGGCTAAACCACAGAGGCAAGCAGAGTCAGGCTTGGCAAAACCTTTACCCTTACATGTATCTTCTACTGAGAAATCCTTGGAAGAAGGTGCCTGACAACAAGATTTCAAATTACCTCCCAGTCCTTAATAGCCGCTCATGCAAAAAAAAAAATCACACATGAAGTGATCCTGAGTTTTTTTGTGATAAATTAGACCAAACCATTAAAATGTGAAAGATTTAGCACTTCTAAATCACTGCTTTCTTAAGGATACCAGTAGAAAGATCATGCAACCCAAACCAAAAACAAATGTTTTACTGAGATTGGATGTAACCCTCAACACAGTCCCACGTTGCATGATTTATTCAGTTTTATTTCTCCTAACATTTTCATGGTTTATGGGTGTATTTTAACTTTTTAAAGAAAGATTTTGCATGTATAATTGCTGAGCTATGACAGCACAAAAATTAAGTGCTCTCCAGAAGGCACACTTGATTTTTTTTTAAAAAAAAAATCCCCCTCCTTTCCTATCTTGATTTAAACCATTCTTCCTTCCAGCAAGCAAGGAACCACTAAATGTGCAGTCATATATTAGAATTTGGCCACTAGCCAACTACTGAAGTCATTACTGACCACCTCATCCCCACTTGATCTGTTATTAGTAGTAACATGTCACCTTTCTGGTTAACTGGTCTTTCTATGCAGCTGTTTTAATGAAGATGCAGTTCTTAAAAGAACTATTTAATGAGGATTTAATTAAGCTACAGCTAAAGAAAATTAATTTGAAAGCTCTAAGAAAATTAGATAGGGCTTGTCACTCAACAAAAGTACTTAATCATTCGAAGATGTCAGAAAGCAAAATAATTTAACTATCTCACATTGAAGCACCTGATTTTTTTTAAAAGTTGCATTTAAATTTAATAGTCACTGAGACCCAAGGGAGGGTGATCATTAAGATGCTGGACTGGGACCTAGAAAATACAGTTTGAAACTTAACACGTGATCTTGAAGCTCACTGTTAAGTGAGCTTCACTTATTCTCTTTGAGTGGCCTAACGCCCACGGGTCTATTGTTGAGAGCACTCTGAAAAATTTATCCATTTTATTTATTAAGACCCAATCTAATGACTTGGCTGGTGGGCAGAAGAATCTTACAATAAAAGCAAATTCCCGTAAGTCTCTGGCCTTGCAGACAGACTTGGTTTGCAGTCTGGGGATCCTTCTGGACTCACAACTTCACCTTGAGGGAGCAGGTGCTCAGTTATTCATGCCCTAGTCACCTTCCTTATGGACTACTGTAATGTGCTCTACATGGGGCTGCTCTTGAAGAGTGTCCAGAAGCTTCAACTGGTTACATCTCTGCTTTGTGTACTGCTTTATCTTTTTTTATTATTATTATTTTATTTCCATTTATATCCCACCCTTCTCCGAAGACTCAGGGCGGCTTACAAGCTTAGCAGTAGCCTTCATTCTATGTATATGCCTGCTTATTAGGGCTTTCACACACACCCCCAAGCGGCATTATTACAAAGTCAGCTTAATTGCCCCCAACAATCTGGGTCCTCATTTTACCTACCTCGGAAGGATGGAAGGCTGAGTCAACCTTGAGCCTGGTGGGACTCGAACCTGCACTAATTGCAGGCAGCTGGTGTTACTTAAGGAGGCATTAGCCCACTGCTCCACCAAGGTGTTCTGTACCAGCCTGCTACCAGCCCTGCAGAAAAGGCAGGGACAACCCCTTTTTCAAGAAGGCAAGAGGCTGGAATTACGCCTGCCAAATTTATTACTACAAAAACAAACGGAACAAGACAAACCAAGAAACAGGAGCTTTAAGAAACATGAACTATCCGAGCGGTTGCCTTCAGCAAACCAGCCCTCCCAGACATTCCCCTTATATAGAGTTCAGGGCGTGGCTTCTCTCTGCCTCCTTCCGAGAAGCCCCATTGCCTTCCTCTGTTTACTCCTAATTGACTGCCTCCTGCATCGGGCATCCTTGAACAGGGCCAGCTGTGGGTCATCTTCATCCACGCTGTTAGGCTCACACAGCTGGGTCTCCGTGGTGACCAAGTGGGAGGGGCCTGGCTGAGGGCTCTCATCAGCAAGATCTTCAACCCCCTCAGCAAGGTCTTCAACACCCCCCTCCTCCTCCTCTGAGTCGTCCGACCCAACTGCCGAACCCACAGGCTGACCCTGAATCACAACACAAGGCTCCACCAAGGCTCTTTAGCTACTAGTTTGCTTCTAGGTCCAATTGAGGGTGCAGATTTTGATCTTTAAACAGCTACAGTACATGGCGTAGGGCTGGGTTTTCTGAGGGACTAGCTCTTTTTGTTCCATCAGGCCTGGCAAGAGAGGCGTGCTGTGGGTCCCCTCTGTGAAAGAGTTGCATCTGATGGGACCTAGAAGGTGAGTTTTTTTCTTCTGCAGCCCCCACTCTCTAGAACAGGGGTGTCAAACTGCCGGCCTACAGGCTGGATGCATCATGCCGAAAACGCACCCACCCCTTTGCCGGCAATGGAAAAAAAGTCACGATACGTTGCAACATGTCACGTGACGTTGCAAGTTTGACACCCCTGCTCTAGAACATCAACTCTCCTGAGGTAAAGTTAGCCCCATCCTTCATGGCCTTCTGGAAAGCCATTAGAACTTTATTTATTTTTTAAGCAAGCCTGGAGATCCCCTGGTAATAGGGAATCTCTGTGTTGGCTATATTATGTATATACTATTCTCCCACTTGCAGTCTTGTTTGTAATCAATGTTTACTGTTCTAATTGGTTTTGCAGTAGTAGATTTTGTTGTACACCACCTAGAGTCACCTGGTGAGGGATGGGCAGCCATATTAGTTTGACAAACAAACAAATAATTAGAATGTTGTGGCCTGTGAACCTGCCTGTCTGATTCCACAGGGTGGAATTACATGGTGAACTCTGTAAACAGGATAAAGATGTTAGTGAACATTGTCAAAAAGGAGCACAGGATAGCAATAGAAATAGCAATAGCACTTAAACTTACACAGTATACCATTCTATAGCATTTTACAGCCAGTGGTGGGATTCAAATAGGTGAATAACCGGTTCTCTGTGTAGATGCCACTTCCAGAAGTCCATTCTGGGCCAGGGCAACAAAACATTAGCTACCGGTTCTGCTGAAGTGGTGCGAACCGGCTGAATCCCACCACTGTTTACAGCTCTCTCTGAGTAGTTTACAAATGTCAGCACATTTGCCCCCAACAATCTGGGTCCTCATTTATCGACCTCTGAAGGATGGAAGGCTGAGTCAACCTTGAGCCAGTCAGGATCAAGCCTGCAATACTACATTCTAACCACTGCACCACCACAGGGTATTATTTATTTATTTTATTTATTTTAATTCCATTTATATCCCGCCCTTCTCCGAAGACTCAGGGCGGCTTACAAGCTTCTGTTTTCTCTTCCATGGTGGAATTCCTACTCTACACCAGCAATTTAACCCAGCTATGAAGAATCTGCCTACAATTATTACTTATTAAAACTCTATGTGTTTTAGAAGTCAGCCAACGCAAACAGAAAAAAGCACCACTAAATTTACTAAGTTTATTCTTAGGAAATTGTGTAGACGTTTGCTTCCACATCAGTCCTAATAAATAGGGCATTGCAATTCATTTTTATCAGTTTATACACTTCAACATTTATCTTTGCTCTGGATCACAATGAGTTGTTTTTACATTCCATCCTAATCTTTATCTCAACTGTCCAAATTCTTGAAATTTTAACCTTTGCGGAGCAGAGATAATTTCTCCATGGTAATATTTGCTGATATGGTAATGTAATCTACAATTCAATTCTTGAAAAAGCACAGTTATTTTCTCAAGGCCTGGCACTATCTGACCAACCCAGGCCAAATCATTCCAGATTCTTAAAATTTCCACCTTCAAAACTTTGATTCAGAGGCTCAAAAGGCTTTAGCGAATGTTCAAAGGGTGACACTTTAGTCCTTATTGCATATAACAAATGATATTTTAAAAGGAAAGCGGTACTAAATGTAGTCTGAGATTTAATAAAGAACTAATGACAAAGATCCAAGAGGTTCAAGTACAAAACTAATCAAAATAGTTATAGAGTAAAAGTCATAGGGTGGGTGGTAAGAAGAAAAAACAACATCTATGAAATGCTATCATAGATTTCAAATGCCTGGAAAGCTTTTAAAGCTTTCAGAATTGCCTGTCATATTTAACAGGAGACTTTGTGGAATATTAAACAGGTCCTTTCACTTTTGAATGAAATGCATGTAGAACAGAGGTGTCAAACTCACAGTGTCACGTGACGTGTCGCGACATATCACAACTTTTTTGCCATTGCTGCCAATGAGGTGGGCACGGTTTCGCTATGATGCATCCGGCCCGCGGGCTGGCAGTTTGGCACCCCTGATGTAGAACATCTCTCAGGCATACTTAGCTTAATTTTAGAACTTATATTTCAGAATATAAACATTCTGAATGTTCTGTTGATTTTCCAAAATATAGGAATTATTATAAAAATATAAGAATTATTGAGTCTGTCATTTATATTTCTATAAATGTCTGGTTTGGCACAGCAACCAAGCAGGGCGGACACATACTTTAATGAATAGTTAGGATTGCAGAAAAAACTGTTGCAATCAGCCTGCCTTCTACTGAGGATCTGTACACTGCATGTGCCAGAAAGAGGACTGAGAAAATATCTACAGACCCCTCACATCCTGGACATAAACTATTTCAAGTCCTCTCTTCAGGACACAGAGCATGGCATGCCAAAACAACTAGACACAGAAACAGTTTTGCTCCTTGTGCCCCCACTCTGTGGAATATCTAATTATCACAGTACTGTCTTATGTCTAAATATATTTACTCATATAGTATGGCTTTATTACTTTTATCCTTCTCATCTGTTCCACCACCTTTTCTGACTGGTATCATTATTATGATAATTATTACTTTGATATTATGATTATTATGATTTGGTTGTTTTGCATGTACACTGAGAGCTTATGCACCAGAAAGAAATTCATTGTATGTCTATCACATTCAGTCAATAAAGTATTCTATTCTATTCTATTCTATTCTATTCTATTCTATTCTATTCTATTCTATTCTATTCTATTCTATTCTATTCTATTCTATTCTATTCTATTCTATTCTATTCTATTCTATTCTATTCTATTCTTGTTGTTGTTGTTAGCTGTGAAGTCGTGTCGGATCCATTGCGACCCTATGGACAACGTTCCTCCAGGCCTTCCTGTCCTCTACCATCTTATGGAGTCCATTTAAGCTCACGCCTACTGCTTCAGTGACTCCATCCAGCCACCTCATTCTCTGTCGTCCCCTTCTTCTATTGCCCTCAATCTTTCCCAGCATTAGGCTCTTCTCCAGTGAGTCTTTCCTTCTCATTAGGTGGCCAAAGTATTTGAGTTTCAACTTCAGGATCTGGCCTTCTAAAGAGCAGTCAGGGTTGATCTCCTCTAGGACTGACCGGTTGGATCGCCTTGCAGTCCAAGGGACTCGCAGGAGTCTTCTCCAGCACCATAGTTCAAAGGCTTCAATTCTTTGGCGCTCAGCCTTTTTTATGGTCCAGCTTTCACTGCCATACATTGCAACTGGGAAGACCATAGCCTTGACTATACGCACTTTTGTTGACAGGGTGATGTCTCTGCTTTTTAGTGTGCTGTCTAGATTTGCCATGGCTTTCCTCCCAAGGAGCAAGCGTCTTTTAATTTCTTGGCTACAGTCCCCATCTACAGTCCCCATTCTATTCTATTCTATTCCAAATTCTCCTTGAATAGGCATGTGCTATTAAGGATTCTGTGAATGCCTTTATTTACCTATCCTTCTTATTGGCCTTATTTACACACATATTTAAACCTTTCATAGCCTGAGAAGAGGGGGAAAGCTATGAACAGAAGCGATTTCCACTTCTTCCAAATTCCTAAGGTTTAAATACACATGCGTAACAGTAAATATGAATGTTTTATGGAGAGGAAATGAGGGGATGGAAGATGAATATGTACCCATTAAACATTCCTTTAGGAATTCTCTTAACTGAATTTTTTTTTAAAAAAAAAACAGTTTTACATTTAAAAGCATCAGCCTTTGAAATCTTTCTTTTATATTGCACGGTCTAGCCAATCCTTGGGGATTACTTAAATGTATAAATGAAAAGGCAATAACAATACAGAAAGAAAAAAAAGGTGCCCATGAAGACTGTAGAATTCTAAAGTAAGAACTATACTCAGCATTATTTCCATTTTCCCACTCTTTTAATATAACCAACACAAATACATTATATGGATCCTATTAACATTTAAAAAGAAATCTGGTTTGCACTCCTTTAAGCCTGTTCAATAATGCATCGCATTATTTTTTACTGTTAAAATAAAGGAAACGCCAGAATGTGCTACTCCAGCTGATGTCACTATCATTTCCAGGAAGAAATCAGTAATAGAAGACCGATTGATTTTAGATATGAGACCCCAGTAGTCAAGAAATCAATATATTTCATTAAAACAGTAAGATCTGGATCAGATTCTCTTTCTTTGATCTCAGGATATTTTTTATCTCTAAAGCTATTTGGTTTTTTCAATGAGAAATTTCATACCCTTTTTAAGGAAACCCCCCCCCCCACTTATTATTATTTTTTTCCTTTTTTGTTAGAATATTCAGATCCACTTTCCACTCACTTTAATGGATTTCTTGGCATTGAAAGCCGTTTCTTGGTATATTGAAAAATTGCTGAAGACACTGATGCCTAGGGAACAGAGAAATAGCTTCAAACGTTTCTCCTTTCCTTGGGTTGTTGGGTTGTTGCATTTGGTGCATTGTTGGGCCATAATCCAGGACATATACATGATTTTGGGCCATAATCCAGGACATATACATGATTAGTATGGGTGTCACACAGCAAAGCCTGAAGGACTTTCTTGTGACCAGCAGAATTAAAGAGGGAATTTACATTTAACATTTTCAGGGAAGAGCAAGGTCAGTGATACCATGTAAAGTAGGTGGGTGTTGAAAGAAAAATCTTCCTCAGGGTCCAGTCCAAGCTGGGAATAAACAAAATGGAGACTGCTTTAGAAAGAAGGTTGGAGTTTATTGAAGAGGAGAGCCAGACAGAAAGATGGCTCTGGGAAAGCTGACCACATGTGTAGAGAGTAGGTTTTTATACCTTCTTGGGCTTTTGTTTGGAGTTGTTCCTATAGCATGAACTTTGACCTGAGTCTGAGTGTGCCTTTCTGGTATTCTGATGGTGGTGGGTTAATCCTATTATGTCCCAAAGGTCATATCCTGCTTCCCTGGGGCTCTGGCTGATGACTGTTGGATTTATTATTATTATTTTTTGGTGTGAGGGATTTTTGGTGTGAGGTAAGACGAGCCTAGACGAGTTCAAATCACCAGAACCAGATGAATTATACCCCAAGGTTCTCAAGGAACTGGCAGATGTGATCTCAGAACCACTGAAGTATATCTTTCAAAGATCCTGGAGCACTGGGGAACTATCAGAGGACTGGAAAAGAGCTGACGTAGTTCACATCTTCAAAAAAGGGGGAAAAATGGATCCAGGAAATTACAGACCTATCAGCCTGACCTCAATACCTGGGAAGATTCTGGAAAAGATATTCAAACAACGAATCAGCGAGCACCTAGAGGCAAACAAAGTCATTACTAAAAGCCAACATGGGTTTGTCAAAAACAGATCATGCCAGACAAATCTTATTGCATTCTTTGACCAAGTGACAAAATTAGTGAATCAGAGGAATGCTGTGGATATAATTTACTTGGACTTCAGTAAGGCATTTGATAAAGTAAATCACAACCTTCTACTTGATAAGGTAGAAAAATGTGGGTTAGACAGAATCACCACCAGATAGATTCATAGCTGGCTGACCGGCCATACTCAGCGGGTGGTCCTTAATGGAACTGCATCTACATGGAGGGAAGTATGTAGTGGGGTGCCCCAAGGCTCTGTTCTGGGCCCAGTGCTCTTCAACATCTTCATCAACGATTTGGACGAAGGGATAAATGGGGTACTCATCAAATTTGCAGACGACACCAAGCTGGCAGGAATAGCCAACACACCAGAAGACAGGCTTAAGATACAGGAGGATCTGGACAGACTTGAACACTGGGCACTATCTAACAATATGAAATTCAATGGTGAACAAAGTAAGGTTCTACATTTAGGCAAGAAAAACCAAATGTACAGGTATAGTATAGGGCAGGGGTCAGCAACCTGAAACAGTGAAAGAGCCACTCAGAACCAGTTCCCTCACAAAAGGAAAAACTGGGAGCCGCAAAAAAATGTGTGCGCATGCGCGTACATGCGCACATGCGCAGAACAGGGTTTGACTGAAGAGTGGAGCCAAGGCGATATATGCACCTACCTTGCATATTTGAATTGATTGGTTGAACTTTTTTAGTCCCACTTTTTTCTTTTGGACTACACATAACAGAGGACTGGGAGCCGCAGGAGACGTCTGAAAGAGCCGCATGTGGCTCCGGAGCCGCGGGTCCTAAGTCAAGGGCTCTCTGTAATGTTCATTACTTGACATATGTGTGATATACTTAGTTCATTTTTTCTTGTTCCTTGTTTAGCTTGTTATTCTACATTGAGGCATTTTTGTATGTTTCTCTCTTCTGTGTATTTCTTTGTACTGGGGAGCAGTTGCAGAGACTGACGGTCAGCCACACGAAGGGACGGGCGGCTATTTGCACAACGGGGGGTCCGCAGACACTCACCCCGAAAATAAAATTAAGGGTGAAGCTGCAAGGGGTCCCCTGCATGATGGAACTGGACTCGGGGTCGGCCGTATCAATCATCTCCGCCAGAACTTTTAAAGCAATTTGCGAGCGGAGCGGCCAGTGGGTCCCCTTGAGGTCATCCAGACTGACCCTCTCTGATTATGTGCGGTCCTAAGGGGGAAGGAAGGTGGAAGTGTCAATAATATAATAGGATGTAAATAGTGTATATAGTTATAAGGGTAGGAATGGTAGGGGGGATAAACCCTCACTATGGGGGAAGGGGTGTAGTGTATGCGGCTAAAGCATACACAGGCTGTCAGCACAGCAGGGGGCTGGACAGCTCCAGGCTATAACCACATTTGGCGGGAAAGCCTGGTTTGAACGAGTTTGACAGCCCCGGGCTATGGCCAGCTTTGGCGGGAATCCAGGGTTTAAATCTATTGGCCACCTGCAGTTGCGGGAAGCCCAGGTTTGAATCCATTGGTTGGTTTTCACCTGGGCAGGTATAAAGGTACGCCAGATAACCCCCTTTCCCCAGCTTTTGTTCCTGACCTCAATAAAGAAGTTATCACCCAGCTGAGTGTCCGTCTCTGTGTGCGCCCACGCTACTTTACAGTAAACATCTCCAGTTCCGTGGAGAGAGGGTTTTCTGTGACCAGAGGGTGCATGGTTTTGTGTGCTGCCTCCATCTCACGAATGGGGCTTTGATTGTTAGTGTGGCCCAGTTGCTGGCATGCCGTGGCCCAGTGCCGGTCTACAGACTGGGGGTTGTGGGCCCCTGCCCTAACCATTAGACCAAACTGGTTATATCTTTAAAAAAAAATTAAAATGGAATCTTATCATACAAATACTGAAGCCATTAACCCAGAACAATACATTTCATCATTTAATAATTTGGCTTATATTGCATAAGTAGAAGCAAAAAAATGTTCTAATGCTAGAATTACATTATACTTTATAGATTAATACACTAATGTTTTTTTTAACCCCACTTCGCTGAAAAGCTGATAATTTCCAATTCCTTTTCCCCAAAAGTAGGTATACAAAATTAATCTGCCTTCTAGCATACATTCATCATACTGAATGACTCACTAGCTATTTTTGCACAATAGACTTAATCAGGTGAGTTTAAAGACCCAGCAGCTGCACAGCTGTGGTTGCACCACAGGCTAATTTGATCAGGGTTAGCCTTGGTTTAGCCTGTTGTCACACAAATATATTTTATTTGGTTAGTGTATGTGGTTCTGTGAATTAGGTGGACTCAGAAAATGAACTAATTCAATAACCTAGTGTGAAATTTTATATCTAGGCAGCTACATCTACTGAATCTACTTTATAAAAAACATTATATACAAATATTATGTAAAATTATATACAAATGCATAGGCGTACTATTGGCTCAACAGTAGTAACTACGAGCGAGTAACTCTGAGACTGATCTAGAGTTCCTAGTAGATCATCACTTAAATATGTGTGCTACAACTGCCAAAATACCCAGTGCCATCTTGGGTTGCATCAAAAGAGGGATAACGTCAAAATAATGAGAAGTGACAATATCACTTTATACCAGGGGTCCCCAACCTTGGCAATTTTAAGACTTATGGACTTCAACTCCCAGAATTTCTCAGCCAGAAAAGCTGGCTGAGGAATTCTGGGAATTGAAGTCCACAAGTCTTAAAAGTCGCCACTGTTAGGGATCCCTGCTTTATATCACGCCAGTGAGGCCACACTTGAAGTACTGTGAACAATTCTGGTCACCACAATACAAAAAGATGCTGAGACCCTGGAAAGTGTGCAGAGAAGAGCAACGAAGAGGACAAGCACCTGCCCTTTGGAACAGCTTGTTCCCCAGTGTGAGCTTATCCCTGACTTTCCAGAAGAGCCTAAAGACCTGGCTCTGCCAGTTAGCTTGGGGCTCCAATGGGGGAGCATCATAACAGAGGTAGTTGATCGAGTAATAACAAATCCCATCTCCCCCCCCATCCTGCCCCCACCCCAATCTTTAATTGGATGGTTATGTTTGGCTTATATTAACTTATGTTTTTAGTGTATAAACAAACAAACAAACAAATAAATAATCCAGAGACAAAATTGTATGACGAATGGTTGAGGGAGCTAGGCTTGTCTAGTCTTTTAAGGAAAAGGCTTAGTGGGGACATGATAACTATCTTCCAATACTTGAGGGGAATATCACAGAGAAGAGGGGAATGACTTCTTCTTCAAAGCCCCAGAGGGCAGGAGAGAGAGAGAGAGAGAGAGAGAGAGAGAGAGAGAGAGAGAGAGAGAGAGAGAGAGAGAGAGAGAGAGAGAGAGAGAGAGAGAGAAGTCCATTCTAGAAGTAAGGAGAAATTTTCTGGCAGTGAAAACAGTTCATCAATGGAATAGCTTGCCTCCCGGAGTTGTAGGTGCTTCATCACTGGTGCTTTCCAGAAATAGACTGGACCACCAATTGACCAGGATGATATAATGTCTCCTGCCTTAAGCATGAGGTTGGAGGAGAAGACCTCTGTGGTCTCTTTCAGCCCTATGAGTCTATGTTCTATATACTTGGTAAGGAGACCTTCCATAATTTGACACTTTCAGCTGTAAGAGATCATTTTCTTCAACATTCCCAATAACATTAATTTGTAGGGCTGATACTGTCAAACTCACGTCATGTGATGTGTCGCGACATATCGCAACTTTTGTTCCATTGGCGGCAATGGGGTGGGTGAGGTTTTGCCACGATGCATCCGGCCCGCGGGCTGGCAGTTTGATACCGCTGCCTCAGAGAATCCTTTTCATTGTAACAAACTGGTTACATTTATATACAAGGAAAATTGCTAAAGTGGTCCTTTTTAAATGGGGAATTTTAGAACATATTTGGAAGATCCAGAGGGTGTGAATTCCCTAAAAATCAGAGCTCCGTTCAGGTTCTCACACAATAACACTTTTTAATCTAATGGGGTGGGGAAAAAGATTTGTATACATTGTTGAAAGAAAAGTCTTCATCATGGTTTAGTCCAAGCTGGGAATAAACAACATGGCGACTGCTTTAGAAAGAAGGTTGTAGTTTATTGAAGAGGAGAGCCAGACCGAAAGATGGCTCTGGAAGAAAAAAGGGATGAGCATATGTAGGGAGTGGGTTTTTATACCCCTCTGGAGCCTTTTGTTTGTTGTTGTTTCCTGTTCCAGTTTTAGACTTTGTATTTCCTGTGTTATGTACTCTGGCCTGAGTCTGGGTGTGCCCTTTGGCATCTGTGGGTTAATCCTATTATGTCCTGTTTTAGACTTTGGGTGGTTATGTAGATTTTAGGTGTCTTTGTCTTCTTAATCTTCTAGCTGGGGGCCTCCAACCTTCCTGAATGGATTACCATATCTGCATTTCTACAGAGCTGGTTTCTGCTTGGGGGAGGAAGACTTGGAGATATTAAGAAAAACTGGGCATGCTTTTCTGCCTCTTTAAGATCCTTTGAGGAAATATATTTTTCTGCCCTTTTAATATTTCCTTCTCTGGGGGGCTGACTTCCCACAACATGACCAGCTAAATTCTTCATGTAGCTTTTTAAGTAACTTGGATAAGCGTGTTGTGTGAACTCTCGCAGCATCTTGCCTTCTGCTGCTCTTCAAACTTCTGCTCCCAATGACTACATTATCACTTGAGCTAGTTTCTTAGCTCCTGTTCCCCCAAATGATCTCAGAGTACAAAACACACTGTAGTGTAAGCACTTTGGAGGAAAGTTATGCAATGACCTAGATTAGAAGGGCAAAAGGCGATTCAGAGCTTGTGAGGACATGCATGCAGCTTCTATCAAAAACACCTTCCAATGAACCCATCTCTTTCCAGGAGGAAGCTGCCAACCACCCAAGCCAAGAAAAGACTCAGCTGCTTTAATACAATTAATACAGTTTAATATAGTCCTTGACTTATAACCGTTCATTTAGTGGCCATTCTAAATTATAACAGCCCTGAAAAAAGTGACCTATGACCAGTGGTGGGATCCAGTTGGTTCACACCGGTTCAGCAGAACTGGTGGCTAATTTTTTGTTGCCCAGGCCCAGAATGGACTTCTGGAAGCGGCATCCATACAGAGAACCGGTTGTTCACATATTTGAATCCCACCACTGCCTATGACCCTTTTTCACACTAAAGACCATTGCAGTATCCCCGTGGTCACGTGATCAAAATTCAGACACATGGCAACTGACTCATATTTATGAGTCACAAAGTCCCGGGGTCATGTCACTTTTTGCGACCTTCTGACCAGCTAAATCAATGGGGAAGCCAGATTCACTTAGCCATTGTGTTATTAACTTAACAACTACAGTGATTCATTTAACAACTGTGCCAAGAAAGGTCTTAAAATGAGGCAAAACTCACTTAACAACTATCTCGCTTAGCCACGGAAAGTTTGGGCTCAATTTTGGTCATAAGTCGAGGACTACCTGTATGCTCACCAAGTCTCATTTTGCCTTTTGAATCTAGAGGATGACTTTAACCGCAGTCACCATTTTCGTTCTCTATTAACCCTTGTAAAGCCTCTGTAGAGCCTAGAATCATCGCTGGAAACTGAGATAGGGTGAGTTGAGTCTATGCATGTAAAAGCAGCATTAGATGGCAAGTTGTTTGGCTGTGAGCAATTCAGGAAGAGACAAACACCCAATTTCCAGGCTTACACCACACCTCCTTCAACGCCTCATCTCTGCATTTTCACCAGATCAAAACCCAGGATATTGAAACTGCTCATGACTGTATCGCTGTAATTAAATGAGGATTACAAAAGCAGAGTATTGAAAAACAACAGATAATAAAGCAGCCCAATCAGCTGGGGCTTTGCACCCAATTTGTGTTCAAGGAAAATGTGTATTCAGTCAAATCTAAAGGGATGGTGTATCTAGCAATACAAAAATGAGATAGGAAAAAAAAACCACAGAGCTACAGTTTAATGATTGTACTAAACAGGGTGATTTTCTTCCTAATAGTGTCTATTTTTTAATCTATGGTTGCACATTCTTTTAACATTTTGAGGACTACCTGTACTAACTAACTAACTAACTAACTAACTAACTAACTAACTAACTAACTAACTAACTAACTGTCATTATGCAATCTTATCCTAAAAGCCTGCATACTTCTAAAAAGTGGAATTTGTTGAAACCAGTGTTTTTCAAACTTGAAAAAGTTGAGAGCAACCAACATCCTGTGTGTCATGACATAATTGTGAAATTTGACATCCCATCTGTCATGCAAATTGTGGAATTTGCATCACTCACACAATGACATCAAGCAAACATGTCACTGTGGCTTGTTTATCCCCTGTTTTCCACCAGACCCTTTCTCTAAAAGCTAATCACAGCACTTCCAATCTAAATTTAAACACTGGCCAGTTTTGCATGCAATGTTGAGGGAGAGTTTTAGATAACAAGTGTGCATATCTTGACAGTTTCCTTCCCATCAAGACATCCCATACTGAGTTTTACCAAGGTTTCATACAGACGATGTCATTCAAGATATCCTAGGTCTATTTAAGCCAGATGCTGCATCTTAGGTTATTTTATTCTTTTGCATGTTATGAAATTTTCTGACAATTAGAACAATTAATCAGTGGAACGGCTTGTCTCCAGAAGTTGTGGGTGCTGAAAACACTGGAGGTTTTTAAAGAAGGCATTGGACAATTATTTGTCTGAAATAGTATAGGGTCTTTTTGCTTGAGTGGGGGGTTGGACTAGAAGACCTCCAAGGTCCCTTCTAACTCTGTTATTCTATAAGTCCTATTTCTTTAAATGATGCTCATGCTTTTCCAGCCTTTAAACCTAACTTCTGAATGAATGACACACATAAGCTAAAAATCCACATGAGACAATGTGGTGGAGTGGTTAAAGGGTTGAAGCAGGAATGGGAAGAGTCAGGTTTTTTAAAAACCTCTTCAGCCATGGAAATGTCCTTGGGCAATTTTGGACTACACACTCAGTCTCATTCCAACCTACCTACCACACAGGCTGGTGATGAGTGGGGGATAAAATAAGGGTAGAAGTGTTATGGGGCAGCCTTTTGTCTTGCAGGAAACACCAGGTGTAAACCTAACAAACTGATTAATAACTCTGAGGCAGATATAGGTCTTCAGCATAAATACCAAAGATCTGAGACGACCTTCTGGGTTTTATTTTTTGACCAAGCTTATATCAAGAATTAAACTGGCCACAAAGCTCCTTTAGAGCTTTTCTTTTCTTGGAAAGCTATGTAAAGCTATGTAATGCTGCGTGCATTTCCAAATTGGATTATAGGGCACGGAAAATCCTTTTGTTGAATTTTAACTCTAATTAGGTGCATCTGTGGCAAGATGATAAATCAGCAGTTAGGAATAAAGCTTCATGGCTGAAAGCACCATGACGTACACCTAGTGCTTAGCTTACAACAGGGACCATGCGAACTTGTTTTGTGACCATTCAAAGTTACAACGGCATTGAAAAAAAGCTACTTATGACCATTCTTGACACTGTTGCAGCATCCCCATGGTCATGTGATCAAAACTCAGGGGCTTAAACTTCCCGGCCGTAGATCCTAGCTGAGGGAGTCAAAACCAACATGTAAGAAGAAAGGAAGAAGAGAGTCATTAAAAAAGAAACAGGAATGGGTGTAATTGGTATGATTTCAACAGATAGGAGATATACAAATAGTCCTCGACTTACAACAATTTGCTTAGTGACCCTGAAAAATGGGACTTATGACCGTTTTTCACACTTAATGACCGTTGCAGCTTCCCCACGGTCATGTGATCAGAATTCGGACGCTTGGCAACCGGCTCATATTTATGACGGTCCTAATGTCCCGGGGTCAAGCGATCTTGGTTTTTTTTTCCGACCTTCTGACAAGCAAAGTCATTGGGGAAGCCAGATTCACTTAAGAACTGGGTTAAGTTACTAACAACTGCAGTGATTCACTTAACGAACGTGGCAAGGATGTTGTAAAATAGGGCAAAATTCATTTAACGAATTTCTCGCTTAGCAACATACATTTCCGGCACAGTTGTGGTCGTAAGTTGAGGACCACCTGGACAGTGTTGGGAGGTTGAACCAAATGACAAGCGGCTTGGACTTGGCTTCAAAAACTTGCATCGCGTTGGTGACGTTCTTCATGACTGTATACTCGGCCTGCAGTTTTTTGCATGTTCTTCCCGGAAGTCTTCCTTCCAGCTTGTGCAGGAAGCTGTTCTCCTCCATCAAAACCAATTTCCGTCAAGGGAGGGCAGGTAGATGTAGCAGAACGTCTTGCAATAGGAAACCATAGTTGGCTTCTTGCTTAAGAAAGAACATTTTCTACCCAACAAGTCGAAGGAAGGGCTGAATTAAAGAAGCCAGCGGCCAACTTTTGCTCCACATTTTTCCCTTATGATTTTAAGGTTGTCTTTTCAAGAGCTTTAGAATTTATGTTTCTTCCTGATGTAACTCTTTGGATTTATTTGATTGGAAGGTGATTTCTTATTTTTGGCTTGGAGTTGCGTGCCCTGTGGCATTTTTCCCCCCACGGCTCTGAATCTCCCTGGCTGCCCATACAGGTAGTCTTCGAATTACAGCCATTCATTTAGTGGCCATTTGAAGTTATAGTGGCAATGGAAAAAAGTGACTTATGACCGTTTTTCACACCTATGACCATTGCAGCATCCTGATGGTCACATGATCAAAATTCGGGTTCTTGGCAACTGGCATGTGTTTATGACTGTTGCACTATCCTGGGGTCATGTGATTCCCCATTTGTAGCCTTCCCAACTGACTTCCAGTGAGCAAAGTCAGTGGGGGAAGCCAGATTCACTTAAGAACACATAATTTGCTTAAGAATAACAGTAATTTGCTTAGCAACTATGGCCAAAAAGGTCCCAAAATGGGGCAAAACCTAGTTAACAACTGCTTTGCTTAGCAACAGAAATTTTGGCCTCAATTGTCATATGTCCAGGACTACTTTTAATTCCTCATCTGAAAATGCCTCCTGGGAGGAACTCCTGTAGGATGCCTCACTCTGAGACTGAAACGGTGTGGCCGGAAGCTAAAGATGCCGCAGAAGAAATCTGGAAGCCGTGGCTATTTCAATGAGAAGAGAGTCACCCACTATCATTGGCCAACTCAAAGCTGTTGTTGTTGTTAGTTGCAAAGTCGTGTCCGACCCATCGCGACCCCATGGACAACGTTCCTCCAGGCCTTCCTGTCCTCTACCATCTTCTGGAGTCCATTTAGGCTCACGCCTACTGCTTCAGTGACTCCATCCAGCCACCTCATTCTCTGTCGTCCCCTTCTTCTCTAGCCCTCAACCTTTCCCAGCATTAGGCTCTTCTCCAGTGAGTCCTTCCTTCTCATTAGGTGGCGAAAGTATTTGAGTTTCAACTTCAGGATCTGGCCTTCTAAAGAGCAGTCAGGGTTGATCTCCTCTAGGACTGACCGGTTTGATCGCCTTGCAGTCCAAGGGATTCGCAGGAGTCTTCTCCAGCACCATAGTTCAAAGGCCTCAATTCTTTGGCGCTCAGCCTTTCTTATGGTCCAACTTTCACAGCCATACATTGCAACTGGGAAGACTGTAGCCTTGACTGTACACACTTTTGTTGGCAGGGTGATGTCTCTGCTTTTTAGTGTGCTGTCTAGATTTGCCATGGATTTCCTCCCCAGGAGCAAGCGTCTTTTAATTTCTTGGCTGCAGTCCCCATCTGCAGTGATCTTGGAGCCCAGGAAAATAAAATCTGTCACTACCTCCATTTCTTCCCCATCTATTTGCCAGGAATTGAGAGAGCCGGATGCCATGCTCTTGGTTTTCTTAATGTTTTCCTAATGTTAAGTTTCAAAACTCAAAGCTACATAATGGTAAGAATAGCTATTCTTACCTGCAGCAAGTTGTTGTAGATCTGCATTCCAGCCACTGTGCCACCAAAAGCCCTGGCGGCACAGTGCCTAGAATGCAGACCTATGACAGTTCACCGCAGCCAACTTGCCACGGGACAACATGTCATGGCCAACTTACCAGGGGATAACTCGCTGTGGGACAAGAGTTACATTAACATCAAAGAAATGGTGGAATAGAATCATTAAAGGAAGGATGCAAAAGGAGGGACAGAATGGAATGGGAATGACAATAACTAAAATAATTTTTTATTTTAAATAATTAAATTGAATTGTTAAATTGTTGGCCGTGGTGATTTGGCTGCAGCGAGTTGTCCCATTCTGTTAGAAAGCAGAATTGCAGGCAAACTCTGCTCACAGCCTGGAGTTTGATCCTGATCGTCTCAAGGATGACTCAGTCTTCCATCCTTCTGAGATTGGTAACAACAATTGGTAACAACAACAAACAATAAGTCAGATTGTTGGGGAAAATATGCTGACATTTGTAAACTGCTCAGAGAGTGCTGCAGTGGTGGGATTCAGCCAGTTCTCACCAGTTCTGCAGAACTGGTAGCTAATTTTTTGTTGCCCAGGCCCAGAACGGATTTCTGGAAGCGGCATCCACACAGAGAACCGGTTGTTCACCTATTTGAATCCCACCACTGGAGTGCTGTAAAGCACTATGGGGCAGTATGTAAGTCTAAGTGTTATTATTATTCCCTATTTTTTGCATTAAATTTGCATTAACATTTTCTTCTGGCTGAAAAGATGCTTTAAAGCACCTTTTAAAGAGGTGTTTTAAAAAGAAATTATCTTCCAATATCTCAGGGGCTGCCCCAAAGAAGAGGGAGTCAAGCTATTCCCCAAAGCACCTGAAGGCAGGACAAGAAGCAATGGATGGAAACTAGTCAAGGAGAGAAGCAACCTAGAACTAAGGAGAAACTTCCTGACAGCTAGAACAATTAACCAGTGGAACAATCTGCTTCCAGAAGCTGTGAATGCTCCAACACTGGAAGTTTTTAAGAAGAGACTGGACAGCCATTTGTCTGAAATGGTATAGGGTTTCCTGCCTGAGCACGGGGTTGGACTAGATGACCTCCAAGATCCCTTCCAACTACTACTTCTTCTTCTTCTTCTTCTTCTTCTTCTTCTTCTTCTTCTTCTTCTTCTTCTTCTTCTTCTTCTTCTTCTTCTTCTTCTTCTTCTTCTTCTTCTTCTTCTTCTTCTTCTTCTTCTTCTCCTTCTCCTTCTCCTTCTTCTTCTTCTTCTTCTTCTTATTATTATTATTATTATTATTATTATTATTATTATTAATCACACTGAAAGAAAACAATAAGATGGATGGATGGATAGATAGATTCTTTTTTTTGCAAAATGCTAATTCTTTTGCCAATTAGTAGTGTGAGAAAAAATTACTTTTTAGTGACTCAAAGCAAATTTACTTGGCAATTACAATGTGCACTGTACCCCCAATTTTCCAGTGTTTAATTACTGAAGGATAAGTACAGAGTAGTCAGAGGTAGACGAGGATTATTATGCAAGCTAGAAATGAAACCTGACTTTTACCTCCGGCCTTTTTGTTTAGATAAAAATTGTACTTATTTAAGTAACCTCAGCTAATGGAGTTGTTTAAAATGCTCACCCTTTCTTAGGAAGGTGGTGGATAAAGGCTGGGGAGAACCAGATGTAGGTAATCCTTAGATAATGTGCAGTTATTTATTTTTCATTAAGAGCACATCAACAGAGGACATGCTGTAAAGGAAATAAAAGCATACTTGTCCTTGCAATACATTATTTAGTGATTGTTCTAGTCACAGATGGCATCAAATAGACTTATAAAAATCTAGCCCATGCATAGTAAATTTTACACCCGGAAAACCCAAATTTTTCACCAGAATTATTTTATCTGCATTACACATTGCTTCCAAAATTAGGTTATTTTTTTTTAAAAAAAATTGAGATGTATTTAGATGAAGGATAAATGATAATTGAAGTGAGTGGACCATGGTAAAAAAAAACAACCCACCATAAATTAACCCCAGGAAAAGGAAGAGTAGCTAGGTTGCAAGATGCTATATTTGTCATATAGCAAGAAATCAGGAAGCAAGGCGGTTCAAATGATTACAAGTTTATTGCATGCTAATTTATTTTCTACAAGAATCTGAGGTGCTAATGGTCAAAGTAAATTGGAGGTAGATAAGAGTCAACGGATTTCAAGGTTGGCTGGATTTGTATTTCTTGTGGGCACGAAAGGACTCAAGACTGATGGCATATTTGACCTCAGGCTCAGCTTGGGTCATCTACAAAATTTTTACCATCTTGGCACAAAAATACTTGCTTAATGCTCATTGCAGATTAACTTTCATCAGGCTTTGATTGGAGAATAAACCTAGAAAAAAGGGTTGGTCAAAGAGACCAAAGCTTGCGGTGATTCTTCATTAAAAACTTATAAGTTATTTGTCAGATGCAAAGAATCAGGACCATTAAGTTCCAGTTAAGCTGATTTATTTCTCATGCCTGTGCACAAGAATCTTGTTGTGATTCAGGGTCAGCCTGTGGGTTCGGCAGTTGGGTCGGATGATTCAGAGGAGGAGGAGGGGGGTGTTGAAGAGCTTGCAGAGGATAGCCTTGAGGCTCCGCAAAGCCCTCAGCCAGGCCCCTCCCATCTGGTTACGACGCAGACCCAGCTGTGTGAGCCTGACAGCGTGGATGAAGATGACCCACAGCTGTCCCTGTTCAAGGACACCCGACGCAGGAGGCAGTCAATCAGGAGTAAACAGAGGAAGGCAATGGGGCACCTCGGAAGGAGGCAGAGAGAAGCCACGCCCTGAACTGTTTAAAAGGGGAATGTGTGGGAGGGCTGGTTTGCTGAAGGCAACAGTTTGAATAGCTCCTGTTTCATGGTTCGTGTTTGCTCTGTTTGCTCTGTTTTATGTTAATAAATTTGGCAGGCTTAGTTCCAGCCTCTTGCCGTTTTGTAAAGGGGTTGTCCCTGCCTTTTCTGCAGGGCCGGTAGCAGGCTGGTACAGAACAAATCTAGTCAACCAAAGGTCAGCACTAAACTGGCTCTAGGTAAGAGTTAATGGAATTCAAGAGGGGTTGTTCTTAGACCGATTGTGGGAATATAATGATTCTAGGCTGATTCCTCTCTTAACTCCATCCCTAAGCCCTGCCTGTCCTCCTACACTATTCTAGATAATAGTTGGTCTTCCAAATCTATTCTTCCAGGATCTCCTTTTGTTATGTACTGGGCTCTTGTGAAACACCACATGGGTTGCTGGAGCAGCTAACGGCTCTCCAGCAACCCAGACTACAAGTCTTCTGTGCTGCAATTGGCTATTTCCAGGCAGCAATGGTTGATTTAAACCTATTGGCTGCCACCTAGGGGCTAGACTATATATTGCAGCTAGTTGCAGACATTTCCCCAGTACAGTTCCAGCACGAAATAAACAATGAGTTACTCTGTACTCTGTTCTGTGTCTTCATTCCTGCGCCAAAGAACTCGCTATTTAACAGTGGTGACGAGGATGGGATTCTGCTTCATCGAATAAATTGCTGAAGTCTATGAGGGAAAGGCAGCACATGCTGGAGGGAAGAGGCATTTCCCCCCCCCCCCTCAAGGTTGGCTAGCAAGCTACGCTAGCGACCTCGTGCTCAGTGGACTCATTCCCTGAGCCTGAAGCAGGATCTGGAAGAACACAGGAACCAGCAAGAAAGAATGCCGAAGGTTGGCAAACTGCGAGAATTCAACGTATCTCATATCTATCGCAAGTAGAAAACTACCTCAGAGCCAATCAGTTCACGGAAGAAGGACTGAAGGCTGCAACGCTACTCTGTGTGTGCGGCCCAGCTACCTTTGATTTAGCTGAGAACCTTTTCGTGCTGACGCCAATCGAAGCGGTCTCCTACGCAGATCTCAAAAAGAAGCTAACTGGACACTTCTAGCCCAAGATGTCTGAAATGGCTTGGTGGTTCAAGTTCGACCAAAGAGTGCAGCTTCCCGGGGAGTCAGCGTTGGAGTTCATAGTGGGCCTAAGGCAGGCCGCACGCCTATGCAAATGTTCCGCGTCTTCATTCCTGCGCCAAAGAACCCGCTATTTAACACCTTTCCTATTTTCATCTTCTACTTCTCCACCCAAAACAGAGACCCCCCCTCCTCTCTCTCTCTCTTCCTCCTCCTCTATTTTTTCTTCAACCGCTAACTCTTTGATACTCATTCCTCCTCAAACCAACTGTTTCTCATTAATGCCTTAGCCCAGACAGCTTAATTAATGATGAGGGAGGAATGCTGGGAACTGTAGTTCAATCATTTCCGGAGGCCATAAATTCATGGTCACATTTCTGCAAGAGAAGATCGTTAGAAATGGTGATGCTGTCCTGACGGTATTGACCTCGCCAAGGAACCTTGATAGCCTTCAAAGGGCATTCAGGGTTCTTTGGAATACAGTTCTAAATGCTGGTGCTATATTAAATCCTTCCTGGCAAAGCTACTTTAAAAGTAAGTCCACCTATGAAAAGTAAGAGATGTTCGATTATTCATTTCCTGAGTCAGGGGCTTGCTTGAGTTAATATCCTGCATGACAGGAATAAATCCATTAGAAACTATTTCAAGGCTCATTCTAATTTCCCCAGGCGCTCACACATTTCTTTTTCAAGGATGCTTTTTTGCCAGCCTGACAGCACAGAGAACAATGGGAGTGTCTGAAGTTCTTGTTCCACCAAGAATGGAAGAGCAATTCTACCTCTGCTGAGGGAGACCCCTGCTGATTTTCAATGGATCATTGGCCTTGCTTTTGCTTTCCAGCGCTTTAGCCGTAGCTGAGATTCCCAGCCAAGAGCTAATTGCATTTTCTTGGCAGAGGGCAAGCAAAGGGATTGCACATTTATGAAGCCAGTTGAAACCCTGAGAGTAACAGTTATTCTGACTGACTCCCGCCCAGCTTCGGACAAGCAAACAAGCAAAGGGGAGTGGTGGGGTTTTTAAACATTCGGCACTGGGGCAAACGAGGTTCGGCCTGAAAGTCTCCTCAACTTTACAACCACAACTGACCCCAAAATTTCTGTTGCTACGCGGGACAGCCGTTAAATGAGCTTTGCCCCATTTTATGACCTTTCTTGACCCAGGAGTTAAATGAATCACTGCAGTTAATAATAATACGTCTTTATTGATTAGCCCTCGGGCCATATCAAAGTGCAAAGTTCCAGCAAGATTGTTACTAAAATTTGATAAAGGCAATTTAAAATGGAATTTGATAAAATACAATTTAAAATGGAATTTGATAAAATACAGTTTAAAATGGAATTAAAATAAAATACAATTTAAGATGAAATAATAATAAAATACAATCTAAAATGAAATTGTAATAATGTACAATAATTTAAGATATAGATAAAATATAATAACATTATATTTCGGAGTCGCCCTTGCAATCTACCCCAATCAGTCCCACATATGCAGATCTCAACCGGATCATTTTGTTTAAGTACTGTGCTACGTTAAATGTTATTTTCAAGTTCTGGCCGGACATAAGATAAGTTATTTTGATGTGGGGATCCCAATGGGTCATTTGTTTGGTATATAAACCAAGATACCTGTCTCTCAATGAATCACTGCAGTTGTTAAGTTAGTAACACAGCTGTTAAGTGAATCTGGCTTCCCCATTGACTTTGCTTGTCAGATGGTTCGCTAAAGGGAATCACGTGACCCCGGGACACTGCGACCGTCATAAATATGAGCCAGTGGCCAAGCGTCAGAATTTTGATCATGTGACTGTGGGGAAGCTGCAACGGTCATAAGTGTTAAAAGTGGCCCTAAGTCCCTTTTTTGCAGGGCTGTTGTAACTTTGAACGGTCACTAAAGAGATTGTTGTACGTCGAGGACACTTGTATATGTCCTGTCTGTTCAAATCATACCGATTACACCCATTTCTATATAATAATAATAATAATAATAATAATAATAATAATAATAATAATAATAATAATAATAATAATAATAATAATAAAGTTGAAAGGGACCTTGGAGGTCATCTAGTCCAACCCCCTGCTCAGGCAGGAAACTCTATACCATTTCAGACAAGTGGCTGGCCAGTCTCTTCTTAAAAACCTCCAGTGTTGGAGCATTCACCACTTCTGGAGGCAGGTTGTTCCACTGGTTAATTGTTCTGTCAGGAAGTTTCTCCTTAGTTCTAGGTTGCTTCTCTCCTTGACTAGTTTCCATCCGTTGCTTCTTGTCCTGCTTTCAGGTGCTTTGGAGAATAGCTTGACTCCCTCTTCTTTGTGGCAGCCCCTGAGATATTGGAACGCTGCTATCATGTCACCCCTCACTCTTCTCTTCGTTAAACTACACATACCCAATTCCAGCAACCATTCCCTATATGTTTTAGCCTCCAGTCCCCCAATCATCTTTGTTGCTCTTCTCTGTACCCTTTCTAGAGTCTCAACATCTTTTTTACACCGTGGTGACCAAAACTGGATGCAGTATTCCAGGTGTGGCCTTACCAAGGCATTGTAAAGTGGTATTAGTACTTCACGCGATCTTGATTCTATCCCTCTGTTAATGCAGCCTA
Source organism: Vipera berus (assembly GCF_964194415.1). Lineage (NCBI taxonomy): Eukaryota > Metazoa > Chordata > Lepidosauria > Squamata > Viperidae > Vipera > Vipera berus. The sequence goes on along the minus strand of NC_138207.1, from coordinate 11,627,597 downwards.
GCACAGTGTTGGCTTTTTTGGCAGCTGCAGCACACTGCTGGCTCATATTGAAGTGATTGTCTACTAGGATTCCGAGATCCCTCTCACAGTTACTACTATTGAGCAAGGTACCCCCTATACTATACTGTGCATTTGATTTTTCCTGCCTAAATGTAGAACCTTAGTTTTTGCACCATTGAATTTCTTTTTGTTAGATTTCTTTTTAATGACTTTCTTTCTTCTTCTTCTTACGTGTTGGTTTTGAGTCCCTCAGCCAGGATCTACTGCCAGGAAGTTTTGTTGAGATAAAAAGGAGATAAGCAATAGGATTGAGAAAAGAAGGATGATAAAGTCAGTTCTTGTGTGTGTTCAGTTTTCTTGTATTTTATTTTATTCATTTATTTATTATCCCAAGGATTTAGGCTGGTTTTCCAAAACTGCTTCCCCATTCATGGGGAAGGCCAAAGAGGAAGGATTGTAAAGGAGTGCGTCAGACTCTGCATTGTACATTACTCAAAGGCATTCAGGCAGAGATTCAAGGACGCAGCTTTCTGATCATCTAGTTTTATTATATATATTAGAAAAGCTGTAATAATGATGATAATAATAATGATAACTTTTTTTATTGAAAAGTTTTACAGTACATTTTAACTTTAACAATCCCCCCCTTCCCCCACCCCTACCTAACCCTCCCTATCCCTCCCACCCATTCCCCCCTCCCCCCCCCCGACTTCCCAGAGCTAAATACAGGGTATAAGAACAAAGAACAATCATAAGCATCCATATGCTAACAACAATAAACTATTAATTCTATCACCCTCTAACTCATATAAAATAATTACAAGCAATATTAATATTACATATAAAAAAAAAAGAAAACAGAAAAGAAAAGGTAATGATAACTTTATTGTCACTTTGAATGTACACCAATCGGCATACATCAAAATGAAATTTCGTTGCATACAGCTCTCAAAGGGTCACCATATATACTCCTTGTTCGGGGCCCGCTCAAATTTCACATTGTCCATTTTAGTCTCTAGGGAGTGAACGATGGCAAACAGGACAGATGGAAATGGGGCTCCATGTGGATTAGCCCTCAAGTTAGCTTGTATTCTGACAACCTCGCCTTCTTTCCTTTTTCTGATGCTGACTCTTCCACCCTTTCCTTAAAGAGGCCTTGCTTCTTTTTGCCCCTGGAGCACACTGCCACCGCCAGCCACCAACTCCTCCGAAAGCCTCTCTCTCTTCCTCTGGGCCTGCTGACAGCCTCATCCAGTTCCTTCGCTCCATAAGCTCCAGGTCCTCTCCTCCTCTGCCTCCTCTGGAAACAGCCCTGATTTGCAATAGAATCCATTACTGGGCCAGCAGTCAGATCTTGCTGCTGGTAGAACAAATTCAAACAGCGCCAACGACTTTTAACGGTCTCACCAACAGTTCCAAAACAACTAGAAACTCGCCAGGCCAGCAAAGATTGTCGGTTGTATGTCGTATGTTACCTTAGTTCCACCATGTTGCTCAAACACATTAAAATCTTCTTGATCATGTGGCCTATAGCCCTTACTATCCCTCCCAAAACTATTCGCCTTCAAGAGCCAATGCAGCCGCAGCCATTCCAGGTGCCGCCATCTTATAATAGTAATAATAGCAATCAACAGCTATTCCCAAATCAAAGCATACAGTAGTTGCTGGGTTCAATTCTTTTTCTCCCCTGCATGCTGCAATGGATGGAAAGACATGCCTGACATCTGTGCATTGTCATTGTGAGGCCTGCACCTGATCTCTTTGCAAACTATCTTGGGCCTTGTAGAGCCAAGCTTGCTGGGGAATTCTGGGAGTTGAAGTCCACAAGTCTTAAAGTTGCCAGGGTTGGAAACCCCTGTCTTATACAGTTTCACTCAATATTATACCCCTATGTTTATAGGCTTTATGCTTATAACCTTGCATTTGGTGGAGATAAATCTATGCACACACTCCGACAGAAAAAGAAAAAAAAAGAAAGAAAAAGGGCAAAGCAATCTTTGGGAAATACAGAAGGCACAAAAAATAGGAAAAGAATACTTTAGGCTGTACAAGATTCAGAGAATACAGCTGCACTTTATGACTTAATTGCAGAGTTATGGCCATATGTTATGGTTTCCCCCAAGGAACTCTGGGGGCTGTAGTTTGACAGATGGCTGGGACCTGATGGTTAAAGATCCTTATCCTCCCTCTCCATCTTTCAGTTTCCAAATCTTTTGGATGAAAGCAAATGATGACAAAAATGCACTTAGAGGTAAAACTGCATGCATAAAAAGCACACTGTTAGGTTATATCCCTTCTTCCCATTGATTATACCAGTAAAAGAAATATCAGCAAACATTAACACTATATGCTTTTTCTTGTGCTTACTTATCTATTTGCAAAAACCCCATCTTTCTCTTTATCATTTTAAATGTAAATTTAATATCATCTTTATAAATGTTAGCAATCTACACTCTCAGGTTGCTTGAGGCCATCAGAACCCATTCTGCAGCTTGCAGAGTCTGTGCCCAGATTGTGCCAAGAAACTCATGTTCAAATGTGACTGACATTTGGAGATGTGTTTTTAAAGGACTAAGTAGATGTATTAATCTTTTTCATCTTTTGAAGTGCATTCTTCCCCAAACCACCCACCCCAAACAAAAAAGTTCTGAATTTGTTGGTCCAGCCCATTATTGTGATTTTCTTCTGCAACTCTTGGAAGATCCAAAAATGGAAATAAAAAATGAATGGGTTGCTGCATTTATTTACTTATTAGATTTTTAGCCCAACTTGATTTCTATGAGTAATTCAAAGCAATGAACATGCCCAATACTTCTTTTCACTCCTATTTTTCAAACACAACCCTGTGAGGTAGAATGGGCTAACCCTAACCTGAGCATAAGGCGACTCTATTGCAATAGTCAGAGTGGGCCAATTCACTATAGACAACGCATTGTGGCCAGCTCGTAGTGGGACAATTCAACAAAAAGAAAAGTTAAATTAATTTCAATGCAACTATGGCCAATAATAATAAAATAAAGAAAGTCAATCCAAAAACACAAGATTTACAATAATTTGGATTACAACATAGTCACCAATAGTAAAAGTAACTGAATGAAACGATTAACATAGCATTGAATTGTCCTATGGTGAGTTGGCCTCAGCAGGTTGTCTTAGACCAGGGGTCTTCAAACCTGGCCCTTTTATGACTTGTGGACTTCAACTCCCAGAATTCCTGTTGGCTGAGGAATTCTGGGAGTTGACGTTCACAAGTCATAAAAGGGCCACGTTTGAAGATCCCTGTCTTAGACCCTGCCATAGTAGCCCCTTGTAATATGCTCAGAAATTATAGATCTAATTGTTTCTCTGCCTTGGCAGCTTGAAGATGCATGGACTTCAATTCCGAGAATTCCTTAGCTAGCATGGCTGGCTAGGGAATTCTGGAAGTTGAAGTTCATACATCTTCAAGCTGCCAAGGTTGATAAACACCGATCTAATTAAATGACCTATGCCTGGTAAAGCTGCAGCCAAGGTCTCATTAATGTTGAAGCTAGTTGAACCAATTTGGATTGGTAGACCAATTTTGGTCTCCTTCATTACATTATAGATCAGCGTTGGCAAATTTAAGACACATCTTAATTTTGGGAGTTAAAGATTCTAAGACTGAGAAACTCTGTTCTTGTCAGGCCCCCAAACCAAAAATGACATGTGGTGATTCTTCCAAGTGAGTTCTTTATTGTTTCCACACCTTGGGACAGAATCTTGCCAGATTAAACATTCTACTATCTGCATCTACAATATAGTCTGCAAACTATATTAACTGTCTTCATCCTCTTTCTCTCACACAAAATATCTGGGCTGAGTTATCTCTTACACCTCTGAATGCACCTCTCCCCTTTTAAGAACCCAGCCTACTGTAGTCCATCACAATTATAGAAAGTAAGGGACTGATTGCAAAGAAGATGGGCTGGCTTCATAGATGGTTCCTCTCTGGAAAAAGGAACTGGATTTGTATACTAATTACAGATCCATTTTATTCTGGACATTTACATAATACCATTTTAAGGTGGTTGACTGGTGAAACATTTTGGATGGATATCAGTTTGGGGCACACTCTTGTTGTGCAACGTTTCCTAAAAATATACTTCTAAGCCAGCTTTTATACTAAAATATATGCAACTTTTATTGGTTTTAGAAAATTCATGTTTGGTCTTATTTCCAGATATCAGTTATGTCTAGAACTCTACAATAAATACTTGGTTACACACACACACACACACACACACACACACACACACACACACACAAATATATACATAGGGGACGCGGTCGCTCAGTGGGTTAGGATGCTGAGCTTGTCGATCAGAAGTTCGGCAGTTTGGCGGGTCGAATCCTGAGTGCCGCGTAACAGAGTGAGCGCCTGTTACTCGTCCCAGCTTCCGCCAACCTAGCAGTTCGAAAGCACGTAAAAATGCAAGTAGAAAAATAGGGACCACTACGGTGGGAAGGTAATAGCGTGCCGTGTGCCTTTGGCGTCTAGTCATGCCGGCCACATGACCACGGAGACGTCCTCGGACAAGCGCTGGCTCTTCGGCTTTGAAACGGAGATGAGCACCGGCCCCTAGAGTTGGAAACGACTAGCACGCATGTGCGGGGGAACCTTTACCTTTACCTTTAAATATATACATATACATAAATATATACATATACATATACATACACATACATACATACACATACACACACACACACATATATGAGTTTTAGCCCTTTAAGTGATGTACTGTATTCCAGTTAAGTGCTAGAAATGACTTATCTAAAAACTAAACTCGTTTTTTTTGTTAAGCACCCTACAAGTCATAATCTCCTAACTGAACCAAATCTTCAAGTTATTGATAGTGTCCCAATAACTATGGGGTGCCACAAAGAAGAGGGAGTCAAGCTCTTCTCCAAAGCACCTGAAGAAGCAACGGATGGAAACTGATCAAAGAGAGAAGCAACCTAGAACTAAGGAGAAACTTCCTGACAGTTAGAACAATTAATCAGTGGAACGACTTATCTCCAGAAGTTGTGGGTGCTCCAACCCTGGAAGTTTTTAAGAAGAGATTGGACAGCCATTTGTCTGAAATGGTATAAGGTTTCCTGCCTGAGCAGGGGGTTGGACTAGAAGACCCCCCAAGGTCCCTTCCAACTCTGCTATTCTGTTACTCTGCATGTGGAATGTGTTTTGCGAAATGCACAGGTATCAGCTATGGTCGTGCAGTGTTTCTATGATTTAGAGGTGCCCTTAATCATTCTTTTGCTGCACTAAAAGTATTTTCAACTTCTATTCTAAGCTTAACTGGGACCATAGCCTTGGTGGAGCAGTGGGCTAATGCCTCCTTAAGTAACACCAGCTGCCTGCAATTATTGCAGGTTCGAGTCCCACCAGGCTCAAGGTTGACTCAGCCTTCCATCCTTCCGAGGTAGGTAAAATGAGGACCCAGATTGTTGGGGGCAATTAAGCTGACTTTGTAATAATGCCGCTTGGGGGTGTGTGTGAAAGCCCTAACAAGCAGGCATATACATAGAATGAAGGCTACTGCTAAGCTTGTAAGCCGCCCTGAGTCTTCGGAGAAGGGCGGGATATAAATGTAATAAAAATTAAATAAATAAATAAATAAATAAATAAATAAATAAATAAATAAATAAATAAATAAATAAATAAATAAATAAATAAATAAATGCTTCATTCCCAAAATGCTTAAGGAACAATTCTCAAGGCCCACTGCCTTCCTAATGTAACTTTGCAGTGTGAGGCCAGAGGGATCAAAACTGTGACTCACATTTGGGCATTCATCTTCTCATTTTGGCTAAAGCTCCTCTCCCTCAATTTTAATTGTTGAGTTTGTTTTATCCTGAGTAGGACACTGCATGACAAAGGAAAACACTACAACCTCCTGCTTGAAGTTTTACATACCACTGCTCTTTTTAAGGCTGCTGGAATCGTCCCCTTCTCCTAAGAAACGTTGAACTCTCTATCATAACTAATAATAATGATGATGATGATGTTGGAAGGGACCTTGGAGGTCATCTAGTCCAACTCCCTCCTCAGGCAGGAAACCCTATACCATTTCAGACAAATGGCTGGCCAGTCTCTTCTTAAAAACTTCCAGTGTTGGAGCATTCACCACTTCTGGAGGCAGGTTGTTCCACTGGTTAATTGTTCTCACTGTCAGGAAATTTCTCCTTAGTTCTAGGTTGCTTCTCTCCTTGACTAGTTTCCATCCATTGCTTCTTGTCCTGCCTTCAGGCCCTTTGGAGAATAGCTTGACTCCCTCTTCTTTGTGGCAGCCCCTGAGATATTGGAATGCTGCTATCACGTCTCCCCTCATCCTTCTCTTCATTAGCCTAGACCAGGGGTAGGCAACCTCGGCTCTTTTATGACTCATGGACTTCAAGTCCCAGAATTCCTGAGTCAGCATAGCTGACTCAGGAATTCTGGGAGTTGAAGTCCATGAGTCATAAAAGAGCCGAGGTTGCCTACCCCTGGCCTAGACATTCCCAATTCCAGCAACCATTCGTTGTATGTTTCAGCCTCCAGTCCCCTGATCATCTTTGTTCCTCTTCTCTGCACTCTTTCTAGAGTAAACTGGCATGTATTTATAATGGTTGCTGTGTCCTGGGCTCATGTAATCATCTTTGGGCCACTGGGTAACTAACTTAACAACTTCAATGATTCACTTAACAACTGTGGCAAGAAAGGTCATAAAATGGAGCAAAATTCACTTAACAACTGTCTTGCTTAGCAGCAGAAATTTCTGGTTGTAAGTCAAGGACACACCTGTAGCTAAATTGGAAATCCCAAGGTACAGAGACATAAATGCCAGCTGCTAGAGGAAAAAAAATAACCAATGACCATCACCTTCATGTCTTAATTATGAGTTTTCAGAAATCTGTCTGATTGTCCAGCAGTTGCAGAATTACAAAGTTAGATCCAGCAAGAAGAATTCCCTACGTTTTACAAGAACCAAGCAGCAGAGAGAGGAACAAAAAAACTGTTTCAAGCCAATGGTATCTTTATGACCTCTAGTAAGTGGAGAGGGAGTTGAAATAAACTTCATGGTCCACTTTGCTGCCCTTGGTCCTTTCTGAAACAAAAGTGGATTTTATGTTCCAACTGGCGACACATATTTTCCTCCAACCGTACATTATATTCTCGTGTGCAGAGATTGTTCAGCCTTCTGCATATTCTAATCTCATTAGTCAAAGTTATCATCATTTTAACAGGTGGAAAGTTCTGCCCGAAGAATATATTGGTTTAACAGTTCAATCCACCTACACCTTTTTTATATGTATAAAAAAGTAATAAAACAACCATAGAACCCTCCTACGCTCTTAACATGAATTTTTAATCATTTCTTTGTACTACATTACCAACTGACAGAATTCAGGTTTTCCCCCCCCCTAAACAGCACAAACCATTTTTGCTCATTTTAATTATTTTTTTTTAATTAGTGGCTTTAGCTTTCTGAAAATGCACACACAGACAGATACCTAGGAAAGCAGTGCACTGTTCCTATTACAGGTAGTCCTCGACTTATGACGGCAATTGGGACAGGAATTTTCCATCGCAAAGTAATGCACCTGTTCCTAGATTAGGAAGCTGTGCTCACAGTTATGCATGACCTTATTACTTCCCTTATGGACTACAGTATTGCACTTTACGTGGGGCTGCCCTTGAAGAGAATCCAGGAGCTTCAACTGGTGCAAAATGAGGTGGCACGGGCAGTTATGTGTGCCCCTAAGTGAGCATATGGCATATCCCTGCTTTGTGAGCTGCGTTGATGACTAATTCGCTTCAAGGTGCTTTTGACCTTTCAAGCTCTATGTGGCACAGAGACAGATTATCTGAGGGACCACCTCTCCCTTCAGATCTGGCAGGAAAGACATGATGCAAGTCTAGTCTGGAAAGTGTCCCATCTTTTGGGAGAGCTGTGGTGATGCAGTGGTTAGAATGCAGTATTGCAGGATAACCCTGCCCACTGCCACGAATTTGATCCTGACCAGCAAAAGATTGATTCAGCCTTCCATCCTTCCAAGGTTGGTAAAATGAGGACCCAGGTTGTTGGGGCAATATGCTGACTCTCTTAGAAAGGGCTGTAAAGCACTGTGAAGTGGTATATAAATTTAAATGCTATTGCTATCTGATGGAACCTAGAAAATGAGACTATTTTTTTGCTTTCTAGCCTGGTGCCTTAATCACTAGACCAACCTCATTTTATGATTTTATGACCTTTCTTTGCTAAGGTAAAGGTAAAATTTCCCCCGCACATGCGTGCTAGTTGTTTCCAACTCTAGGGGCCGGTGCTCATCTCCGTTTCAAAGCTGAAGAGCCAGCGCTTGTCCGAGGACGTCTCCGTGGTCATGTGGCCGGCATGACTAGACGCCAGAGGCGCACGGAACACTGTTACCTTCCCACCGTAGTGGTCCCTATTTTTCTACTTGCATTTTTACGTGCTTTCGAACTGCTAGGTTGGCAGAAGCTGGGACGAGTAACAGGTGCTCACTCTGTTACGCGGCACTCGGGATTTGACCCGCCAAACTGCCGACCATCTGATCGACAAGCTCAGCATTTTGCTACAGTGAAGCAAATCATGGCATTTGTTAAATGAATCTGGTTTCTCATTGACTTTGCTTGTTAGAAGCTGGCTGAGAAGGTCACAAATGGAGATCACATGGCCTACGGACACTGTAACTCTCATAAAGAAATATTCGTTTCCAAGCACCCAAATTTTGTTTACATGATTGTGAGGATGCTATGATGGCGGTTATGGGCAAAGACGAGTTGTGCATACTTTTTAGTGCTTTGTAACTTCAAATGGTCACTAAATGAATGTTTATCAGTCAAGGATTACCTGTAAGGATTAGGAAAAAAGCAATACATTCTACACCCCAAAGGTATAACTACAACTTAAAGTGCTTTGATTTTTAATCTTGGGTCAGCCTGGATTATGTAGACAGTTGTGTGAATAACAGTTATTGTAACACTTGCCAAAGAACCAATAAACAAATATCCCTTGTTAACTGAATGACAAGGTGATCATCTAATCCAGAAGTGTCCAACCTTGGAAACTCTAAGACCTGTGAATTCTGGAAGCTGAAGTCCACAAGTCATAAAGTTCCCAAGGTTGGACACCCCTAATCTAATCCATACCTTTCTTTCTGAATAATTGAAGAGAATGATACATATTCCAGCTACCTGTCTTCTGAGCTGCACTATAAACTTCAGTTGGATGGGGGGAACCATCTTTTGTAGTTTATCCTCTCTACACCTGGGCACCCTAGAAATTATGAAACTTTCAACAAGCTTGCAGGACACCACAATGGCAAAGACACCTGTGTTATTTGTCATTAACCTTGTCAAGTTCAAAAGGCTTAAAGTTTGTCATGGGGGGGGGGGGGAAACAGAGGATTTTTTTTTTAGCCATTGCTTTTAGAGTTGTTTACATTTTTCTTTTTGGAAAGATTATCTTAGGTTGTTCCTGTTCTTCAATTGCTTTGGAAACTAATTGGGTCTCTGGGCACCCAGCTCAGTGCAGCTTCTCTGTCCTGAAGCTCATTATCAATTCTGCAGGTGCTTTTTTTTTAAAGAACATTCAAGCGTTCAAGGTCGAAGCCACATTTTCCATGGGGGAGGCTGAGTGTTTCATCTCCCTTGATACATCCGGGGACACTTTGAACTTGCTAATTCAATATTTTTGGGGGTAATAGAACCGTCTCCCAAATTCCTCTGGCTACTGGACATCGGGACATATGGCTGTACAGCAAGCTTAATCTGATTTACTGAGTTAATCCATTTTCCGCATTTCCACAGAGCCATAAACTAATTTGCTTGCTGGCTCTACGTAGCACACTAAAAACTGTAGGAAAACAAACCAAGTAGAGATAGTCCTGAATTGAGCCCAAAATATCTGTGGCTAAGCAGGGCAGTGGAGTGAGCTTTGCCCCCATTTTTACAACCTATCTCGACACTTTTGTTAAGTGAATCACTGCAGTCATTAGTAACCCAGTTGTTAAGTGAATCTGGCTTCCCCAATGACTTTGCTTGTCAAAAGGTCACAAAAGCTGATCACATGACCCCGGGACACTGCAACCATCATAAGTACATGCCAGTTGCCAAGTGTCTGAAGTTTTGATCATGTGACCACGGGGATGCAATAGCTGTAAGTGTGAAAAAATGGTCATAAGTCACTTTTTCCAGTCCCGTTGTAACTTTGAATGGTCATTAACAAACAGTTGCAAGTCGAGGACTATGCTGTAGGCAAAAAAGGTGACAGTGGGTTGCTAAATGACTGCAGCATTCATTTTACGATTGGGGCATTTGCTTTACGGCCAGGGCGTTTGCTTTGCTGAAGAACCGCCACAAAAAATGTTGTAAAATTAGGTTGCTCACAGAATGATCTGTTTAACAACTGGCATGTCTTACAACTGCTCAATTATAGTGGACTACAAGATGTGTATGTAATGGTGGTACCAAGCCATACAGTGGGGTAGTGAAAGTATAAATGCCTTTTTATTTTAATAGACAACACACTAAGGGTTTGAGAAAGTTACACCAACTTATAGGAGGCTGAAATCTTCACAGTGATGATAGCAATTCTTGTCCGGTAATCAGAACAGGAAAATAACTATATGCAGTAAATACAGGAAGGGGTATATGTGGGTGGGTGTCTGGCTGCAAAGCTAACCCAAGCAGAACAGAACAGAACAGAGTAGAGTAGAATAGAGTAGAGTAGAGTAGAGTAGAGTAGAGTAGAGTAGAGTAGAGTAGAGTAGAGTAGAGTAGAGTAGAGTAGAAGAGAAGAGAAGAGTTGGAAGGGACCTTGGAGATCTTCTAGTCCAACCCCCTGCTCAGGCAGCAAACCCTATACCATTTCAGACAAATGGCTGTCCAATCTCTTTAAGTGTTGGAGCATTCACAACTTATGGAGACAAATTGTTCCACTGATTAACTGTTCTGTCAGAAAATTTCTCCTTAGTTACAGGTTGCTTCTTTCCTTGATTAGTTTCCATCCACTTTTTCTTGTCCTGCCTTCAGGTGCTTTGGAGAATAGCTTGACTCCCTCTTCTTTGTGGCAGCCCCTGAGATATTGGAAGACTGCTATCATGTAACCCCTAGTCCTTCTCTTCATTAAACTAGACATGCCCAATTCTGGCAATCGTTCCTTATATGTTTTAGCCTCCAGTCCCCTGATCATCTTTGTTGCTCTTCTCTGTGCTCTTTCTAGAATCTCAACATCTTTTTTGCATTGTGGTGACCAAATGGAGTCCTTGTTACTTTGAGTTTAGTATATAATATCCCTGGCATACCCTCCTATACTTTCTCTGCCAACTTTCACTTGCTGGTTCCAGTTTTCCCAGAACTTTGGGAACAGAGGACCAGTGAGGCAAAATTTTGCCTCTTAATATCCTTAGTCCTTAGGATCCTCAGTCAAGGCAATTCTATTTCCCACCCCATAATTTCATGTGGTCACAGGGACACAGGCTGAAATAATGAGAAGTTACTAGCTACTCTGCAAAGTTTTAAATCTACTATCCCAAAATTAAGCCTTGGGGTGAAGTGAGCAGCTTCCGTGGCAGACCCCACCCCATGGAACACCCTTCCTCCTGAAGTTCAGCAGGTCTCCACCCTCCTAGCCCTCCATCAAGCACTGAAGATCTGGCTTTTCTCCCCAAACGGTGGGATAAGATGAGGTGACTGCACATCGGAAACATGACTCGGTGCCAAGTTTTTGTTTTTATGCATTTTAATATGACTTTTTAATGTTATTTTAATTTTGGATTTGGAGTCACTGGGTGTTGGTTCCAAGAAGAGTGGCTATATAAATGTTTTAAGTAAATAAACATTATCCAAGTCCAGCATGTTCCTAAAACACAAGATCTTTGACTGACCTGATTTAGCATGCTATGTGACCTCAGCCAAATCCCTTTACATGAGAAAAAGCTTATTTCTGCCAAAATGCTTCCACCACATTTCTGGCAAGTTCACTGAATGAATGCAAATTCACAATCCCATTTCTTCTTTGACATTTTGTGGCATGTGTCCTCTGAAATTTTATTCGCTTTCTTTTTTACAAAATTGTATATATATATATATATATATATATTCTAATCATTTTTATTTCACATGCATGTTTTCATGCAGTTGGGAAGCACTACTGCTTTCTGTGCCTACAGAATGCTTTGTATAAGAGCAGAGACACCAAGATTAGCACTAGATCAACCATAGAGAAGCAACACCCCAATTAAGGAACTGCCAATGCAGAAAAGCAAATTAATATTAAAAAGCAGCCTAATAAAGGAACCACCACAGCTACTCTCACCAACATCGAGAGGGCAAGCCACTAGTATATAAAAATAAAAGCAAACCCCATTCCCTTCTAGCACTGATGACATTACCCAGTTTGGTAATGAGACATCTATAATAAAACCACCAAGCTAGAGAGCACGAAGGACCCCAAAGTTAAATCCTGAGCTACAAATATTCCCTTCTATTGGTGCTTTATATAAGGATTCTACAGTATAAATAGACATGGAAACATATTCCTTGATAGAACATCCTTCATTCTTTACTCAAGGCAAAACATTAACTGCACAGCAGTCACATTTTTATATTTTAAGCTATCAGTTGCTTCGAATTTCTATTTTACATTGTAGGAAGATATCTCATTGTTCAAAGTGGAACATTTTTTAGAGGGAATTAAGCACTACTAAACTTTTCCCTGGAATCATGCAGTATATGCTGACAAAATATATTTCGGAAGGTAGCGAGTGACCCTAGACTTTCCCTCAACGAAAGTTAGGGAGATTGTTCTCATTGCATATTGAGAGGGACAGCCACTAGCATTCTTTTTCTAAAATATTTATGATGTTGAACAGAACTTGTATTATGAACCTTCTTAAGATCATCTATAACAGATACTGGCTAAAGATAATGGGAGTTCAATGCACCTGAAGGCTAGAGTAAGCCATAAATGTCCTTAAAAAAAATAGATATGAGCTGTCCATGGTGCTGAAATTCTTCTTTCAACGTGAGCTCTGCTCTTATTCAGGATTCCTATCTAAAAGCCAATTCCTCTTATAGATCATTCCATTCCACCTAGACTTTCAGTGTCAAGAGAGCTTTACAAAACAATGTATTCTCATTTTTTCACTAGATTTCCCCCCCCCCCCCGGTCTTCTTAGGTGTCTTGTTTCTGCAGAATTTTTGAAACCTTCCACTTCAAAATTAAAAATAAGAATATTGTCTCAGAAGACACGCAATTCTGTTTCGTTGAATGCAGGTAACACTGCTAAAAGATTTTGTGAAATCTGGAAAACTATATTTCTCCTCTGTAAATGAAACTGGTTCAATACCAAATTATCTTCAAAACAATCTACTTTATAATCAAATCATCTCATAGTAACAGCTGTGCCTAACCTATTTTCAGACACATAGAGCCCTTTGTTCTATGTTGAAGTAGTATTATCCTCAATGGAGTCCTTAATTACAACTAGCTGCTCCTTCTGTCTAACCTGCTGTTCTGCAAGCCATCTGTCACTTTGATTAATGTTCAAAAAAGTATTCTCTAAATTCAGTTCTAATGATCTAAGTTCAAACTTTTTTATAGATACATCAGAATACAGTCTGGGTGTCTTTGACAAGCACCATGATTAATGTTACTAAGGGTTTGTATCTGTAGAGCAATGGTTGGCATATCTATGGTAGCTGAGGACCACTCTTAACATCTGAAAATACTTGAGGACAAAATTATGATGCCAGAGGGTAAAGATTTCATTTATATTTATATTTATATCTATATCTATATCTATAATAGATAGATAGATAGATAGATAGATAGATAGATAGATAGATAGATAGATAGATAGAGATATATAGATATAGATGTTTTCTGAGGTTTTCGCGGGTGTTTGTATGTAGATCTTTGGTCATTCGGGTTTTTCCCCACGTAGAATTGAAGGTGTAAGAGCAACGTTTCGACGAATGAGATATATATATATATATATATATATATATATATATATATATATATATATATATATATATATGTATGTATGTATGTATGTAGATGTAGATGTAGATGTAGATGTAGATATAGATATAGATATTCTCAAAAACAAAATCTGAGTAGACAAGTGCAAAAGCAGAATATCTGGGTGCTAGTGTTTCATTTAAGAGATTTTGCACTGGCTAAAATATAAGTGGGCTGCTTTGCGCGAGCCAAAGTTTTCTAAAATAGTTGAAACATGTCATTTCCTTGTTCTCTGAGAAACTGATTACACATCAGACAAGTATTCCTTCTCTTCCTGCTCTTCCCCTCCTTTGCAGCTGTCTTATGATGAGAAACACAAGTAAAAGTCTGATTTACATCAGTTCTCAGCAATGGATGAGTAAGAAAAAGATAATTCCCCCACCCCTGCTTCCCACCCAGTGCTATCTTATCAGTTGCCTTCTTTCTTTCTTTTTTTTTGTCTTTTCCCTATCCCCTGACTTTAAAAAAGCCCTAAGAGGACAATATATGGACAGCTTACTTACTTATTGATAGTTGTGTGCATCATATATCAAATGAAAATGCCAATTTTCATTTCACAGTAATTGTCTCCATGAAAATATGGAACTTCCATAGTAAATTAAGCTTGTGACAGATTCAAAGTTAATAGCTTTACAATGGCATAGGCTTTCAGAAATTATGGTTACTTTCATTACATGCAATAAGAGAGATCTAAAGGAACTGTGAATAATAATCAGGTATCTACTGTAGTGTTTGACCAAGGGTGTCAAACTGCTGGCCTGCGGGCCAGATGCGTCGTGCCGAAACCGCACCCACCTCATTTCCGGCAATGGGAAAAAAGTTGCAATACGTCACGACATGTCACGTGACGTTGCGAGTAGCCTTAACAATGTAGAAGCAGTGACTTAACAATGTAGAAGCAGTCAGAGTTACTCCAGGGATAATTCTAACTGACTATCTAGAAGTACAAGTTGAATCAAAGGAGGAAAGATTTGGAAAAGGGGTGTGGCAATTAGCAGGAGACCAATCAAAAGTGAAAAGTGTCAAACCATAATAACTAGCAACACAGAACAGACATTGTTCTGGCAAATATTCCATTACAGTTCTACTCATAAGCAAGGTTTTAGTCACAACTAGGCAGCCAAGAATTAAAAATAAAGCTGAATCTAAAAACGTAAGTGTGAAAGAAACATAACTAGAAAAGCACACAACATACTTAACAAGGTTAGAGAAAGAGATGGTGTTTGCATTTATACAATATGTTAAGCTTAGTGGATTATTTTGGATGGTTCCACAAAGAAGGTTAACCACATTAAATGTGCTGAATATTCCTTCCAACTTCTGAATGATATCGGAAGCATGAGCTCCCGTAATTACCTTGCCCAAAGCTTGCCCCAGGTATGCAGTATGTGCTTGACTATAGAAGGTGCTTGAGATTTTGCATTGCTATGTTAACTCAGATGTTACCACCAAGATGCAGGCAGGTTATATATTTCAACAAGTAAGATCTAGCTAGCTGTTCTATGTGCTCCTTCTGTCCTCCAGATCCTTGCCTGAAATAGTTGTTCTCTCTTATCAATCAGAGTTTCCCCTCTGCATATCTGAAGGAAGTGTGCCCCAATTTCAAAATAGTTGCTTAACTGTACCAAGCTTGAGACAAAATCCATAAGATCCTCTGCTTTATCATAAACATGGAACAGAAGTTGCCATTTTGACCCAAGCTCAGGGTAAAACAAAGATGATTTTTCCCCCTACATTGTCTTGAGTGTTGTAATTTACGTGGTATTTGTTTTTCAGTTTTGTCAGCCAGCCAACTAGAGATAAGTGGAGACACATTTCTGCAGCCATTGAGTGGAGCTCAATGAATTGGTTGTGGGAAGGATTAGGAAAAGTGATTTAAACTGGAAGATTGGGAGGAACATTTTGGACACAGGAGAGCTAGTTTTAGAGGCATTATTTTAATGTTGTAAAGGCATGTCAGTCAAGAGAGTTGTTTTTAGACCACGGCTCTTCATACTTGGCCCTTTTATGACTTGTGGACTTCAGCTCCCAGAATTCCTCAGGCAAGCTGGCTGAGGAATTCTGGGAGTTGAGGTCCACAAGTCATAAAAGGGCCAAGTTTGAAGGCCCCTGGTCTACACCTTCCTTAGCCATGAAGACAGTTGGATGTTCTAAAGGTGCTTTTTCAAAAGGCAACTTTTTAAAACAATGCCTTTCAAACTGCGTCTCCTGTGTCCAACGGGTTTCTCCCAATCTTCCAGTTTAACTCATTTTTCCTGATCATCAGTTCTGATGAAGCTTCTTGGATGAGAAGCGAAACGTCTTCAAGGAAAAACAAAGAAACCCAGCCTTTAATTTAAGAGTTTAATCTGGATATAATTGGGAACAATCCAGCTCAAAGAAATTCAGGAATCATACAAAGCAGGGACAAGCTCACTGCAATTTTAAGTTTCCTTTTGGGAACTTGGAACACCGTCAGTTTATTCCTATTAAACAATGTTGGCATTAAAATGGAATGGAATGGAATAGCTTGATTTGGCCAAGTATGATTAGATACACAAGGAATTGGTCTCCTGTACAGAAGCAGTCAGTCCATTTACAAAACAACAGCAAAAATATTAGTACAAGAAAGCTATTTTATAAGTAAAAAAAATAAATCAACAAAGTCCTCCAATATTCCTTTTCAACAGCTTAGGCCTTTGTATGTATATAATGTGGTTCCCAACATCTCGCTATAATGCTTGGTCACCAGATTGCTGACAGTTCCTACTGACACCTCGGGTGAGGATGTGTCAAGCTGACCTAAACAACATTGCAACATGACAACGCTAGCCTCACCCTTTTTTATCTGCTTCCCAACTTTGCACACATGACCCAAAGAGACATAGTTGTGGCACCCTGCAGATGCTGCTGTGTACACCTGTCATGGAGTGATGGTTCCTGTCACTTTGAGCTGTCAAAAGCTTTCATGATAGTCTTTTTCCAGCTGCTGTTCCGAAAATGTCATGCTTGGTGACAACCAGGCAAGTGAAGAAGCAAGCGGACTTTAATGCAATCCTAACTAATTTCTAACTTTCTAATTTTAGAAGATTTACTTGGAATGTCCCTCAAGTGTGAATATAGTTCTGACTCCATTGATAGAAAAATATCACTCATCTATGCCTCAGGTTATTGAGTGGCATATCCTAAACAGTTGGAAATTAATGCAGAAAATCACTGCAGGTAATGACCAGTAACAGAACAGCTGTAATAAGCCATTATTGGACAGAATGGATGCTCTAGCTAAACAGAAAAATCTGTAAATACTGTATGTCATTGTCACAGGAAGGGATTTTGTTCAAAAGAAGGGCAATCATGATTAAGCAAGGATCAGGTAAGGGCTAAGGCAATTTGCATCCTCTCAAAAAGAGTAATGCATTGATTTTTTTAAAATCCCCATGTTCCTCTAATGGGTAAGCAATCAAGCAAGGAATAGTTATTAGAAAGCATGATAGTAAACATTTTCTCATTTGCCTGCTGAACTCCTTACTCTGATGCAGACAAGTGATTCATCAAATTAGTACTTTCATCATTAAATGAGACAACGGGCCCAAGATGCTTCTGGCTTGAGGCAAAAAAAAGATGGCTCCCTCATTCGTGCCACACACAAATTCTAACTGGAGAGACAGTTGTGTGTGTTTGAATTCTGGGCATGGCATTGCATTGTAAACTACACTTGAAGGCAGCAGCTCAATTTAAAGAATATAAAGAGGCCACAGGCCACACAGTTGTTCCTCTAAAACTCTGAATAGCAGAATAACAGAGTTGGAAGGGACCTTGGAGGTCTTCTAATCCAAACCGCTGATCAAGCAGGAGACCTTATACCATTATGGATAAGTGGCTGTCCAGACTCTTCTTAAGAGCCTCCAGGGATGGGGCACCCCAACTTCTGAAGGCAAGCTGTTCCACTGGTTATTTGTTCTCACTGCCAGGAAATTTCTTCTTAGTTCTAGGTTGCTTCTCTCCTTGATTAGTTTCTCTCCATTGTTTCTTGCCCTGCCTTCAGGTACTTTGGAATATAGGTTGACCTCCTCTTCTTTGGGGGAGCCCCTCAAATATTGGAACACTGCTATCATGTCACCCTTAGTCCTTCTTTTTAGTAGGCATACCCAATTCCTGCAATCATTCTTCATACGTTTTCATCTCCAGCTTCCTAATCATCTTTGTTGCTGTTTTCTGCACTCTTTCCAGTGTCTCTACATCTTTTTTATAACGTGGTGACCAAAACTGGATGCAGTAATCTAGGCGTGGTCTTACTAAGGCTTTATAAAGCCTTTATAAACAGCAGCAATGGAGACTTTATAAAGCCTCTGTTGATGTTTCTCAGCATTTGATGCCTTGGGTAACCATCTTGTTCTGTATAATGGTAGGGACAGCCAAGCTAAAGGTTCTAGGCAAATTAAATAATAATAATAATAATAATAATAATAATAATAATAATAATAATAATAATAATAATAATAATAATAATAATAATAATAATAAAGTTGAAAGGGACCTTGGAGGTCATCTAGTCCAACCCCCTGCTCACCTTATACCATTTCAGGCAAATGGCTGTCCAGTCTCTTCTTAAAAACCTCCAGTGTTGGAGCATTCACCTTAAACTTATAGTCGGGGCTGACTCAACATCCTTAACTTACTTCTTAAGTAGCTCATTTCCTAGCTTTATATATTAAGTTGAATCATATGTTAACCAAAAGAACTGACCTCAGAAATAGGTAGTCCTCAACGTATGACTGGTTGCTTAGCGAAGTTATGCCAGACCTCCCCAGGGATCTCCTGATGAAGATGTTGCCTAGCCTGGTGATGAAATGTTCGGAAACCAACCCAAAAGCTCGGAGAACAAAGCTTCAGCTCAAAAAGCAAGACTCTCAGGCCCATGGTTAGCCAAAGGTATGCTTTACTAAAGCCAAGTGGTTACAAAAGAAGCAAAGCTGGATCTGAGGTTTTTGTGGCCAAAGTATATGGTTAACTTTTCCTTCTCTACCTAAGGAGCTTTAAGATGGACTTCAGCCTCCAGAATTCCTCAGCCAATTTTGGGAGTTGAAGCTTAAAGTTGTCAAGGTTGAGAAGCAATGCCTTTAAATATATGTCCCTTTTGCGAGAAGGGTGGTGCCCTGAATTCTTGTTTTCCCTTAAGTCATCACTATCTTCAGTGCGAGACAGCCGTTCACCTTTTGTAGAAGATTCAGCTTCTTTAGATCTTGGAAGGCATAAGCCCAGTGCTTTTTTTGTAAAAGAAAAAGGTGCCGGAACTCACACATGTCATACAACCTGCCTTGCCTACCCTACAAGGTTCCATCGAAAAAAGGTGCCGGAACTCCGTTCTCAGCGTTCTATGAGAAAAAAAGCCCTGCATAAGCCCACAGCAGAAATAGTGGTTCAAATTCAATGGAATGGAAGAACACAACAGGGAGTTTCTGCCAGGCAAATGGACCATAATAAGTCAACCTAAGCTGCCAGACCAATGTTCCAGTTTTTGCCCAAGCAAAGAGATTCCAATTCACAGACCAAGGTCATACAAATATAGAATTCACATAGTCATGAGGTATACCAAAGCATATGCTGAACGTACAGACACATAATGTGACATTGGTGGTTGCATAATGAATTTCCAGAACCACTGGAGATTGCATTATCTCTTTGTACCCAGTGAATCTATTTGACCACTGCTGCAACGAGCTAAAGATAGGTGAGAGGGACGTTCCATGTTTTCTTTCTTTTTGTTTTGCCACAGTGCTCAACATGTGGAAAATAACATTTTTCTCTGATGAAAAATATGATTCATCATGAAACAGCTGAGGCTGTCCAAGGGCTGGGATGACTACCCCCAAAATGTGAGGGAAGAAAACAAAGCAAGATAAATATTTTTTTCGACATCTCATCTGGAGGCAGCTGGAAACGTAATCTCAGTTTGCAGTAGGCAGTACCAACGATTCCGTTCCATACCCACTCCAGACAAAACTTAAACTGCAACTCGGACATCATCAAGATCAATTTAAAGACAGGGCATGACACTAGGAAAAATTCCTAAGGGAATGTACAGAGAGTCTTCAACTTACGACCACAACTGAGCCCAAAATTTCTGTCGCTAAGTGAAACAGTTGTTAAGTGAGTTTTGCCTCATTTTACAACCTTTTCTGCCACAGCTGTTAAGCGAATCTGGCATCCTCATTGATCGGATGGATACAGCTATACAGAATGTTAAACATGGTTAGTGTTTGGCTTGGCTAGGTTCTTCTGATTTGGTGTGTTGGGAAATTGCAATCTGATTATTTTATTTTTACCGTTTAGATTTTTTTTAACCCTGCTTTTATTATTTTATAAGTATCTCAAGGTGGTGAACATACATAATATCCCTTCCTCCTCTTTTCCCTACAACCTTATGAAGTGAGTGAGTGATTGACCAAAATCACCTAGTCAGCTTTCATGCGTAAGGGTTAGAATTCACAGTCTGCTAGTAATTGGCCCCAAATTACCCAATTGTCTTGTGTGCCTAAAATGAGATTAGAATTCACAGTGTTCTGGTGATTGGCATAAAGTCACCCAGTCAGCTTATGTGCCTAAGGTGGGACTAGAACTCATCGTCTCCTGGTTTTTAGACTAGCACATTAAGCATTACACCAAACGGGTTGTTATATAATACAAATATGTATGATTTATGATTCAATGTACAGTGAAAACCTATAAAATTAATGCAGGATTCAATGTGAGTGTGGAGTGAGTAGAATCTGCTACAGTTTTAAAGAATCTAATTTAATGAAATAATGTAACTCATACAAATACAGTCTATTGTTTTGCTTGATCTTGGACAGAAGAAAGTCCCTTGGAATTACTAAAAGTTGAGGCTTCCAACGTCTTTTAACTTCTGATTAATTCTTTGAAATTGCATTTGGTCAGGGGTTGGCATTCTAGACCTTGGGATTTTTTGACCTCTAACATTTCTTCTGTTTAAATTAGTCTGGCATTTTCCTCCTGCTGTTGGAATGTACTCTATTCAGAGACCTAGCATTGATTTCCATTGCTTTGTAAAATTATCTTACATACTGTACAATAGGTGCTGTAATAATCTGCGATGCAGCCAAAATTTGGAGGGAGCACATGAAAGCAGGAACAAGATACACAACGATAAACAAGCCCTAATCTGGCTCTTGTTATCCAGTGATTAATACCATTCCAGTAAATAGGAAATCTTGAGAAAATAAATAATGCAGAAAGCCAGCCATTTTAATTAGGAGTGATTTAAAGTAAATAGCCATAAATGTGGCAGGATCCCTGATGATATTGATAAAAAATAAAGGCACCAGTACAACGCACCTTCCTTGTGTCTCATTTGCTCTCATTAAGCTGACCTCCTTGATCCCAGGTGCCAAATATTCCGCAAAGACAAATTGCTTCAGCAAGAGAGCTTCTGCAAGCGCTTTTTTAAAGACCACAACGTGCTGAGTAACAGCAATGAAGCTACTGTTAGTAAACTGCTTCAGCTGTTTCAATGCTTCTGGGATGATCCAGAGGAAGGAAACCCATGCTGTTTATTTCAAAGCCCTTGAGTTCCAGAATAAAATGAATGCAAGGAACTGGAAAGAGGGTGGAATGCAGTGCTGCAATCCGTATTTTGTATACAGAAAATCACAAAGTCCCTGTTGGAAACAGAACATAGAATCCTAAGGCTGGAGAGGACCTCAGAGGGCTTTTAGCCCAACCCCCTCCTCAAGGCAGGAGACCTTAACTATCCTGGTCAAATGGTTGTCCAGTCTATTTTTTAAAACCTCCAGTGATGGAGCACCCACAACTCCAGAAGGCAGGCTAAGAAGGGACTAGAATTCACTGTCTCCTGGTGATTGTTGTTGTTGTTAGCTGTGAAGTCGTGTCCGACCCATTGCGACCCTATGGACAATGTTCCTCCAGGCCTTCCTGTCCTCTACCATCTTCTGGAGTCCATTTAAGCTCACGCCTACTGCTTCAGTGACTCCATCCAGCCACTTCATTCTCTGTCGTCCCCTTCTTCTCTTGCCCTCAACCTTTCCCAGCATTAGGCTCTTCTCCAGTGAGTCCTTCCTTCTCATTAGGTGACCAAAGTATTTGAGTTTCAACTTCAGGATCTGGCCTTCCAAAGAGCAGTCAGGGTTGATCTCCTCTAGGACTGACTGGTTTGATCGCTTTGCAGTCCAAGGGACTCGCAGGAGTCTTCTCCAGCACCATAGTTCAAAGGCCTCAATTCTTTGGCGCTCAGCCTTTCTTATGGTCCAACTTTCACAGCCATACATTGCAACTGGGAAGACCATAGCCTTGACTATACACACTTTTGTTGGCAGGGTGATGTCTCTGCTTTTTAGTGTGCTGTCTAGATTTGCCATGGCTTTCCTCCCGAGGAGCAAGCGTCTTTTAATTTCTTGGCTACAGTCCCCATCTGCAGTGATCTTGGAGCCCAGGAGCTCCTGGTGATTAGCCTATAATTACTCAGCCGCCTTTCCTGTCTAAGGCAGGACTAGAACTCCTAGTCTCCTGGTTTGTAACCTGGTGCCTTAACCACTAAACCAAGTAAATGACAGAAAGTCTGTAACAGTCATAGTAGTTTAACAGTGGACCCATAAACATGGAGATACTGTAGGTTCCCTTTCATGAAGTTTTTCAATTCTATCATTCTACTTTAAACACATTTTAGTTGAACTACTAGGAATGTTTCTTTATAGCCAAATGCAATTTTCACTGATCCTTTTATCTGCAACAATCATGTGATCTCAGTACAGAAATAGTACTGTAACTTCGTTGATCTGATGACTTTAGCGTAGAAATTGCCCTTAGAAAATAAAATACAGCATGTCGCTTTCTCTGATGGATGCTTTTCAAAAGGTGGCTATCATTCCTGTTGTACTCAATGTTATCAAATTTATATATTCTTTTAAAAGATATCTTCACATTTATATTTTTGTGGACGATGTGAGACCCTGGTGGACTCTGTTAATGGCTGCCTGCCCCCCCACCGCTCCTCCTCTTCCTCCTTCTCCCCCTCCCCCTCCTCCTCGTGCAGGGTTTGATTTTCAGATCAATGAACACCATTTCATTATCTTCTAGTGTTGTGGCAATGTTCACATCAAATTGGATGGAACTTTCTTTCACAAATTTTTGCTGGTTCTCCTAGTCCTAGCCAAACACATCACTCCTAAATCATGCTGGCGATTAGTCTTCTGCACTGCTTCGCCCTGTCACAAACCTCATGCCAATTAACACCACATTTTAGAATGGATTCAGATAAAGTAGAACAGATTCAAAGTAGAGGGAGCGGGGAGTAAGGATGTTCAATAATATGCCATAGTTAAGGTGTTAGGCTAGGACAGGGGTAGGCATCCTCGGCTCTTTTATGACTCATGGACTTCAACTCCCAGAATTCCTGAGTCATCTGATGTGATGTCCCGTTGCCTGGAGGCGGTTCGGGTCTGGATGGGGAGGAACAGACTCCAGCTCAACCCCGACAAGACTGAGTGGCTTTGCATATCTTCATCCCGGGTTTATTCGGACATTCCACCTCTAGCTATGGGGGGTGAATTATTACCCCCCGTAGATAGGGCTCGCAACTTGGGGGTCCTCCTAGATTCACGGCTCGCCTTGGAAGATCATATAGGAGCCGTGACTAGGGGGGCCTTCGCACAGGTTCGCCTGGTGCGTCAGTTGCGGCCCTATCTTAGCCGGGATGATCTATGCACGGTCACTCATGCGCTCGTCTCCTCTCGTCTGGACTACTGCAACGCTCTCTACATGGGGCTGCCCTTGAGGACCACTCGGAAGCTCCAACTGGTACAGAATGCAGCCGCGAGAGTGGTGTTGGGAGTCTCCCGATACTCCCACGTTACACCTCTGCTCCGTGAGCTGCATTGGTTGCCAGTTGTCTTCCGGGTGAGATTCAAGGTACTGGTAACGGTATTCAAAGCACTCCATGGCATGGGGCCGGAGTACCTCAGGGAACATCTGCTGCCGGCATCAAGCTCCCTGCGCCCTGTGCGTTCCCACAGAGAGGGCCTCCTCAGGGTGCCACCGATCAGAGAATGTCGATTGGTGGCCCCCAGGGGGAGATCCTTCTCTGTGGGCGCTCCGGAGCTGTGGAATCAGCTACCGGTAGAGCTCCGGATGGCGCCCGATCTTCGCTCCTTTCGTCGCGATCTCAAGACATTTTTGTTTGTACAAGCCGGCCTAGCCTGAGGGGGGTGTGTTGGGGTTGTTTTATCTTTCGCTTTTTAATTTTTCTGGGGGTTTTTAGCGTTGTATTTATATTGTTTTTAACTAGGGCAATTGTTTAATCTTTTTTAATGTTTGTATTTGCTATTTTATTCTGCCCTGTGAACCGCCCTGAGTCCTCAGGGAGAAGGGCGGTATATCAATGTTATTAAATTAAATTAAATTAAATGAGTCATAAAAGAGCCGAGGTTGCCTACCCCTGGGCTAGGATGACAGAAGTCCAGGTCCTACTTCAGCCATAGAAATTCCTGGATGATTTTGAGCCATAGATTCTACCTCAGCCCAACCTCCTTTACAGGGCAATTATTGTGCAGATAAAATGAACACTTTAAGTAACTTTGAGCTTCTGGGGGAGGCTTTAATTTGGATTCTTCTGTGGAGCAGAGGTTAAACACGATGGCCTCCACAGGTTTTTCAAGTTGTACGATTCCTTCCTTCCTTCCTTACTGAAGATATCTCAAGATTTCTTTAGAAAAGTCTTCAGAGCACTGTATCTGGGGCATGTACTATTATTAATCCAGCCTTATCTCCAAATTTATTGAAGCATGGGAATTCCTTTTATTTCGGCATTTAAAGATTTTTGCCCCTAGAACTTTCTTCCTTTACTAAATTGAAGTTCTCTCAGAGCAAATGCACTATATTCTAATTGATTCAGATTGTTTTCATGGGGAATAAATAATGAGGTTAGACAGTTTGATTCCCTTGTTCTCATCTCATCAGTTTCCTTATAACTTAAGTCACAAGTTCCAAAGAAATGTCAAAATTCATCAACATCTCTGACATGCTTCTTGTTAACTTACATAATAAGGAAAAGTGTCTGTCAAGTGAAGAAATTGCCATGAGCTCTAGAAAAATTCCAGGGACTTAACATATACAGGTTAAGAAAGAATCTAATTAAAAATAACACACACACACCCTGCCAATCAATAATGGCATTTTTAAATGAATCAAAGAAAGAAGATAACATAAAGAAGAACATGAATGAGACCTTCGCAATCACTGGTTGTAATTAAGGACCTAATCTGTTTCTCTGCTGACTTCTTAGTCTTGACTGCAATCAACATCTCAGATTGCAGATATGAATAGCACATAAAAATGTATGCAATAAAAGAACTGTTGTCCCATATTATGGACACTTCAGGATGGAGATGTGGTAATTTTGTGAAAAATGAGTGCGAAGCAAGCATTGACCAAGAAAATGGTCTTTAGACAAATTGTGCTGATGTTCTCAGGCAACAGATTCTAGAGGAGGGCATGGTGGCAAAAGGTAGGCAGATTGGTGCATGTATGTTATATATATAGTTTAACCTGCTGACCTTAGGTGGAGAAGGAGGGATGTTATCCCTTCATTATGGTTGAACTCAAAGTTAATTTAAATAGGATGGGAAAAAGTGCTACCACCTTTTCCTTTGCAAATACCTTGTGCAAAGCCTCTGGGAAAGATTGTGTTGGATTGAAAGGTTCTGATCATAGCCACTCATACCTTAGTCACCTCCCACAGGAACTACTGTAATATACTCCACATGGATCCGCTCTTGGAGAGCATCCAAAAGCTGCATCTGGTTCAGAATGTGGCATCACAGGAAGTTTATGAGCACCTCTCCTTTCACACATTAGTCCACAAAATTCACTAATACCAGTAGACTTCTGGATCCAAAGTCAAGATCTTGATGGTCATGTCTAAAGATGGCATGGTTATTTGCAGGACTCCTTCTCCCTAATCATTTCTAGCTGCTCCAGAATATCTGGAACAAGAGGCATATTATGGGTCCCATCAATGTAGAAGTGCCATTACTTGGGATCCAGAAAGTGAGCTTTTTCTGTGGTGCCCCTGACTTTTGGGGCATCATTCTCCCATAGATTAAATTAACCTCAAAGAATTTTAGATGCATGCCAGCTGGGGAATTCTGGGAATTGAAGTCCTTAACACATCTTAAACCTGCTAATGTTGAGAAACATTGCTCTAATTGATTGAACATCTTATTTTGCAGATGACTCTGATATTTGAGACTTCACCAAGTATTATCACAAACTTTACAGTCCTAACTCTGTGCCTCAAATCATGTTTTGCATTCTGCATAATAGTTGACACCTGTCTTTCTGCTAAGTGTAGTCATCAGCATGTTTGTGTCAATTAAATATTCATTTTAAAAGTTTGTTACAAACTAGTCTAAATTTAGCAGGGAAGGGAGAAATCATGAGTCAGCCATTGTAGATGCATGCTGGCTGGGGAATTCTGGGAGTTGAAGTTCTCCACATATCTAAAAGTTGCCAAATTTGAAAAATACTGGTCTAGGAGATCTTTGCCTTACACCATCTTTTCCAAGCATAGAGTGCTTGCATTTTGATTCTTCCTAATCATATGTAATTAGCTAGGTGCTAAGCTTTCCCAATCTATGCCTATAATAAATTGCATGAAAATAAATCTTCCTTCTATTATAGTCACAAAACTATTCTTGCTCTCAGGAACTCCTTCATGTACACACCAAATGCTTCAATATTGGACAAAATACATCTGAAATTCAACATACAAGTCAATATTTCACACTTAAGAAAGCATATAACTGTGGTTCTTTAGCAAATATGCAACTACTTGACTTTCTCTCAATATCAATGAAAGAGCTTTGCGTCACCATGACTGTCAGTGTTGGAGATGACCAGGCTGAGCCTGAGGGAGGAGTCAAATGCATCATCAGTCTTGCGTCCCTTGGTGCTCACAAGAGATCTAAGTCCAGCCCACCTTGAATTCCATTGGCTCTTGTCTACCGCCAATTTGCCTTGACTGTTTGTAGTTCAGATTCTTGTAGAGAGCTTCAAGCTTGCAATAAATCTATATATTCATTTGAACTGTCTTGACTCCTGATTTTCTGTGCTTGACATTCTCTTCTGGACTTTCTCCTCTTGAAGCCCAGTCTGGTCTAAACAAAATCTAATCTAATCAATTTCATTTCCCCATTTGGATCTATTGGTTCTTCTTCGAATATATCATTAAAAGGTAAAGGTAAAGGTAAAGGTTCCCCCGCACATGCGTGCTAGTCGTTTCCAACTCTAGGGGCTGGTGCTCCTCTCCGTTTCAAAGCCGAAGAGCCAGCGCTTGTCCGAGGACGTCTCCGTGGTCATGTGGCCGGCATGACTAGACGCCAAAGGCGCACGGAACACTGTTACCTTCCCACCGTAGTGGTCCCTATTTTTCTACTTGCCTTTTTACGTGCTTTCGAGCTGCTAGGTTGGCAGAAGTTGGGACGAGTAACAGGCGCTCACTCTGCTATGCGGCACTTGGGATTCGACCCGCCAAACTGCCGACCTTCTGATTGACAAGCTCAGCGTCCTAACCCACTGAGACACCGTGTCCCTTCCGAATATATCATTACTGGCACTTAAAACCTGTATGTTTTTAGAAATGTCTATTCCATTGCCACAAAATATGCTGAGCTTGACAGCAGGGATAATAGACCTGATGCGACATTTCAGGCCACGACGTGTTTTTTTTAAGGACGGCTACTCAAAGAATGCTTTGTGCTTCACTGCATCCTCAATATACAATCATCTCCTATGAATGGTTAACCCAGCATTGGCTTTAGGGTTGCAGCTAGCTAGACACTGAAACAATCCATGAATAAGGTGGCCAGCTCACAAACTTTATACCTAGCTGGGTCCATCAAGCAAATACCTTTCCAGACACTGAAGTTAAAGGAAGGAAGCACTCCATAATTGTAATAAATAAATAAATACAGTAAAGTCAACGATGGCAGATTTACTGGAGTAGAGAAACAAGCTGTCAGAAGCAATCACTGAGTGTTGAAGCTCTCTGAAAAGGGCTACACAGGTCCCTCTTTAGCCCGAGCTATTATTATCTCTGGTAGGAGTAGATAACATGGCCTCTTGTCCATCGTATTGCAATTTTTAATATTTTAATGAAAACCCTTGAAGATAGCAAGCTACAGGTAGCAATATTTTTTTTTATTTTCAAGGGCCCTGCGTCGGAGTGGCTGGAGGCCAAAGCCCAGGGTTTTGTTGAAGAAGCAGCCTATCTTCCCCAGCAGAAAAGAGGTATGAACTGAAAAGTTGTTTTGGGCAAGCATCCCTTCCCTTTCAAGGCCTTCTGGAGGAATCTGGGTCTTTTCCTGGGTTGGCAGGATAGCAAAATGGTTCCGGGTCACTATTGCAAACGTCTGAGTTAAGTGGGACAAGCGCCTTGGGGCAACACAGTCAAATTCAAATCCTAGATACATTCACGTTGCCATCCTGGGCAAACGTCTATGGAGGTTCTCAGTCATCCGAGTCACGGTGGTCTCAAAGGTGCTTCTCCCAAAGGCAACTGGGTTTCCTTGGGTTTTTCTCCCTGAAAAACATTTGATTCTCATCCGAGAAGCTTCTTCGGTTTTCAGTTCAGTTCTTGAACGGAAGAAGCATTCTGTCTCAAGGGCAGAATCCAAATTAAGCATTTTATGAAATCCACCCCCAGTTAAATGTCTTTGCTTCCCCTATGTTTTCCTCCTAAAAAAGGCTTTTTTGAGATGAGCTCCCTCCTCCCTCCCTCCCTCCCTCCCTCCCTCTTTCTTTCTTTCTTTCTTTCTTTCTTTCTTTCTTTCTTTCTTTCTTTCTTTCTTTCTTTCTTTCTTTCTTTTCTTTCTTTCTCTTTCTTTCCTTTTTTTCTTTCTTTCTTTCTTTCTTTCTTTCTTTCTTTCTTTCTTTCTTTCTTTCTTTCTTTCTTTCTTTCTTTCGTCTCTCTCCTCTCCTCTCCTCACCCCTCCCCTTGCCTCCCGTCCCCTCTCCTCTCCTCTCCTTTCCTTTCCTTTAGTGCCATGTCTATTTGAAGCACATTCAACTCGGTAAAAAAGGGAGAAAGGGTTTTTTTAGAAGGAGAATTTAATGAAATACAAAAGTACAAGCATGCTGTAGCTTTCCCCTCATAATAACCATCTCAGCTTTCTGTTTTGTTTGAAAGAAAGTTGAAATAAAAATGGAAAGCTATATAAATATTCATCTGTAACTATAATTAGAAGTACAAAGTCATGTACTTAAGACACATTTAATTACTTTAAAGGTCAAATTGAACTGGACTCCAGATTTTATTGGCAAGAATCTGTAGTTTTCTTGGCAGCAGTGCAGAAATGGCTTGCCAATACCTTCTTCCAGGTTATATTTTCAATTTTCTCATCTAGACTACAGCACTGTGATCTCTTGGTGGTCTCTTATCCATTTATTAGCCAGATTTCATTAGTATTAGATTTTTTAAAAGATTGGCTAGATTCTGTGACCTTGCCCGAGGTAATCACTCTAAAGGAAAAATAAAGTAGGCAGACATACAATCATTAAGGTGCCAAGAGTTTGGCAAATCATTTTTGGTTATAAGAGCAAAGCACAAGATAAGAATCTCTCTCTCTCTCTCTCTCTCTCTCTCTCTCTCTCTCTCTCTCTCTCTCTCTCTCTCTCTCTCTCTCTCTCTCTCTCTCTCTCTCTCTCACACACACACACACACACACACACACACACAATTTTATACTTGGTCGAAATGTTACTGCCTTTGCAGAAAATTGTTCACATTTAAGAGGAAACTATTTGTGATAAACTATTGTGTATGTATTTTCCCTTTGGTTTCATAGTAAGGAAGTCATTTGCTTTGCATGGGACTAAAACTGATAGTTTATTGGAGATACCCAGATCTTATGTATTACTATGGCTTTTCCTTCCTTCCTTCCTTCCTTCCTTCCTTCCTTCCTTCCTTCCTTCCTTCCTTCCTTCCTCCCTCCCTCCCTCCCTCCCTCCATCCCTGAGTTTCAATAGCACATTTAACTAAAGTGACCCGTTTACTCACTTTGCACAATATGCTAAACAATAAATGTGGGCTGCCTTCACCCGACATGCCGAGTCATTAGCCAAACTTAGGGTATGGTACAAATACATCTGCTGGGTCTTTAGCTGATCTAATTAAGTGTGATATCCAAGTGCGATGTTAAGTGCTCCCACTCAGCCATAATACAATGCAGAGCAGGCAACAGGATCTTCCATGTATGCAATCTCCAATTAAAGGATTTTTAGATGAGAAGATTGGGAGCAACTTGCCAGTTTGGATGTTGCTGTCAAACAAGGCTAGTTAATGAGCTACTAATTTAAGACCGGCACATAGGAGCATCAGAAGCTGCTAGATACTGAGTGGCACATGAGTTGACTTGGAGTGTGCTGCGTACAAATGAATCCTCTGTAATTTTACAACAGTTTGGGGGGGATGTTTTAACCCCTGAACTGAGCTAGTGCTTAACCACGGTTTATCAGGTAAGATCTCTCTCTACATTGTACTCCTGCAACAGAAAATTCGTTCTGATGGCAACCTTGCAACATTACAGTTTTTGGGGTGTGGACAACTGTAACAAATTTCATAATAACAACGCTATTAGATACCACCGTTCAATCAAGAAGTTTCAAATCATCTTCAGCAGGAAAACTAAGCAAGCAATGTGTATAAACATGATTTTCAGGAATACCTGTTCAATCAAAAACAAAACAGAAACACAAAAATAAAAAAATAAACAAAAAATTCAAATCTTTTCTAGGTAACTCCAGAGTGGCTAAGATGAACCTTGATGGTTTATGGTTAATCTTGCTCTTTTAAAGACCTGAAAGACCAAGGTAGGAACAAATTGTCATGGAGAAAATCTAACTCTTAAACCGTGAAGAGTTAACACTGACAATGATTCACAATCACTTAATCACTCGCTCACTCACTCACTCAATCATACAGCCTTAGATTCAAGGGGGTCTCATTCTCTGTGCTTCTATCCACAGTATGATTGGGTTGATCAAAAACAAACCCTGAAGCTTTTATCCTACAAACAAACTATTAGATTTTACAGTCTGGAATCTTCAAAATTCTATACACAGTTAAACTGTATAAACTTTAATTCTACAGCCTGAATGAAGTGGATAAATATGGGCTGAGTGAGGTTTTTTTTGGGGGGTTATCATAATATTTCTCTTAAACATGGTGAAAATATAAAATGCTATAAAATGGCAATGTAAAGATCACTAAAAATTCAGCTTACTATTGCCTATACAAAATGTTCACTTCCCATGAGAATATGGCAAGCTAGACATCTCTGAAGGAGCAGGAATAGCATTAGGGCGGAGATCACTAGCCAAAAGGTGGGTCCTGGCTGGTAAGAACTCTCTGTTAACTAGTTTAACTAGTTATTACAATACATCAAACTAAGGCAATGTTTCAATTTTCTAATTTTGGGGGGCACATTCTTTAAAAAACTAAATTAATTATGGAATTCGCACAATATTTCATAAGGTACAAGAGCATTTTAACTCCGTTTATAAAGCCAATGACTATCTATCTATCTATCTATCTATCTATCTATCTATCTATCTATCTATCTATCTATCGATCTATCTATCCCTTCCTTCCTATCCATCTATCCATCCATCCATCCATCCATCCATCCATCCTTCCTTCCTATCCATCCTTCTTCCTTCCTTCCTTCCTTCCTTCCTTCCTTCCTTCCTTCCTTCCTTCCTTCCTTCCTATCTATCTATCTATCTATCTATCTATCTATCTATCTATCTATCTATCATCTATCTATCTATCTATCATCTATCTATCTATCTATCTATCTATCTATCTATCTATCTATCTATCTATCTATCTATCATCATCTAGTTTGCCACTCATCTCACTGTGAAAAGCAACATATTTTGAAGTGTCTTTTCTATGGAACAACATCCTCCTGGAGATCTAGAAAAATAGAATAATAACAGTTGGAAGGGGCCTTGGAAGTCTTCTAGTCCAACCCCCTGCTCAGGTCAGAAACCCTATACCACTTCAGACAATCTCTTCTTAAAAACATCTAGTGTTGGAGCACCCATTACCTCTGGAGGCAGGTTGCTCCACTGATTAATTGTTCTGTCAGGAAATTTCTCCTTAGTTCCAAGTTGCTTCTCTCCTTAATTAGTTTCCATCCGTTGCTTCTTGTCCTGCCTTCAGGTGCTTTGGAGGATAGGTTGACCCCCTCTTCTTTGTGGCAACCCCTGAGATATTGGAACACTGCTGTCATGTCACCCCTCGTCCTTCTCTTCATTAAACTAGACATGCCCAATTCCAGCAAACGTTCCTTATATGTTTTAGCCATCAGTCTCCTAGTCATTTTTGTTGCTCTTTTCTGAAGTCTTAACATCTTTTTTACATTATGGCAACCAAAACTGGGTGCAGTGTTCCAAGAATGGTCCTAGCAAGGCATTATAAAGTGGAACTTGACTGATGGATTCCTGACTCCATTGCTGTTTGGGGAGGCATTAAAACCTGGCTATTTCCTCCCAGACGTTTGGACCAGGAGATTAAGGGAGCCCTCTCAGCTGTTTGGTTCCAGTCTAGGACTGTTTCCAGCTGGTATTCTGGAATTTTGGTTTTGATCCTACATTTTTTTTTAGAGTCACTGCATTGTGAAATGGGTGGTTGGGCAGCTATATAAATTGTTCAAAGACTTTCTTTTTTAAAAAAAAAAAATTCAAATCTGCTTTCTTTCGCTGGCAGATACATTCCTCCAATGCAGATTTTTAAAATGCAAATTTCCTCCATGTGATGTCTCTTTTTAAACTTCAAGACTGCTGTTTGCCTGTAACGTATTCCTCTTTTTTTCCTCCCACTCATTTTTGATCATAGAAAAATAAATGCCGATAGGTTTTGTTTGAAATCTAGATGGAGCAAAATCCAGTAGAATTCGTGACTGGGCACTTTTATATCTCTGTGCAAGGCATTTGAAATCAGTAGCTTTGAAATAAACCTCCCATCATGCCCCATATCCATATGTCAAATTTATTTTCAGAGGTGTCATGGCTGGAATTATTTTTAAAATCAG